>NC_046236.1:3359362-3670901 GCF_009819885.2 Catharus ustulatus | reverse complement strand
CCTCACTATCAATTCTCTCAGTCCTTTTTCTTTTTTTCTTAGTACCACGCACACAGATTTTCTGTGAAACCATCTCTTTTGGCAATTCTTTCTCTCTCTTTTGTCTTCTGAGCAGCACAGCTTTCTCACATTCAGGGAATTCAGGTGGGCCTGGCAGAGCTCGAGCATTGTCTGACCCTGTACAATAACACTTTTCTCCAGAGGGTCCTTACATTTATTTTATTAGTCCCTTGTACTTATTCAAGTAAACACAAAGGAACCACAGGGCAGTGGTGAATTAGGATCTAAATTTTAATTCCTGTTCTAGATTCTTGATTGGTTTTATTCCACTAGAGGCAAGCTCTCAAGACATAAACAGAATTAAAAATGCATGGACTGAACTTAAAATGTAATATAACAAATGAAATGCAATACTGTTACTTAATAGCCTTGGCTATTGAAAGTTCAAAGACATACTGTATTTCAATTATAAAATGAAACATCATTGTGTTCAAAGGAAAAACATCCGCTGAGACATGAAATTCCTTTTGGAGATTTCCTTGTACTATTTCCCTATTTTTAACGGCGAGCTCCAGGGGAGGTGCTGTCAGACATCAAACCCATTCAGTTCACCAAACCAGGTTATCAAGGTGACCTAATTTAATCTTTAGCTGATGAGGACATTTCCATGAAAGACTCTGCAGTCTCCAATGGCTTACTGGGGGTTAGTCTATTAAGTAAAGAAAATTAGCAGAACATATTTCTTTATATTCTTAAAATATCTTAATTACAAAGAAATTAAGATCCACTCTTTAGCTGCCAGCTGGGGTCAGCTCACCACACCACGAATATTTAGAGAGCATGTACAACTTCAGTGACTTACTAAGGAATGGCTCAATCCAAAACTCTCATGGTGCAAAAAACAATCCACTTGACAAAAAAACCCCATTCCTCTGCCACTTTATAGGGGAAGGAAGAAAATGAAAGCAGAGGAAAGGGAAACTCTTTGCTTCTTGGATGGATGGCTCTTACCATTTAAAACACAAATGTACTTTCTGTGGCTGTTCTTTACACTCTGATACATGTCCCATGCATCACATGGACAGGTAATGGGGCTTGGGGTGATAAATCCATGTTTTGTTCTGTGTCTGTGATACATCTCTGTATTGTTAACACACACCAAAGCAGTCACTTGCTATAATCAGAGGTTGAATGGCTGCCAGTGAACAATTAAAAGCATTTTAGTTGACCATGCTTGCAATTTAAATTGATTTGAAGCCATTCCCACTGCATGCTCTGAAGGAATTAGAGTCTCCTGCAGATGCTTGGATAGAAACAGGACAAGCACTTGTGTTCTTGTCTGAGCCACAAAAAGTTGTTTTGTTGTTTTACTTTGTTTATGCTGTAAAAATCCATCAGGATTATTAGAGGTTGGTGGAATGTCACACCCCAGAAAGTCACTCTAGTGACTGCAAACTGCACCAATTCATGGATTCAACACTGAGTCATAGCAGTGGGGGAAAATCTTATTTCCAGCTACAGCATGGACAGAACAGGAAAGCAGGGGCTTGTTTCAAGAGGTGATTTTTATAGTTAAGATTAGGGAAAAAAAGTGCAAGCTGGAACTGAGTTGGTGGTGGTGGCTTGGGCTACCAAGAGTGATCAAAGCAGAGCAACCTGTGCTGGTGCTGCTGAGCTGAGCCTGACCCAGCTGCTCTCCTGGAGGCTGCTGCTTCACAGGGCCATAAGGACAATCAGTGATTCATGGGAGAAATCCTTCAGGGAAACACACCTGATACTATTTTATAGCTTACAAACCACTGGGGAAAGTTCATAAATTTAAATTGCACAGATCTTGGGCTATAGAGCAAGTCTGCATCCAGTTTCCCCTACAGCTGACTACCAACTTCCTAAATACTGATTTTCTATTTCCTCCCCCTTTTTTTTTTTTAATAAGTAATTAGCTTTTAGTGGAAAAATAACCACTTGTAATTAAATTTTTCTATTTAACTGGTTTTTTCCCCCTGTACATAAGATCACTATCCTTCCTTCTCCATTTTAGTTTGGCAGGTCCTGTCATTCCTATCCAGGTTAATTTTTTTTTCTGCTATTACACCAGTATTCCACCAAATGTGTTGAGTCTAAACTCCACCATCCATGACCCAGCTCCAGCCCCCTGTGCTGCCTGTTTGTGGTTAAGTTTGCAGAGAGCCCATTAGAACACTGGCAGGGGCCAGGTTATTGCCAGCCTGCTGCAACAGCATTTGAGAAACAGAATCTTCTGAACCTTTGAAATAAGAAAATCAGACCTGTATGCTATATAAAAGACCTTTCAACTAGGATTAAATCGTATTTATAAGTGCTTAAATTAAGCAAAATTACAATGGCATGTAAGAGAATTCTTTAGAAATGCAGTGCTCAAAAAAAAAAAAAATTGTTACTGGTGTTAATCCATGGTGGCTGGATGCACCAGGGTCAGCTTTTATAGACAAATTACCTTTTTTACTGCCAGCTTATTCTCTAAATATTCTTTAAGCAAATGACACCTGTGTGCTTTACAGCTGCCCAGCCTGGAGAAACACACTGAGCAAACAACAAACACAATCTGTTCTCCTGCACCTTTAAGAAATATAATTAAACCTGGATAAAGGCAGTGCAAAGCATGTAAGGCTTGAGCATTTCTTTGCTCCAAATGTGGTGATTTTTTGATAAGAGTGATTGATTGTGTCTGGGTAAGTTTGCTTAATATTTGCTGTGGACACTGCCTTGACTGGGGCTCAATCAATCACCTGGAACAGGAAATCAGGGCTAATGCACTAAAACAATATCTGTTATGCACTCAGTTAATCCATCACCATCCTCCTGGGCAGTGTCAGGAGCAGCCCTGTGAGTGGGTGTGGATTCAGAAAGGACCTTCCAGCTACTTCTTGTTCTAAAAGAGATTTCTTGCTCAGTTTCCAATGTGCAGGAACCACGTTCTCCACCCTGAGTTCAGCTATGTGAGGAATCTGAAACAAATCAAATGCAGTGTACCTTTTAAAAATTTCCAAATCAAACCCATGTATTCCATGTATTAAAATCTATGAGTTCAATGTTGCAAAATTTAACAGCAGAGCTCCAATGGACTTCAAACAAGGCCACATTTTCTCTTAGCTTGGGTGAATTTCAATTCCCATCTTTCACCTCAGTGCTTTTTTTAATAACTTCCTACACTCCTTTCCTTTTGTTTTTGTTTTCGTTTTTGGGGATTTTTTGATCTGTTTTGTTTGGTTTGGTTTGGGTTTTTTTTGTTTTGTTTTGTTCTGGTAAAAGTGACTGTTGAACTACAATAGGTTTTACATGTGAAATAGTCTCATTTCTTTTAATTCCTTATAAGTCACAGATAAGCTCATACATACAGGAAAGTACATAAATTTTCTAAAATAAGTAGAAAAATAGAAATTATTTGGGCATATCTGAGTCCACACACCTGACTCTGAGGTATAAAATTTTTGGTGCTTGGAAATTAAGCCTTAAGACTAGAAAAAAATCGTAAAATTTCTCAATATGAAAAAAAGCAAAAATATCCAATGGAAATTCTTTTCCAAAATTTATTATCTCACTTCCCATATATAAGTATTTTAACTTAAAATCAGCAGAAACTTGAAACCCTGAGGGAAGAGCATTCTGTGCAAGCAGAGCTATAGGACAAGGCCCTGCTGCTCTTCTCTAAAATTCCTCAGAGTTACTTTTAGTTATTTAACATTTGATTTCAGACAGAAACCAACACCTGACTACAAGTAATGACTGCTTTGTTTTTTGGTTACAATCTGTCTTTTAAACTAGAAGTTTCATCTCCAACGATGCCATGAGTTTCTCTTCTGCAAAACTGCTGCTGTAAAAAGGGAGCATTTAAAATTTTGCAAAACTTTGAAGTCCCAGGTACCGGCACCAGAGCCCTGCAGCAACACCTAAGCAGAGGCAGAAAACAACTTTATGTTCTAGGAAATGCAGATTTCCACCCTCCTTTGCCACCACAAGCAGCCAGGCTGGCTCCACAGAATTTCCTCCTGGAGGACAGGCAGAGCCAGCTGTGAGCTCAGAGTGTAAAAGGCTGGGGAGCCTTGGCTCGCTCCCCATCCCCACAAGATGCAGAGGCATGGAGGAAACACACAGCTGCTGCTCTGATGGACTGGTGTTGGCACTGTGCATTTATTGGCAGCATCACTTGGGCTGTGTGTTTAGAACTGAGTGCTTGGAACAGATGGGTCATATCTAAAACAGAAATATGGGTCTGCCAGCTGAAATAATCCCCAGAGGAAGGGGCAAAACCCCCTGGCAATCACTGGATTTTGTCCCACAGAGAAGACTGAGCCTAATGACTTTATTTACCACTCCTCCAAGCCCTTAGAGTTCCTTGTACCTGTTCTGTTTCTTGGGAAACTTCAGGATGTGTATGATCATTGAAGATCCTATAATACTTTTAAATGCACACGCTCCCTAATCATGCCCACAATGTAATTAATACCTGTAGTCCTCATTCACCCATATAAATTCCCCCAATATGTGATGACCTGTAGCAAGTCATCAGTTGGGAGCTCATCATTTCCTTATTCTTCATTAATCTTTGTTTTTGAAGGACATGGACTTCCAGAGTTCTCACACCCAATTTCCCTCAGCCCCTCCAAAATGTGCCTCAGAACAGTGCCCAGCCTGAGCATCCCCGTGTGCTGCAGTCACAGCAACTGCTTGATAACCACTTTTGTTTTGGTTTTCTATTGTCTTCTGAGTGACATTTTGACAATAGCCAATCCACTTTAGCGATCCAATCTTTCCAGGGAGCAATTTGCTGCTGTGAATGGGTTTGTGTATTCTCTTGCAGAGGCTGAAGAACAACATCAATGCACTTTGGGGCTCATGAACAGTGACAGACCTGGAGAAGAGAACTCAGATGGAGAGTCTGGAAATCTTAAGAACCTTGAGCTAATAGCCACGGTGTGAAACTGGGAACATAAGTTTAGCTATGAAAAAAATATAAAAGTTCAATTTTTGAATAGTGACAGTATAGGAAATCTAAATTTTGTGTTAGTCCTCTGAACTGCACATGATAAGGATTAGAAATTAAGTTTTTGTCTTCCTTCATTGCTGATGTTGTCTGTTTTTTACCATTGCTGTATTATTCAAACTTGAGGTGCCATAGGCCATGTCTTCAATCTTGTTTTAGAGGAGATTTCTTTATGCCAGTAATTGAATGGTAGGCTTTATGTCAACTTACTTGTTTGTCGACACAGAGCACTGTCACCAGCTGTGCCTATAACAATGATTTCTTTTGTGACATGTACGTCATTATCTCCTCCAGGAATTTGTCCAAGGCCAACAATTCACTTCAAATAGTTATTCTGAAAACCATCAGAATGAAAGTACTTTGAAATATTATTACCTTAGGACAAAAATGATGCACTGATTTATCCATGTGCAATTTCTTCCATATCCTAGGTCTCTCTACACATGAGCAGAATTTCACCAAGAGCATGAATTTTGAGCTATGGCCAGGAGGGAACTTGAAAGATAGCAATGGGAAAAGGAGCATTCCATTAAATGACAAGATTAGCATCATTATTAAATTTAGCATTATTGTAGAGTATTTAGTATTGTTTGGGATTTTTTTTCCAAGATTGATAGCAATACAGTGCCATCTATATCTTCCTGCATGCAGAAGTGAAGGCACCAAAGGTCTGTTGACTCCAGATCCTTCATCTTTCATTATAGCACGGCCAGAATGCAGTACCAGGGCTAAAACCTGTATTGCTGAAGAGGGTCAATTAATCCCATTTCCACCTCTGACCTAAGTCCACAATTGATCCAGGTTGGATTTTGTCCTTAGTGTAGTATCAGTGTCCGTGTTTTCCCTGCTACCCACAGTGTGGGCAGACAGGCACCCCAGAGCAAACCCATTCAAGGTGCTGCTGCAGCTTCTGGCATGTGGATTGTTTGAGTTCTCATGGAGTTCAATGCTCAGAAATCATTTACTGTCCTTCTATCCTGTGTGTTTGAAACAATCCATGGGCTCATGGAATGACTTGGGTTGGAAGAGACCCCAAAGTTCATCCAGACCCACCCCTGCCATGGGCAGGGACACCTCCCACTGTCCCAGGCTGCTCCAAGCCCTGTCCAGCCTGGCCTTGGACACTGCCAGGGATCCAGGGGCAGCCACAGCTTCTCTGGGCACCCTGTGCCAGGGCTCCCCACCCTCCCAGGGAACAATTCCTTCCCAATATCCCATCCATCCCTGCCCTCTGGCAGTGGAAGCCATTCCCTGTGTCCTGTCCCTCCATCCCTTGTCCCAAGTCCCTCTCCAGCTCTCCTGGAGCCCCTTTAGGCCCTGGAAGGGCTCTGAGGTGTCCCTGGATCCTTCTCTTCTCCAGGTGAACACCCCCAGCTCTCCCAGCCTGGCTCCAGAGCAGAGGGGCTCCAGACCTTGGAGCATCTCCCTGGCTCCTCTGGACTCTCTCCAGCAGCTCCACATCCTGCTGCTGTTGGGCACCCCAGAGCTGCAGGTGGGTCTCACCTGAGCAGGTCAGAGGGGCAGAATCCCCCCTTGCTGTGGGGATAAGCCCAGCACTGGGAGTTTCTGGGCTGCTGGGGCGTGTGGAGCTCACCATCAAGCAACTCACCCCTGCAAATTCATACAAACAGCTCCATGACACTCATGCAAAGCAGTTCTAAGCATATATGTTTGCATTGTGCCATGTCATTATCTTATGTTGATCATAATCTTATCTAACAATGCATATGGAGCTGTTGAGCTTTTCCCTGTATAGCATGGGAAGAATTACAGGATAAAAGGTTACTGCCCGTGGAATGTCACACTACAAATAACAGAGCCCATTAAAACACCAGAGCTCTTGTAATCGAGGCAATTGTAGCCCAAACAAGAGCTAAAGGTTTTGTAGAGTGCTGCTGAGTGAAATACGAAATTGATACTGTCACTAAAGATCCTCGAAACAAGTTATTTTTGCCACTTGAACCAGAGGACACGAGAGGTTTTTAAACACCTAGCTCAGCACAGATGAATGCAAATGCATGGGTTTCCTCCTGGCAGTGCAATAGTTCCTTGGAGCCCCTCTCCCCCACTCCCACACACACATACATTATTCAGCGTGTTGGAGACCATCTGGAACCTGCTCCTGAAATAGCCCAGGACTTGATGACCTTCCAGATACGCCGCAAAAACCATTTGTTTGACAAGGGTTTGGAAGAAGGTGGTGGGTGTGTTGTTTCTGAAGGGTTTAAGCAGGCTATTTTACAGTTTTGATTAATGCTTGATTTAATTTACTATTTGTATGTGACTGTTTTGGAGAGCGAGAGGTCACCCACTCTTAATGTCGGGCTTAATGAATGCTGCCAGTGTTTACTGCTGCAATAGAGCTGTGCACATCCCAGCCCCTGGCACAGGGCTGATCTGTGCCCATCACAGTCCCCCACGAGGAGCTCTCCCACTGCTGGGGCTTCTGGGCTGGGTGTGGCATGGGGCTTTCCCTCTCCTGAGGCACCAGCCACATTGCAGCTGTGGCAGTGTGTGTGCAGCTCACTGCTGAACAGCTCCTGAGCACCCCATGCCAGCCTGCTGAATGCTGCTCTGCACCCAGTGACAAGGGATGTACAGAAAAAAATCAACATCTTCAAGGGTCATGGCCTGTGTAAGATACAGAGAATTAAATCATAAACAGTTGTATAAAATAAAGATAAAAACCTGCCAATTGTTCATTCTACTCGCTTCCCCTTTTCCTTACAACTGCCCATGTTTTAAGGCACAGGATTTAGAGACTGTGAATGTCCCTTGTGGCAAGGACAAAGTTTTTGAATATGGTATGAAACATGATGAATGATCGATGGTGTGATTAAGAGAACAGAGTGTGGAGAAGAGGGCATGGTCACAGTGCTGCAATGAGGTTAATGATCTTGCTTTGGTTATTTATATGGAATAAATAATTCCAGCATCACACTTTTCTACTTTCTGGGCCCTCACATATACTGCAATGGAATTGCTACCTGAGTAAATACCAAGTGTGGCTCAAAGCAAGAAATGTATTTCTATAGATAACTAGGGGAGAAGTTTAGACAGATTGATATCTTAATAATTATATCATAATTAACTCCAGAACATCTATCAGGGCAAACCTGCAAATAAATACCTGTTTCTTTGAATTCATAGTCGGGAATTGGCATTTAAAGATGCAGAAAAACATTCTACACATCATCCCTTGCATCAAAAATAATTCCTGTAGAGTAGGAGGGGCAGGGGGCAGAATCTACTGAAATGATGAATTTCTATGTGAGAAAATGAATGAATAAATGAAGATTCTATGTTTTCTGAGAAGGATGAAGCACCCATTTGACAGTGCATTGGACGTACAGCTGACTTGTGCCCCATTTCTGCAGGAAGGATTTCCCTGCTCAGCACACAGCCTGCGTCCCACATTTTAATGAACTGCTGAGTGTTTGCATAGAAGTCAAAGATACCTCATCCCTTCACTATTGTGTTTGTCCTCAACAGCAACAGGATTTTAGTTTTACCCCTGCTGGAAATGTCCATGACATATTTCCAAAACAAACTCATTTCTCTCAGCAGACTGACGGTACGCGTGTGAGCTCCGCGGTGAAGCCCTGCTCAGCACATCCCCTCCCAGCTCACCATGGAGAGAGCCAAAAGCTTCCCAGAGTTTGGAACACAGCCCCCTGCAGCCAGCCAGTCCCAAGGCAGCTCTTTGTGAGCCCCCAGTTTAGGCCTCTCAATGACATTTGATTTTCAGGGCTGATTTCTGTCTGGAGTGCTGTAATGCCCCACGCTGCCGTGTAGCAGTGCGTGTCTCCAGCTGCTTAAGTTGCTTATTTTCCAAAAGGTTACTCACAAAGTGCAGGTCATGGGGATTAAGTCATGTAGCTCCCATGGAGTACAGCAGGAATTTCACAGTAGAATCCCTGCAAATTCTTTTGGGAAAGGTATTAATTTTTAATGAGTCATTAATCACTTTGCTGACTTCACAGCCAGCACTGCTGAAGCAGCCTGACATCAACAGCTAAGGATGGTGTTTGTGATTTCTTAGAGAGAGCTAGAAACTGCCTCATTTACTTGGCTGATCTGGCAGACTCCAGGATTTTGAAGACTGGCTACTGACACAGGCTTTGCCTTTCAATGGCAATAGAGCTGGGCATCCACTAAAACAATTCAGCTCAAATGTGTCAAGGAAAGCATTAACAACCTACAGCACCTGAAGTCACTGGAATACAATGTCCCCATGACTTGTTCACACAATTCATTCCAAACATTTCCATGGCAGGTAAAAAGCATAATCTGAACAATGCAAATTGTGAACCATTTCTGAGGTACAGCTTTGCAAACAGCACTTCTATTTAAAAGTATTTTGGGGTTCCACCTTCACAAAATGATTGAAAGTGCACAGTGATTAATCAGCACTAATGAGACACATGGCACTGATGTTTTCTCTGTGGCTGAAGAGGAAAGCAGCAAACACCAGACATTTGAATATATTGGTAAGGGGAGGCTGCATCATGATGATAATGATGATGGTGACAGCACAGCTTGGAGGATATTTTAGATTTAAGGAGACTTATCTGAGAGAAGATAGTTTTGCTTATGACTATGGAAAATCATATGGAGAGGGAAGGTGTAGGAAATAACAGTACTATGATAATACATTGCTTAGTAAAATGTTTGGGATTGGTTTGGGGTTTTTGAAGGAAGAATACTTGTTGGAACTCTTCCTACTCATCTCAGGTTCACAGCAGGAAGTCAGAAATACATTAATCTTAGTCCAGGTATTCTCAGTTATGCAATGGGCAGTGAAAATGAATCATACATTTTCAGCAATTTGGGGGGAGTTCTCTGAGATCCAGGAAAAGCTGCTACACTGGCTGGGCTGGAGTTAATTCTGTCCACAGCAGCCCCCATGGTGCTGTGCTTTGGGTCTGTGGTGAGAACAGTGTTATTAACACAGGGATGTTTTATTTACAAGTGCTGAGCAGCACTCACACAGCTTCAAGGCCTCTTCTGCCTTTCTGCTGCCCCACCAGTCAGGGGGCCCCAACAGGAAGCTGGAAGGGGACAAAATACAGGGAAAACAGCAAACAAGCAACCCCTCTAAATGTATTTTCTGTTTCATCAAGGATGGAGAAGGTGTTGTTACATGCAACAGGCTGTCTGCTCTATTCTTCCTGCTCTGCTTCCCAGAGCCCTCACTATATTTCAGAATCACAAGCAATGTGTAAAATATTTCCTGAAACTTTATCTGAGTCAAAAAATATTCCCTGCACAGTTTGTTGCACTGAACTCTGACCAAAGAGTAGGTACAGTTTGGAACACTATGGACTTAGCAACAAAATAATGAGATTTTTTTTCCCTTTGAGAGCCCTGAAAGGGCTGTGTGTGAGGGTAGCTGTGACTTTGGGAGCTCTGCAGGAGCCAGCTGCAGGGGATGCTGTGCTACCCAGCCTGGTGGGAAGCTGCAGGCAGGTTTTGTCTGCCTTCTTGGGGGCCAAGGGGCTCCATATTCCTGTGGAGTTAAGCAGCTTGACAAGGTGAGCCAGGAGCAAGAAAGGAGCTCTCAAAATGCTCAAATCAATTTCCTGGCAATCTGGGAAATGCGTGAGCTATACCAGCCAAACGTTTGTGCTGCAAGAAGCGAGTCCCAGCATCCAGTGAGACTCTGAGAGCAGCTCTCCTTCCTTCCAAACCAGAGCAGGCTGAAGCATTTAGCTTTATTACTGATTCTCTGAGAGGAGCCCAGCTATGCAAGAGTTTTACAGTAATTGGGGAGGGAGTGAATATACACACAGTGAGAGATCCTGAATTCACTCTGAACAAGGAGATGCCTCATTCAAATTAGTTCATGGAAGTTGGATGATCTTCCAACACTGTGGATGTGACAATGAATTTAATGTATTATTTTAGAAAAGGCAAGAAGTAGAAGTGCACTGAGAATTTGAGTGTACAACCAAAATTTGTGAAAATGGATTTGGTGGCATTTGTTTCAACATGTCAAAGCAATTCCTGGTATGTGGGGAAAGATGCAAAAATATAAGGGGTTTACTGGCACATCACACTGACTTTGACAGATGCCATTCCTTCAGCAGTGGAGCTGGTTTTGGTGTAAATAGAATTCTAAACACCAAGACAGGAATTTTGAGGAGACAAGGGGACTTGAGCTCTTAATTTAGCTTTATACTTTTTCAGTCATTCGTATACTCAACTTTCCAAAATCCTCCAGGATGGAATATCTGGAGTTTATCCTAGCCTCCAGAAGATAGCTAATTGGGTTTGTAATCAGTCAGGCACAGATCTGACTCCAAAGCAGAAGGAAGGTTGTGTTCTGCATGAGCTGTTACCCTGATTGCAAAGAGTCCAGAAATGCAGAGACAATCAGAGGGGGATTTTTACAGCCCCCCCTCAGCAATTGCTCACAGCAGCTCAGTATAAATTACTGTAGGCTAGCACATCTTATTTCTCAGTAGTGGTAGCAGGGTAAAAACTGTCAATTGGGTTTTTTTCCTAGGGAAACTCTTTTAATAGTGAATGAGCAAGAGTATTCAGGTGAGCAGCAGCTTCATGTGGAGAACATTTTTACAGAAATATAAATGTTTAAAAAGCAAAATATTTCACGTGATTAGCTTTACAGCATTGTTGCTATCATTCAGTTTTCCTGCCTGCTATACTTGCCTGAGAGATGATAATATCCTGCCATGACACCAGACTCACCTAACTGCCTCCACGTCCTGTACCAACACAGTAAAGCAGCATCAGAACAAGTAGCATGCTAACAGGGCAGCTGAAACAAAATAATAATTTAAAAAGACTAAAATTTTGAGCTTTCTATTTTCCAATTCACTTTCCTCATGAGTCTTATCAATTTTCCAAACAACATTACTATATGAATTTTCAGACAAAGCCTGCCTGGACCTCTTAAAAAGACCATTAACCGCAGCTCTTCCAGAGCCATGGCTTCTGAATTAAAGGTCATGACAGTTATGAATGAGGTTATGGGATTTTTCACTCTACTACTCGGACTTATGTCTTCAACAGAAGTGGAAATTTAAACCAGAAGCAGGATTGCAACATGACAAATGAATGAGACTGCAAACTGCAGAGAGCAGGGCTAAGAGGAGGTCATTCCTGAGGCAGTGCAATGAATTGGTGATGTTGATGTTTTGACAAGCAAATAGATCACAGAGACCCAGTGCTTGGTGCTGGCAATGCAGCCCTTCCTGCAAGGCTTTATCTTGAGAAAACAACAAACCTTCTTCCAGAATTCTGTGGCCTGACTGATGGAACAGGTATTTTAAACCAGCATCACGGCCCTTGCTTTCCCCTGCACATTAAAACTCTTCTCTCTGTGTTCTGCTCTTTCTTGATTCTTCCCTTCCCTCTCTGCCCTGACAAACTGCACGACAGAAACGTTTGGCTCTTCTGAGCCCTTCAGTGTTTGTGCAGCAGGCTTGGCTGGCAGCATTGCTTGCTTCAAAGCAAGGCAGGATAAAGCAGGACTTTGTGGTCATACCAAGAAATCAATGACACACTGCAGCACTTTTTAATTAGCCCACTGCGGTCCTGAACTAACCCCCAGTTACAAAGATTAAATAATTGCTCATGGCATTCTCAACGTGTAGTTCACCATAGTGAAAAGAAGACTATTGACTCAACTGCTAAGTTTTGAGGACTGATGAAGTCTTGCTGAGTGCAGAAATTCTTTTCAGTACAAAAAAAACCCAATGCAGTTTTATGACCCAACTCCTTTGAACTATTTTAATTAAGGACTCCTATGATAAGAAAGAAGTTGAAAAGCTATTTAGCAGGAAGACAGGCTCCCATTTAAATGTTGACTCATGAAGTCAGCACTTTCAAGGGTATTACTGTACATTTGGTCTTTTCTTTTCAAAGCCATTAACTTCTGCCAGCACATTTCTATCTACCGTATGTCTTCATGATTAGGAACCTGTTAAAGTCAATATTGCTTAGACATCTATTCTCTTTCAGTCACCCTTGATTTTTCCCCCTTGCCTGCCTAAATTTAGACTACAAATTTTAATAAACAACTGCTTTCACCTTTCCATTCAGATCTTCTGTATTGTTGTCTGGCACAAGTTCCTGATCTAAGTGAGCCACCTTGATACAGGACTTGAAAACCTGGTCTTAAGGACTCATATTTATATTTCACTTTATAGCAACTAATTTAACTAAATAGTCTTTCAAAAAGGTTATTGTTGCATTCATTTTACTAGTAAAAATGTATAGGAAACATGTTAAAGGAAAACAGCATTTTTAAATGTTAGTAGAGTAACGTAGGAATAGTTAATGTTTTTGAACAAAGCATATTCATGGCCTTTCATCTGATTTCTTATGTTCAAAACAAATAAAATCATATGAACTTGCATTTGGTAATGCTGAGTTCATCCACCAAAATTATGCCATCTGTGCAAAACAAAAAGGAGTATTTGCCCTTCAAAGCATTCCATGACAGAAAATCAACAGAGCACTCTGGGCTTGCTATTTTTAAGAGATATCCAGACTATGTAGTAGGAGTCTCAAAATCCCCCTTGGTTTCTCAGTGGCTCGGTAGGGATGTGAATTCCTGCACGCAATAAGGCTGCTGCCAGTCCCTGGAGGGCAGCCCCAGCAGCACTGAAGCTGTCAGGACACAGAACCTGTTCCACTGCTGCTCCTGCTCCATCAATCATCCTCAGTTAAGAAAAAGGTGAGCTTTGGCATTGAGATACAGGCCATTCATCAAGGTTAGGGGAAAAAGGAAAAGAAAAGCTCGAGGTTTATGAGCAGATGTCCAGGCAGCAGGAGCAGCAGCAGCGAGAAGAGAAGCAAAAGGCCAAGGAGCATCAAGCACTGGGCAGAGCAGAGCACAGCCACTGGCACACCAGGGACAGGGACAGGAAAGGATCTGTGCTGTGTGGGCTCCAGTTTGGAGATGTAACCACTGCCCTGTGAGTAGTGTGGGAACACAAGACATCCATACAGGCATGGGGAACACGACGGGAATGCAGCCCCAGGCTGAACCCCGGGAGCTCTGGTGTTCCTGTGGTGCTGCTGGAGCTCCTGGAGCTCCTGACCTCCTGGAGCTCTTGTACCTCCTGTATCTCCTGACCTCCTGCACCTCCTGGAGCTCTTGTACCTCCTGTATCTCTTGGAGCACCTGTACCTCCTGGAGCTCCTGAATCTCCTGTATCTCCTGAATCTCCTGTACCTCCTGGAGCTGCTGTATCTCCTGTATCTTGGAGCTCCTTTATCTCCTGGAGCTGCTGTATCTCTTGGCATCTGACAAGCTGTAGGCACTCACCAGGCTTTGCAAATAGCAAACAAAATGCACCTGAGTGACTCCTCCCATGTGGCTCCCTTTGCAGGGAGTTCCAGGATGGCTGGCAGGGGCACCAGGTCCCTCACTGCTCTGAGATGCCATCAGGGCACAGGGAGTGCATTGTGCCCTGAATTAAGTTCAACAAACTGCATTCACCCCTCGCTGTGAGCAAGCTGTCCCCCATGGTACCAGACTGAGCAGGGGCAATCCTCACATGCAGTGAGGAATACTCTCATTTTCTTTGCATCCAGGGCAGGGAAGCAGAGCTTCTCAGCCACAAGGAAACCCTGTTTGCTGGGACACATTAGAGCCAGAGCTGCACAGAGACTTGGCTCATTCCCTGTCTGCTTGAGAGAAACACAGGAAGAAAACAGGACTTGAAAAGAACCAAGCACTCAAGACCTCCAAAACCAAATGTGCAATTCTGTTTTCATTTTCTTTAGTGAAGGAATATTAACTTGCCTGTATTAACTTCTATTTTAGAAGATGATGAGCTTATTTTGATATTAAAGATTCTTTAGAGCACTTTCTATACTTCAATTCCTATTTTAGTTTAACTTAATTAAAATCTTTTTGAGATTCTCTTCATGAGACACACACAACCTTTCAGTAACAGAATATAGATAATTATACCACTCCAAACATTTGGAGATACAGTGAACAAAGTAAGGCTGTCCAGATTGTGTTAAAATAGAGTCTGCCTTATTGTTTTATACATTGGGGAGGCTTGGTGCCTCTGGATAAGATCCTGGTGATGTTTCAGGGGCTACTTTAGAATAAAACTTACTGTCACCAGAGCCAGTGTGTCAGAACATCAGGACTGAAACCATTCCTGAGGGAAACACCTCCCCAGGGCAGTGACACCCCCACACCTTCAAAGAAAATGAATATTGCAGTGTGGGCTGGCATGAGCTCGTGGAGGCTGCAGCCAGGCAGAAAGTTTATCCATTCTCTTTAAATCACACCTGTTTGATCACTTCCTACCGTCCTAGCCATACCCCTCACTTGGAATCTCAACAAAGTGACTTCTAACACTGATATAATTATTTTTTCTGAAATAAAGAACAAGTAATAAAAGTTGTATACCGCTAGATATTCTTATTAACAGAATGCATAGAATGTAAAAAATCCATAGAAATCTGTCTTGCATTTGTACTTTGTATGAAAAAGTATTCCTATGTATTTTACAAAAGATCCTCAAATCTAAATAGTTTTATTGTGTGACTAAACATAGATTTTAGTAATTAAAATATATTATCCTGGACTGACTGTAACTTTGCACAGACAAATACCAGCATTGATTCAGGAGTCTAGGTGGGGAAAATCCTGTTGCATACAAATAACCTGAAACATTAAAATGTATGCTCCATCCACAGTGATCCAAAGGGAATCAGATCGAAGGTCTGAATATGTGTTTTCTAAATTAAAAATTCAAATCAGAACATGTAAGGTAGTCTAAAATAATAATTACATGAATCCCAATTAAGTAATACACAGTAATTACACAGAGTGCTGTTAGCAGATTCAAAACAGCATTTGGGTGCAAGGCAGTGCCACAAACACAGCCCCAGGCAGGTGCACCCAGACACCAGAGGAGGAGGAATCACAGGTGTGTGTGTTAGACACGAGTGAAATCCCCTCACTTCTCTGGGCTTTGTGCTGCTCAGGCAACTGAAACCTTGCTGCTTTTGTGCTTTTGCAGCTTTCATGGGCTGAAATGTTCTTAAAGAATGAATACCAGGCAGAATTCAGGAAACAATTTGTGATACAAAACCAATTTACCACAAGAGAATTGTGTATGGTCTGATCAGCAACAGGAAATTAGAGTTACTTGTCTCTAAAGTTTAGCTTTTGCTTTCTAGTGTCTCACCAGGTGCTTCAGAGGACAATTCCAGTGATGTCTTTATCTGCATGTGTGATGCTGCTCTAGGAACCAAAGTTTTACCTTTCAGAAAAAGCAATTTAAACAGAGCACACTTTAGATTTAGCTATCTGTGCTTGAAAACTTAGCAGTCTGCAGCAAAAAATCATGATTACACGTTGTGAAAACTGTCTTGGAAAACTCATTATTGACAGAAATATTTATCTTGAATTTGTGGCAATTTAAGGGGTAATATTTTGTTTGTTCTGTACTGCATGCTAAAAGCACAACACATATTACTGAAATACCCTGGAACCTCTATATTCCATGTGCACCCTTCATTTTTATCCAGAATTTAGGAGCATGTGTAATACCCAGACTCCACAAGTTTTCAGCTGTACTGGGAATAAAGGATTGCACATCATGGGCTGCCAGTAAACCCAGTTCACATCTGAATGCTGCTCCACTCTATTTCCCCCCACACTCTTATAGTGATGTACCCAGATTCTTGTTCTGAAGCTTTGCTATTTAGCAGTACCTCTTCCCTTAAAGTATTCCACTAAAGGAATCTGAAACTCCCTCTAGTTTTGATCTGGAGAGACTGACTTTACCCCTACACAGTAGATTGCATTCAGTGTCTCAAAATACAAATTCAGTGGAAGCCACATTGTACTTGTGATGTTACCACAAACACTGAATCATTTCTACAAAACAAAACAGATAAGATGAGGCTTCTTGAAATATCTCCAATGTGGTGACACTTTATTTTCTATATAAAACATCCCACTCTGTATTTTTGTAAATAATGTTTGTAAATAATCTTTTCCCATCATGATGCTTTTCAGATATCTGATTCCAAAGTGCTCTTTCGCTGAGGGCCTGAGATTACAAATGTGCCACAAACATAGGGTCCAAATGAAAAATCTGCTGGGAGAGCTGGAGCCAGATTCAGACACGAACAAAGGCTTGGAAGAGACTCTGTACGTGTGGTGGAACGTGCATCCATTCAGCCTCTCATGTGTACTCTCTCTTAGAGAGCCAGAAAATCTTCTGTAAACACTTCTCCTTTCTTTTCCCTTCCAAATTTCAGTTGTTTACCTCCAACTCCTCCCCTCCTCAAAACAAAAATCTGGTGAGAACTCACAAAGTTATTGCTCTAAGTTTCAAAGCCTGCCTGATAAGAATAGTGACAGAAGAGAAAAGAAGTGAGAACTTTCCTCCCAGCTTCTTGTAGGTTTGGATTACAAATCAGAGGCTGCCATTCTCCAGGCACAACCCAAATAAACAAGTGACAAACCCCAGAATGACTTCAGGATGTGCTGAACATTCAATTCCTGTTAGGACAAACAGGCAGCACGTGCTTTGAAAATCAGGCCACAAACTCTGAAAGGCCAATTTGTGACAGCTTGGAGGGACAGAGGTCCCAAACATGGCAGGAATGCCTTTGGGGTTGTTTCAAACTAAATGGATTTTTTTTCTGAATCCTGGTTCTCCTTTTGTTTTCTCTTTGTGACAAAACCTCCGTGGTCAGACAGAATAACCCAGAACCCTGCCCATATCTTATCATGGGCCAAAGGAGGCAAGTAATCCCCCAGAAATTCCTGAATCTGTGGTCCAAATCACTAACTATTAACATGAAGGCAATACCTCCACAGATTTTCAATAAAAAGCTCAAAGCATACTGCAGGAAAATATATCAAGGGGGGAAAAGAGACCCCCAAACATATCTAATTTCCATTTCCACAATTAACACACATTTTAAAAGTCAGAGGCTCCACAGCCTTGCAGCCCTGAAGAGCTCAAGGGTCTGTGGTTCAACTGAATCATCTGACTTTCAAGCAGAGGACATCTATTTTAGTTCATCAGACTTTCTAAAATTAACCGAGGTTCACAGCTTGGTAAAAAAAAATACTTACTGAAAGAAGCCCTCTAAATCTGGATTGCATACTGATAATTAAAGTTCCATATTCTGAAGGCTTTTCTCAGGGTTTTTGCCTCTTTCCAGTAAAATCACAGAAAATGGAAAACTAACATTAAGAACAAGCTGAAAGGAGCAAGCTGACTTGCACAGTTCCCAGAAATATGAAAGGATTGAACAAAGCACACAATGTCACAGTCAAAAAGGTGCAGCAGGATCTATTTTTTGCCTTAAAGAAAAATAAGTTGTTAACAACAAAAATACATTTAGCCTTACAGAAAAGCACCATTTTGTCATATTATTATTATCAATCTGTCTGTAATTTACTGAGATCAGGGTGGTCTGTCAAGAGATGCTTTAACTATTAATGACTCCACACAACATCTGGCAGTCTGGAGCCAGAACTGGCTTTCCTTTATCCTTTCAGATGACACAGGATCACCTGCTTACATCCAACACCTGACTCACAAGGAATTCCTTCCTTCCTTGTACATGTGGTCTCTCTGTGTGTGGGGGTATCTTTTAAGACTTCAGACTCCATAATTAAACTAATTTCTCTTGATGCACAGTCTCAGTTGTCCTTAAAACCCTTAAATCATTTAAACCTTGTTACCTCTCCCTCGGGGCTGTGCAATATCAGAGGCTCAGCCAGAGCACAGTTTGCACTCATTTGTTGCACTGCAGGCTGAGGACAGAATTTGAGCAGCCTTCTTGTGACAGCCCTAACTTAAGCCAGGCCTGGGTTCTTACACAGAACAGCCATTCATCTTCACACCACAATCCCACACACTCAACTCCTCTCTGCTCCCTTCCATCAAGAGAATCCCTATCAGTGGTACCTCCTCCACCCTCCCACTTCCAGCTGAGGAAATCCTTCCTCCTCTCCATGAAAAACCCTCCCATTCCCCTTCTGGCTGCTCAGCAGAGCCATTGCCAGGCTCAGCTTTACCCCCACAGGAGCTCTGGGCACTCCCAGCTCCATCTCCAGCTGTCATTTATCAGCAATCCAGCACATCCCCTTACTGCCCATCTACAGGCACAAATTTGTTTTCATCAAGGGAAGTTAACATTCTCCACATGTGGGGAAGGTGTCTGTCCTGCAGAGGACCAGGAGCAGCTGTTTTATTTTAACTTTCACCACCAAGCTAGAGATTTTCACCACCCCCTTTAGTTTTTCAGTGCAGTCATAAACTGCACAAATTTCAAAGATTTTCCCACAATAAACTACTACAGCTGAGTTCTATTTGTGCCCATGGTTTCCTGAGTTGAGTTATTGCTTTTTTCCTATTTTAACTTCTTTCAAAAACATGGCTTAAGATGGTCCTGTCATGGTGTTTTTCATTTATTTCAACAATCTGATTCCTACAGCATCTGGTCTGATTTTCCACTAAAGCCCTTTACAGGGGAATATAAGATTTATAATTAAAGTTAATAAAGGTAAACAGCTGTGAAATCAGAAAAAGGAAGAGCAGAATATAAAACAGGCACAGAAAGGACAGCATAAAACAAAAATATCACTTCCCAAATTTCACTAACTCCACAAATTCATCCATCCACTATGTGATCAGTGTTATATCCATCTCTCCCAACAGCAACTCAGAGAACTTTTGCCTCAACAAAGGTTACAGATTCTTCTCTGTGCTAAAGAAATCAATCCCATACATCTTTCATAGCTTCCTGAAGAATCCTGAAGTATACATTTATATCTGATTTGTTTTGGTCTTTGGGTTTATATTGTATAGCAAATTGTAGCACAATAAGATGTATTGATTTTACCTATACAATTTATGTACAGTGGGATAAGAAAAACAAATGTACATCATTTACAAATTTGTTCAGGCAGAAGGTTCAAAAACAAAGATGAAAACACAGAAAAATATTTCTACCAGTCTGCACTACTTAATTTAGAAGCTTATATGAGAAATAACATTAATGGGGCAAGTGGAAGTAGCATTTATGTGCAGTATTATAAGCCACAGTCACCTTAAATCCTGCATTTCCACACTCATTAAACCCCTGCTCAGAGGAGTCCTGCTGATAAAATATGATTTGGTTCTTTTAGAGCAATATCATTACCTGAAGATTTTGAAAAAATTTTATTTCTCAAAGGGAGAGGGGAAGTGAGATGCATTCCCTGAGACTTGGAGGAGCCAGACCCAGCTCCTCTGGGCTTATTTAGGGTGGGAAAGGGAATGAACACAGCCAGGTATGACAGGAATACTGAATTACACAGGGGCAGCCCTGATGTGGAACTTTCAGTGCTTACAGAAAAAAACAAACAAAAAAAAAACCCACCCAAAAAACCACCAAAAAACCCCCAAAAAACAAAACAAAGCCTCAAACACTAGAAACATAACTTTGTTCCCTGCTTCCAGAATTATTTATATCTTAACAGCACAATTGGTCACAGTTGGTCAGGAGTCATCATGACATTCTAGTCCTCTTCTGGACTCTTCCAAAACTAGCTATTTAATTCCACTTTCCAGTGTTTTCCAAAAGTGATGAAACTTCTGCTTTTCCTACTGCCATTAATTTCACAGGACCTAGCAGATAGAAGCTCAGTGGGCTCTGCATCATTCCTGAAATTTGTGTAGGATAATCCCCAGAGCTCTCAGCAGTCTGCTAAAGCCAGAACATGCACAGAAAAGTAATATTTCCCATTTTTGTGTACCAAAAACTGTTGCTGTGCTGTAATTTGTATTTATGCTACTTTATCACACGGTGCTGACAGGGCTGCAATAGCCCCACTCAGCACTGCTTTGCTATTTCATTTTTGAGGAATTGTTCCAAGAGATTTGGTGCCTTATTATGGCTTCATTAGAGGGGAACAAAAAGACATGTAAGTGTCTAACAGCCTGTGGGGCTTTCATAGCATGGACATTGCTGGGATAGAAGTGCTTGAAACACTCCTAAAATGGCCAGATGCTGCCCCAAATTCCCTTTATGGAGAATAAACTCAAGGTATTTTTTCATTATTTCCATCCTTTAGGAATAATGCAAAGCAGGTGCAACAGAAGCAAGAGTTCTGACTTGGATTAATAAAGTCATAAATCAAAGTTTAAACTAAATACCCATTCCTATCTCAATGCTGTTAAATTCTAGTCCTTGTTGAAGTGTAATTCTTCTCATCTGCGCTTTTTCTTTTGCCCATGGAACCTCCATTTTCCAGTGAGAGCCCATGGTAATGCAGGATGGTGTTTGTGCAGCTTCCTGTACCTGAGTTCAGCCAGGAGGGACAGGTCAGGATTCCCTCTTGTGCAGGTGCATTTTTCCTGGGGGCACTCAGGAGTGATGTACACATTCGTGGAATGATTTCCATAGGTATCTAAAGATGCTGAGAATTGCAAAATATCTGCCCTTGTACAAGGATATAATGATGTGTTTACACCTGTCCTTCCACTAAGTGCTGCCTAGGCCAATAAACAGTGTGGTGTCCATAAATCCCATTTTAGGGGACTGAACCTGATTTGCAAAGACAACAACAAAGAGGTGTTGATGCTCTGAATCCTTCACATCAATCCACACCCTGTTTCTGCCCAGGCAGGCTGTGTGACCAGCACTGTCACTGTAGCTCCTTTTCACACAGAAATTTCATTCCCTCATTTTTGGGATATTAGCAGTGTGGCTGCCTCTGCAGCACCCACTCTGAAGCTGATACAGTTTGGCCAAGCTCTCACCAATATAGATAAGAATTCTTATTATTTTACCCTCAAAGCTGGTGAGCCTCTTGTCTCTTCACGCTCCAGAAAGTAAGAGATGCCAGTCAACTCCAACATTCAGAATTACTGGAAACTTCTGATCCTTCTAAATCATTCTTGCATGAAAAATGTTAAACATGAACCAATCCCAAGCATGTTCCAGCACAGAACTGCAGGGCTTGAACAGCAGCAGCAGCAGGAAGCTCAAATATCCTGCTTTTCTGCAACATCTGTGCAGGAAGAAGATCAGAGCAATGTAAGAAAGGGCAGTTTTTGAAAGCCACTGAAGGAGGCTGAGCCCTAACAGTCTAGAAGAGAAGTTCATTACACTTACATGTGCACTTACAATGTTTATGAGTCTCCAGGCCCGAGTACATGAGCCAACACTAAATAAAAGGAAGCAGTCAGAAAGCTGTCATTGTGATCTACTACAAATTTCAACCTCTTTTAGATTTACCCACTCCTCATGCCTCAATTCAATTTAAAAGAGTCAAAATCCTTCTATAACCTTGTCTTCCATAATGGAATAAATCAACATGCAGGATTTAACTGGGGGGAAAAGGGAGTAAGGCTGAACGTGCTATAAGAAATGATACAGAAAAGATCTGCTTCTGGTTATACTTTTATGTGTGTAGTCACCAGAGAATAATGACCATTTTGCAATAAGAAACAAAAAAATGCTATTAACTCTAGCAACATCTACTACAGAGGCAGGCACAACAATGTTTGGACATAGTTAGAGAGGGGCTTAATTATATCCAAGATTTAAGTCCTCATTCCACATAATTCATGTGAAAGACTTTCTGCTATTGGGGTGTTTAAAGTATCAATCTGGCATTAATGAACAGGTAGAGTCTATCCAGAGAACATAAAATAAGTTTTGATTTTCTTTTTTCTCATACATATTTTAAAGTATTTTGAAGTATAACTGTTTTAGTTGCACATCAAAGTGATCAGTTGGTACTGCAGAAAGGGAATCTCAATGCAATGGCATTGAACCAGCCCTGCAGGACTGGCCCTGCCTCCCAGCTGGGATGGGCTCACATTTGGGTCTGCAGTGATGGCCTGAGCTCTCCAGGTCTGTTCTGCCTTTGTCCCAGGATGGCTTTTGCCAGCAGGGCTGAGGAGACCTCAGGGCTGATCAGGGACTGCAAACCAGCCAGAGGAAAGCTGTGCAAACAAGCCAGGGCAGGAGGAAGCCTTTGTGCTTGCCTTGGCCAGGAGTTATGATGAGTGCCCAGGTGTGTTATGGATCAAACCCCAGCACCCCAAACCACGATAGAACAGCAAATCCTTAGCTGGAGGCAGAAATCACTGTACATGTGACAGAATGAGAGGCCCTTCTAACAGGCATTTAAAAATTAAGTTTCTAAGACAGTACATTGGCAGCAGCCATTTACTTTATCTGTACATTTGGGAGCACATTGAGGAGCAGCTTTTCAATCTGAAGGATCAAATTTGACACAATTCATCAGACAGTAACAGTGAAATCAAAAAGACAGTAACAGGAAAATGTAATCCTCCCCTGAAATTCTCCTCAGCTCACCATCTGCTTCCATTCTATTACATCCCACTGGGGACTCACTGTCTTGCAGCATCTCCTCTGGGTGGAATTGGCACAGATGCAGCAGGCAGGGCTGACAGCTCTGCTGCAGGACCCCAGCCAAGCTTTGGGGGACACAAAGGCAGCCTGCACCTTCCCCAGGCAAAGGGACAGCAGTGCATGACACGAGGAACAGGGACCCAAACCCATCACAGCAAGCAGAGCAGAGCTGGTGCTCACAGAGCAGCCAGGTTTTCCTGGAGTGAATGCAGCAGGATTGAGCCACCAGGATGGAAAATTTAACTGCAGAGGTTATTTCCTCAGAATGCCCTCAAACACAAGCAGTGCCCACAGTTGTCAGAACTGTTTTGCTGACACAGAAATGCATTGTTGGTGCCTAGGACGTGTATGGAGCCACTGTGACAGGAATTTCTTTGAAGGAAAGTGCTCCGAGCCATCTGGGGAGAATAGCAGCCAAACAGTGCTGACTGAAATGCTATTTTCAGTCTTCCACAACTCCACTAGACTAAAATGGTGGAAATTCTATTTTAAAAGATATATAATCCCTACAGCATAGAGAGAACAAGGAATGCTGAGATCTATCAATTATCCACTAGAGTTTAGGACATTGCCACCAACCCAAATGCATTATCAAAGGTTATTCTTTATACATTAACTTACCCCTACCTGTACTTATTGTTGTGTGATGTATGCCATACAGCTCACAGCTCTGAGAGCTTGAAGGAAAAAGGAATCTGTGTTTTCCTGTTAATTTGTTCTTGGATCTCTACAATTCAAAGTGCATGTTCTTTGAACAGGATGTATAAGTGACCATTTCTGCTCCCAAAAAGTCTCATCAGCAGCAGAGGAACAAAGATGAATCTGTTTAACTTATTCATCTGAGTTCCAACTGCAGCTGAGTTTGGTGTGGCAGAAACAGAATCCTGAATGCCCCAACCATCTCAGTGCACTTTAATCAATTCAGCTGTGAGCAGGAAATCTGAATCATGCCCAGGTGAAGAACAGAAAGTTTTTATAAATAAAGCTTCCTACTATTTTGGGTACTCAGTGTTTATTCCAATAACTCTCAGACAAGGTGTTCTACCCAGAAACAGAAGTGTTGGCCTGGTGTGGGTGAGCTCCTTTGCCCTCCAAGCTCATTTTGCCAGAATTTATCCCCAGCCATGCACACAGGGGTGGCCTCAGCTCCCCCCCAGCAGCCCCAGGGTTCAGGTCATGTTGGTGAAGTCAAATCTGTGTGGAACAGTTTGTGCCATTAAGCCACAGTCCTTTGGGAACTGACAATGTTGGGATAATGCTGATTAGAGATTTACTCAGTACTGAATAAAAGCTGCCTGCAATGGCCCTTCCTTGCTGAAACAGGGAAGCATCACACTCTGAGCAGGATCTATAATGACCCTGCCCACCACCAAATCTTCCATTTTTAGACCATGACATCTCTTAAATTATATTAGGAGAACCATTACTTCATACCTTGCAAGCAGCAAATAAAAAAATATTGTCAGCAATCATATATTATATACCACAAAGGAGTCTTCAGGGAATTAGCAAAAAATGTATTTACCTAAAATTTCCCAATTTTTTTCCCGGTCAAGTTTTATTTATTATTACAAAGGTGAAATCTCATGATCCCTTCAAAATATATTAATACATTTCAAACCAGAAAAATGAAAGAAATCCATGTTACTATTCATATTTTAAGATATATTATGTGTTAAAATTCATTTGGTCTTTTACCAAAATGCCAGAACATCGAAATGCTGAAATGCTTGAACCTCATTTTTGCAAAAGGTCATGTTGATTTTTCAGGATGAAAAGTTCATGCCTTCCCACTTAGCAAAAAATGGGAAATACAACAAAAACAAAATATATTTAATGAGAAACTTCTGATGTACTGGAATCAAGTTGTCTCAGACTGGGTAAACTAAAGCAGAAGACAGTTCTTTACAACACCTAGCAAGGAACTCACGGTGCAAGGAAACCAGGAAACTCCTGAAACCTTTACAAATCCATTTGAAAACCCCTCCATCAGATTCATTCCAGTTTCTTGAAGTCTGGAAGCCTCCAGGGGTTTTGGACCCATTAAAAGCCTGTGACAATGCATCAGTTTAGACAGATTTGGAATGAACATAGATTCTTTTTTTTTTTTTTTCATCATTTATTCTACTCTAAGGTCTCTCTTTAATTTCTTACTGAGTGATGAACATACGTCTATTGAGCCTCAATGTCTGATAGGATATTGCCTTTCTTACTTTGCATTGCAAATGCAATAAAGCATTAGGAATGCTCTAAATAGACTGTTCTGAATACAAGAATGTTTGTTGTATCAGTTGTTTTTCTGACAAATTATTTTTGTGAAATTATTATTCTACTTGTGTAATGCAAAGCATGATTATATTAAATTAATTGGAAAACTATGTTTCGCATTTGTACATTTTCAGTACTTTATTTCCTTCATAAATGTTTGAAAACTGTGGTGCTTTGGGAAGCCATTTAAGCACTGGAATACCTCATGAACAGCAGCTCTCCCCATTCACATTCAGGAGCTGTTCTTTCAGGGGGACCATTACCAGAATGACTTGCCTTGGTTTTAGAAAATCCATTTTAACCTAAGAACAGACTCACTGCTTGGAATTTCAAAACATCCTGGCACAACGGGGTTTTTATGTATTTCTCATTCCAACATGCTGTGGTTTCCCCCCTCTCCTCCCACTGCTGCTGTGCTATAAATCAATTAAATGTTTGTCTCCCAGCACCACCCCTTCCAACAGGTTTGATCAAGGCCATGGCCAGCACTCTGAGAATGCTTGTTGTCTCCAGGGCCAGGAAGAGGGAAAATCTGGAATATGAAATTTCTGGAATGTCAAATATTGTCATCAGTGGGAGCCCACCCAGGGCAGATCCCAGCTCTGGGGCAGCACAAACCCTTGGGACTCTGTGGATGCTCCTGATCTGCAGCCCCTGAGGGCAGGGAGGTGCCTGGGTCCCTGCTGGCACTGCAGGGTGTCAGAGTGGAATGGGATTGTTCCTAACCCCGCTCTGAGAGCACAACCCCGCTCTGAGAGCACAACCCTGCTCTGAGAGCACAACCCTGCCCTGAGAGCATTCCCCAGCACATGGAGCCCCTCATTAGCTCATGGAAATGAGGTTTATGTTAATGAGCCCCACCTCTGCTGAGCAGGACTCCGGGTCCTGGATTTTGGGAGTCACTGGGACATTCTCTGTTCCTCTGAAGGTAGCACCACCCCTGGACTGGATTATTATGGGATGTGATGCTGTTCTCCAGTGCCATTGCCCAGCTGTGGCACCACTCCGATGCCCTGCTGTGCTTGCCAATTACTGGATTTTAATGAGCTGCTCATGCCACCACAAAGGCTCCTGGAGATGTGAGGGCTCAGGATGACGTGCAGTCAGTGCCAGGTCACCTGCTCCAGATCAGTGCCTGTATCCACAGAGTGTATTCCACCATCCCAGGCCTTGGTCTTACCAGAAACCCTTCTACAACTTCTTTCCCACTTGCAATAATAAGAAAAACAAAGCCCATCACCTTCACTCATTTTCCTCCTATAATTCAACTTGGCTGCAATGCCCTTCCCAGTTAATAAAACTGAGACTGGAGATGTGTTATGACTCCAGCCACATCATCTTATTGTCATCTCTTATCTTCGATTTAGATCATAAGCTTTATGAGGCAACGTCTGTGCTTTTGGGCTGATTTTATACAGTGCCTGTGCACAGGCTTAATTCAAAACTGTGGCTCTTAGGAATTGTCACTAGTGATGAAAACAACTGTATTAATGAGCATGCATTATCAATAATATCATTAGTGTTATTCTCTGATAAATGTCATCATTTCAAAATCAATGTCAGGCAATTATTTTAAAATATACACTGGATGGATTATTTTCTAATAACCCTACAAATATGTGTCTTGGTCAAACAAAGAGACAAATTCAGCTCCAGCTAAGCATGAAATACTCTGTAATGTTTTCATTATGAGGTTACATATGAGGCTGTTCATTAGACAGACTAAATAAGTAGACGATAAATAAAAATTGAAAGAGAGAAATGTTCAAGGCATCAGGATAAACTCAGCAGAGCTTCTGCTAATCTGATAATCAGACTTTGCAGCCCTCTTGGATCCCTACAAGAAGCCCAGTGCTGCCCTTTGCCAGCTGTGCCAGGCCAGGCCACAGCTGGAGCTGTCCCAGCAGCCCAGGTCAGGGCAGCTGCTGCCTCTTGTCCTTCCTGGGTCTGGGGTCAGGGCCTCCCCCACCAAACCCAGCTCTGGTTTGTGGCTTTAATGAAACCCACTTCATGGTTAATAATTTATTGTTCTCTCTTGGATTACTGGTTTAAGTGCAATTAATTGATGACTAATGACAGGGAAGCTGGTATAAAAAACCTCTCTTTAGTGCTGTCTGCACTCTCTCCCATGGAAGCAAGCTGGGCTTGCCACCTATTTCTTCCAGCTAAGTAATGATCATCTTGAAAGAGCATTACCAGTGTTTCTGGGCTATATATAGAGATACACGTGTAGCTGTGCATTAGGCACCATCAGTGAGCTTCTTCCTTCACTTATCATTTCTGCCATGAAAGAAAAGGATGAGCATAATATATACAGAGCATTTAAGAGTATTTGTTTCCCCTGAATGTGCTCATTTTGGTGATGTTCATCATCATTAGGCACAAGGTTTGCTTCCATTCCTTTTTATTTTGGTGAAGAAAGCTTTCCTCCCAGCAGTATTTGCACTTGTACAGATTTGGATCCTCCCACTGGTGGAAGCTGTACGTACTAGCTGGATTCAGTGAGTGAATTGAAATTACAGAAATATGTACATAAATATTCATCTCTTTAGGCTGTTTTCACCTCCTTTCCCCTCGAAAAAAGGCTGAGTGCTGTAGTCAGTGGATTGAGGCACACTGAGCAAGGATGGGGAGGAATCAGGTATCAACTCCCCAGTCACTGAAGCCATTGCAGTGACCTTGTTTTTCCCAGGAAAGGACTGGGGACACGTTAATGCTTCAATCAGCTGCTTCTTTGTACTATCCCAGGGACAGAATGTCTGCTGGTGGGAATGATGTGCAGCCTGTCCATTGCTCTGGCATTTTGCTTTCCCTACTTTTACAGGAATTAGGAGCATAGAGAAGTGTCCCTCCTAGAAATTCAGCCATCTAACAACCCGCTGTGTGATTTTTTTTTTAAAGGTTTAAAATAAGTGAAACCAAATATCCCTTTTTCCTTAACTAGCAAGTATTATTTTTGTATCTTGAGGAATAAGAAATATTACAGAGATCATTCTCTCATTGCTCTACCAGAAACAAGCACCTGCAGACTACTCAAAATAAGTAGCATAGAAAATTATTTTCATGTTTCTACATACAAAGCATTTGGGATTGAAGTTCCATTTATCAACATTGAACACAACAGTGTCTCTAGAATCACTCTTATTAGTCAGTCTAGAAGTTATCAGTGTAAGAAAATGCCCATTGTTACCCAGCTCTGCAGTGAGGTGGGCAGAGGGATGAAGCACAAACGTGGGCCAGGCTGGGGCATCCCTGTCACAAAGGACACACCCATGTCCTGCTGGTGTGGAAAAGGGACAGGCTTCCCTTGCCCTTCCTTTGCAGCATTAAATCCATTTGTTACAACTGCAGATTGTCCTTTAGATACACACCTGCACCTGGGCATTAAACCTGCCTTCATGAGATACCCAGTTCCAACAAGAAATGGAAGTACAGGCACTACTGCAGTGGTGGTTCTCTTTGAAAGTTGCTTTATGCTGGCATAAAATATATTCATGTCCTCAGAAAATTTCCTGATCACTGACTCAAAAATTAAAATTCCCATTACCAAAAAACCAAAATCTTATCTGGTTCTTCTGGAAGTAACAGATGCAGTGAGATTAAATGACTTCACCAAAGAAACACAAGAGTCAGGTCACTCCCTTTAGACCCTTAATATGTCAGATACACGTTTCATTTTGTGTCATCACCTACAGTGGTTCACAAGGGCACACGACAAGGTAATTTAAGGAATGTGATTGAAAATTTTCATGGAGAAAGGAACCTGAACATGTTTTTAAAATGCAGGAGAGTTAGATACTGAACACATACCTTGATCTGGATTTCCCCTACAAGCAATTGAACAATTAGAGGACAAAAAAAAAACATAACATGAACAGCCATTCACTGCCATTGTAGCCTGGAAATTAAAATGTCTGAAAATAAAGATAGCTCAGGTGATCTGTGTGTACTGTGCCTCCTTTTTTGGTAGGAAGATACCCATCATTATCCAGCAACTTTGGAAAAAGGTTTTTCTCCCACTGGCTCTATCAGATTACACCCCTCCATCACTTTCTGTCCTCGCTCAGTGATAGCTGAGTTTGGGCAAATGTCTGCAATAAAACAGCTCCTCTTTACAGAGCAAAACAAACAACACATGGTAAATTTAATACAACCAATCATCTCCCCCTCCAAACGACTTTCATTGCATTTGCTCCTGATAGTAAGTGACAGCTGTGTTTAACGAGCTGGAAGAACAGGTCAATAAAATAAATATATATATATATATATGCATTTTGCTGAAGTGTCTATTCCATATATGCAGACATTAAGGCAGCTCATGGTGTTTTACCCTCCTGCACGATTTTATCATAATGACAGAGCACCACAGGTTCCATCCAACAAGATTAAAGATTATTTCCTCACACAATACTGCCAGTAATTCCTGAGTATTTAAAATGCATTTTTCAGATCTGCAGATTGGTTCAGATGGTCAGAGACCACCCCAAGGATGTCCTTGCCTGGCTCTGTGCAGTTTATTACTGAAACAGGAGCCTTGCCTGCTCCAATACTGTTTTCCTGCTACTTCCCAAGAGTTATCTCATGGGATGAGCTGATTTTCACATTTTGCTAATGCAAACAAATATTTCAAAATTACAAACCTAGAGGGGTGAGAAGCTGCTAAAGCTAAATAGTTTTGAGAGCTATTCCTAGGGAATGCTGTGGCATTTTCCTACTGTGGAAAACCCAAGGCCTTCCTACACAGTTGCTGTTGGTGGCAGAACCCACTACCAAGGATTTGCCTGACACTCCCCAGCACTTCCAAGACCCAAATTCCTCTCTGGATGTTTATTCTCAGATCTTCTCTCAGCCCTGGAGATTGAGGCTTTCTTAAATCAATGCAAAAAAAACCCCAAAAAACCCCAAAAAACCAAAAAAACCACAAGGTTACAGTTTCAGTGCTTAAAGAGCATTTGAACTGAGAGAATGTGAAATGCTCTCAACAAAGCAAAAATCCAGGAGCACAGCACAGCTCAGACCAACAGCTCACAGTTTCCAACTGCATGCTTAGAAAGAATCCTGGCAATAAAGTGCCTAAATAACCACAGCAGGATAATGATCCTCAGAGCACTGTGGAGGCATCTGGGATTGTGACTTGAAAGAATCAAACTTCTTGGCTCTATTCTTTCATGTTCAACACAGGCCTGAAAAAACTGAGTTGATCCTTTCAAAAGTGAAGTTAATGAATTAAAGTGTAACAGTGAAGAATTTATTAAGCATTAAGGAAAGGATCAGAGCAAATGATCCAAAGCTGTCTCTGTGAGAGTAAAGGGAATGGCTAATTAGCTGTGGCTTTGCACCCCAACACAGAACCAGCCAGCACACCCTAGGTTTGCTTTCTGATCAAAACCATGCCTGAAATGTTCATAAGAAAATAAAATTTATCACATGCTGAAGGAAATGAGTCCTCACAGGACTGAGACCTGGTGGTCTGTCACCTAACAGAGACCACCATTAGATTCCAGAGGAAGACAACCTTGGCACCACATTAAGTGCAGCAAAATGCTCCAGGTGAAGACCATGCAGGTTCTGAATGTCTGCATAGGATAAGTGTTCCCAAAAAAGCTCAAAAGGTGCAGGCAGTACAGCAGCAGTCACCTAGTCCAGAATAGAGAAATTAACAGAGAAATTAAATTAATAATTATTTATTACATGTGGAGTCAATTCTACCAGAACTGGGGGTTCACTCACAGTTTGGACACTGGATCCAAGAGGAGCAGCCAGGGCAATGGGCTCCTGACAAACCCAGGGAGCAGTGAGATACACACAGCACCACAGCTCTGCTCATCCCTCCCTGCTCTGCCTCAGACACACAACAACAAACTGGAAATTCTTTTAAACTCATTTCTGGAAGACAGCAAAATCTCCCAGAGATGGTTTTAAATGCAATTGTTTGTGAGGAACATCAAGACCCAGACACAGCAGTTTAAAGGGGAGGGAACAGCTTTCAATTCACCCTGCAGCCCTTTATGACCCCGGGCTGCTGAGGCAGAAACTTGTGCACTGCAGCATCTCTGGGGATGGCTGTGGCAGGAGAGGGCTGTGCTGATTTGGGCACCCAGTGATGGTGAGCAGTGAGGTGTTACTGTGTTCTGGAGCACTGACAGTCACAGTAACAAGGCAACTTTCTTACACGAGCAAGAAAGTGCATTTATTGGAAGAAATTATGGATTTAAATAGTGTACATTGTGGAAAAAAATTTATAGACATTTTATTGGATAGAGAAGACACCCCTAGAAACACAGTCCGTGAGTAGAGCCACGTACAGCACAGGTGCTGTATCTTTGTTTTGGGTTTGTGTCCTTGCAGAGCCTGAGAGCCAGGCTCCAGCAGCCTGAGAAGCTGGGCTGCTTCCTTGGTTCCCAGGCCAGCAGTGGGGGATGTGGAGGGAGGCAAATCCCCCCTGTGACCCCGAGCAGAGCAGCCCTGAGCCCCAGCTCGTGTCTCAAACCTCCCTGCATCGTCTGACACCCAACACTGGTCAAGCACAGGACATTAATGAGTGGCAAACACAGTCCAAAGAGCAAAACTATCTTAGGTTAATTCCACTTCTGTTGGACAAACTCTCCAGGTTAAAGAGAGCCCAAACAACCCTCTTGAACACTGAACAGCTTCCACTGAGGCTCCAAATTGAGCAGATTTCCATCGCTCTCAGAGAAACAGTGGGGAGCTGAGCAATCTGAAAAGCAGTTTCTTACCTAGAAAAATGAACTGATTTCCCTCTCTTTGAAATCTCTTCAGGTAGACTACAGACAGTTCACCCAGATGCATTATGATTTTCTTGTATGTGTTATGTTTGCATGTGGAATTTGAGTCTTGAGCTCAGAATTGCTTTGAAGCTGCCACAAGGACTCTGTAATCTTTCTTAAGTTTTTCTTTTTTTAAACCACATCCCAGTTAAAGTCAGTTAGATCAATCTGGGGTTCTGTTGTCAATGAAAATTTTCAAACTTCACTTAGAACAAGATGAGAAAGTCACATGCTGGTGGCATTTGTTGTTTTACTTGTCACAGCTGTAACAACTGGGTGTCTCTTCTAATTTGATTCTCCAGTACTTGAAAAGGCTCAATGCTCAATAGTTATGATTCCAACTTGCATCTCAGCAAAAGTCAGACCAGGGACTCTCTGTGCCATTTAGCACCTACACAGAATTTTCAAGTGTATCTTGAGCCACTTCTCCAGTAGGAATGCAATTTAATCACAATTATGGCTCTGGTTTCTGATCTTGGCTCTGACCAAGGCACTTTGATGCTGTGTAAAGTTCTTCTACCAAGTACCTGAACTCTGTAGGAGCCAGGGCCTCCTTCTTGTGTCCTTCATGGCTATAAAGTCTATTCCATTTAATGCTCTTTTGCAGAATTTGGTGCATCCCGTGGCACCAGTATATTATATAATACTGCTGATAATGGGGAGATAACAGAACTGCCAGACAATAAGCATTTTTAATTATCTAAATGAATATTTTTTGACAATCAGTTAGTAATTCTTAGTCAATTGCAAAAAGGAGATTTATCATGCTAAAGGATGAAATAAAAGTATTTGATACAGAATAATAAACTACCAAATAAGATTAACTAGCCAGTTGTCATGAAATAGCAGGTGGGATTATCATGTAAAGAGCAGCTAAAGTCCTGTTCAGGCCTTATTAATTCAAGGAATTTTCTCAGTAACATTCTGATTTGCAAGCTCAAGCCTTGACTGCTCAGTCAATATTCTTAACCAAAATTTCTTCATCATTCACAAAGCTTTGAAAATCAAAAGTGGGCAAGCCCCACAGTTTTCCAGTGGATATACACACATAAATCAGTGGTTGCTGTGTTATTCAGCCAGGCAATGTTTCCTCTGAAAGGAAGGAGAAAGAATGCTTTGCCCTTCTAGTTTAAAACAAAGAAAGCAAGAGCTAAAAGTTGAAATCTCATCAATTGCAGTATTCTAGAAATTACTTAAAACAATCCACATACCAACAAAACTGTGATTTCAGAGTAGAATTTCCTAACGTACTCAGTTTATCCAATGTAGGGAAAGCAAAAGCTTTATATTGTAGCCTCAGTTTGCCAATGCACCTCAGTTCTGCACACGTGAACTTAGAACACTTGTGTAGCCACAGGTGTGTACTTGAACAGAGATTTAACTGCATGGCTATCACAGACAGAATAAAATCTGCCTGATTAAGAAAACTCTGGAGGGAATCTCAAAATTAGTCTCTTAATGACTCTTATAATTTTAAAAATGAGATAAAAAGTTAAAGAAATTATAAAAAATGAACCACCTTACAATGTGTTCTTTTATTGGGTCTTTGATTAAATGAAATCTGAGAAGGGATGACCCGTGAATAATTGTCAGTTCATTTTAAAACCTCTGCTCTTTCCATCCTGCTATTCAGTCTCCCCGAACTTCTGAAGTGTTTAATTAAAAAAAATGATTGGACCAAATCTTTAAAATTGTTCTATAGACCTTGAATGCTGAAATAGGGTAAGTTACCAGGCTACTTTAATCCACTAGCAAAAGAGGAGGAAAAAAAATCACTCAAAACATTTATTTTTTTTTAAATAAAGCTCTCTCTGCTGGGGATCAGCACTGTCCTCTGATGGAGCCAGCTGCAGTTCTGCTTGGCAGTGAGCAAATTCTGATTGCCAGGAAAGCATTTGTTGTATCAAAACGTTTGATGACTTAGTTTCACCCATTTCTCTACTCTGACAGAGTGAACAGAATTGGTTTCATCACTGCTCAAGGTGTGACAAGGCAGGGTTTGGTTGGGCTGGGTTTTAGAGGTTTGTCCAGCCTAAACGTTTCTGTGAACAGGAGCTGTGATCACAAACTGTCCCTGACCACACTCAGTGTCCACTGCCAGACAGGACAGGGGTGTCCCAGGCTGTGAGCCCTGCGATTCACTAGCACAGCTCAGGGTCCTGTCCTTGCTCAGCCCAGTGGCATCAGGCACAAACCCAGGCATGAACATTTCTCATGGACATTCCTGACTGACCCCACTCTGCATGTGTCTTTCTGTAACACAAGTGCAAAGAAAGAATTCTAGCTGAGAAAGATGGTCTTGCTACTCTAACAGTAAATTGATAACTACCTCAAATTATCATTATTTCCCATATTAGGGAATTGGGACTTAAAATTGACTCTGGTATTCAGTGGCTGTAGAGAATGAGAAATGCCAAGTCACCAGGACAGCTGAAGCTCTAGATCATACTGTGCTAAATTCTTTGGGCACGTCCTTGAGTTCATGAATTGTCCATTAAAATCAACTGCTTCTACAAAATACCTTTAAAAACCCACCATGTGCAATCTTTCCACAGCTTGAGGATGGCCAGCTCTAATCAATGTCACTGTAGAGCCCAAGCAGGATTGTTTATTTAAATATTCCAACTATTTCACTTTCAGATAGCAGTACATGATGTTTTGCTTCTCTTTCTGATTCGGGGTTTTAAAACCAGGGAAACTGAATATATTATCTACACTGGAGAATCTCTTTTGTTGTGTCCCTCTCTCCCCACTCTGTGAGAATGTTAATTCTGCTGCCAGGTCAGCTCTGGCAATCTGATGCCAGCTCCCCAACCTCTCTCCATCTCCTGATAATAATTTTTTAAACAATAGAGATAAAACCAATTGTAACATGTTTTTGTAAGTGCCTAGAAAAAAAAGCCCATATTTAAATTGCTGCACTGACTTGAAAGTTCAAGGAAGCAGAAAGAAGATGATTATGTTCCTTTATTTTCAGATTTTGATATCCTGGCAGGCACACTCTGACACTGCAAACATGCTCTGCCTTATAATGCTACACTTAGTGATGAAATTTAAGGACATTTTAAAAGTTACATAAGGAGATTTATTGACAAGAAACTCAAAACACTGTCTTTGTAGGCTTTATTTTATTGCTAAGTTTAATTAATGTTTCCTTCAACCTTGATCTAGATAATTCTGTCCCTTGGGAGGAGGATGAGGGGAAATCGTTCAGCAAAAAAAAAATCTACCACTCTGAAAAATAAACTTTTAATTAAGACCAAGAAAACCCAACAAATCACAAAATCTAAACTCAAGACAGAGATAAAATGGAGTCATTTGCATTTTCTAGAGTAACTTCAAGCTATCTGCAATCAATGCACATGGTGTCCAAATTTCCTCAAACGATGCAGAAGTGTGCAGTACTAACCCAACAGTGAATTGTAGCTAACACCTTAAATGTCTGTTCTTGTGAGAACTGGAGTCTGAATCGCCATCCATCCACACACAGGTGGAAATGCTTGCAGGTTTAGATGATCAGGAAGCTTTCAATTAGAGCTGCAGTGGGCTCAGAGAAATAAAGGCCACGCTGAGTGTCTGCACAGCTCCGTGTCACAGGGGCAGCAGGAGATGCCCAGGCAGGAGTGCCAGAGCAGGGCTAACATTTACTGATAATTCCTTGTTATTTGCAGCCTCAGGCCTTCCTCACATTTCAGTGTCCTGACATTTAACTGACCTTGACAGGTTTCTCTTGCGTGAATTTGTCCAGTCTCATTTTTCATCTATGTAAACTTTATCAACCATAAAATCTGACAGGAAGAAATTCCATGGCTTAATTAGAGCCTGTGTTAATCAGCAGCTCCTTTTGTTTTGCAGCCGCTGCAGCAGTTTCCTTTGGGGTGTCCTAACCTTTGCAGGGGAAGAGACAATGAACTCTCCAGGTCTATTACTGCTCACACTTCCCTCAGGTGTTGCAGATCTCTGTCATAAACTCCCTCACTCACCCTTTTCTAGGCTGGAGAGCTTTTTTTCTGATCCCTCACATAGAAACTCACTCATCACATTGTTCACACAATGAAGGGCTGTGGGAGTATTTGCCATCCTCATGTAGACTCCACACACATTCCAACTTTAACTAAATCCAGCTGAAGGAGAAAAACAAAACCTGATGTTGAAAAGCACTCGAGAGAACCCAGTGTGGTTAAGGGGAGCCAGTTTTAGGCAGGGCAGGTTGGGCCCAACAAACCTCCTGGAGCCCTCTGAAGATATTACTGCAGTGACAGATGAGAGAAATCCTGTGCTTGTCCTGCTGTCAGTTTTTCCAAAAGCATCTGGATAAAATCTGCATCAGAGATGAACGGCCAGGAATGCCAGGCTGGAGGTAAAAACAGGGCAGTGGATGCAGGAGTAGCAGCAGGGCAGAAGGAGGGAGCAGGAATATCAGAATATCACAGTACATTTGCACAGCCAGCCCTCCCTGGAACACAGCATCTGTGGGACACCACAGACCTCAGGCACTGCAGAATCAGCAGAGAACAGCCTCTACAGGAAACTGCTGATTAATTTTATCTGATTGAAATTAGAGGAGCAGCGAGAGCAAGGTGAGCAAACTGTAATTACTGTGGCAAAGCAAGCTCAAGGTTCCTCCCTGAGTGGGGCTCAGCAAGGACACGAATAATGCATTTCTACCACTTCTGTAAGGCATTAAATAGGTGTCAAAAACGTGTCTCAAGAACTCACCCACCCATTTCCAGGAGCCAGTCTGTGAGTTCATGGCATGGCACTACTTCAGACATTGATAAACAATCTGATAAATATTTCCTCTAAAGGGCCTCATAGCAGCCAGCAAAAACCACTTGAATGACATCAGAATGTTTTTCTGGTGTATTCTTATTGCTATCACTGGAATGTGTGAGAAATACATGTATTTTTCTCACACACTCTGGAATCCTAATATGAAGATATCAAGCCAACCATACATTTTTTGGTTTTTTTCACAAATGAGGAAAATCTAGCAGAATTACTTTGTTTATGGAAAAGTCTGGGATTTTTGTTATGGCAAAACTGTGGCACATTACACAAATATATGAGGTCCTAATGTACCATCCTCAAAGCACTTGGATACTGATAGGCAGCAATGGAGAGATAATTACAACTTTTTAGTGAAGGAACAAAGAAATATTCCCCTACTGAGTAGTATAAATTCAGGGCTAATAAGTAGTTATTAGTATCACACAAGTAGAGCTGTGTAAATTATGCAGAAAAAGTATTTACAGATCCATTTCAGTTTCCAAGTGAATTACTCTCAGCCATGTGCTGGATACTCAGTTTCATAAAAAATTAAAGTTGTTGTGTTTTACTACAGAAACACAGCTCGTGAAGAGGAAGTTTTTAAGTTTCATTAGACAGTGATGTTATTGAAAACAGGTTTTGAATCTCACCAAATATATTCACGTAGCTGCTTGTGTACCCAACCAATTAAGGTCTGGGAAGTCCATGCAGCATTCTAAATCATTCATTGCAAGAATCAAGCTCAAAGTTCCAATCTGTACAATAAAGTTTACGAAAAACATTTCTCAGAAACATCTGAATAATTAATACACAGCTGAGAGAATCTCAAGCCATTCTGCAAGTGGAAAAAAAAAATTATTTCCTATGAATTATTCATTTAGCTCTGCATACAACTCTTTTCCTTAACCCAGGAGGATTTAGTATTTTTAGGTGATTATCTGCCACAGTGGCTCTGCTACACTGGAGCTTAAGTGATGCTGTGTTTGTGACTCTAGACTGGCTCCTGGGGTAGCTGCACCACAGCAGCCAAGCACTTAAAACCACAAAAACAGAGTGGAGGAGGCAGATGTTTGGCCTGCTCTCTCCCACTACAAGAACCTGGCTGCCATTAGCTGGGGGGGAAGATGAGCTGAGCCTCCCCCTCCTGCTGGAAAGGGGTTTGCTCTGAGACACTCCCAGGTGTGAGCTCATTTTGTCAGCACAGTGCACAAAGGACCTTGTTATTTGCCCTTCAGAGCACTTCCCTGTAGGCTTGAAATAAACACTGCAACCCTTCTAGGAAGCTTATGTTCATTCCTCTCTCGATTTTCTTAAGTTTGCTGGGCAGCACAGGAATCCTACCCTGAAATACCTGTTGTTCTTTATTAACAGAGATTAGCATTCTCCAGGTTTAAAACAAAACAAAAACCCAAAAAAACAGATGACATGATAAAATCTGTTCAGTGGTGCAGCAGAAACCAGTTACAGCACAGAAACATGAAGATTGGAAAACAACAACTTGTGACTATTTGTTCTGGCTGTTTTCAGAGCACAACAGCTGAAGTGTATTGGCATGTTCCAATTGTGGCCCTTTTTTCCACAGCCCACCTTTCCCCTCCTTGCCTTTGCTTTAAATGAACGGCTGCTTTATCATCAGATGGAGATGCACCTCTCTCCAGAAACCCAGGGAAGAAAGAGATACTGGAATTTCTGCTGAATGCAGAGAAATAACAAAACAATGATATAAAAGCATCCGTGAAGTGCATACATCAAAGTCAAAGGAAATCTTTGTATTCTGCTGGTAATGCTTACAAGGTAAAGTGGCATGCAGATTTCTTATTTAATAAATTCCCACAGAAAATTAGTTTTTCACAGTGGGAAGAATTTCAAGGCTTGCTGCGATGAGCAGGCAGGATCTAATCACTGCTCAGGCTTTGTAGATACACCAGGGTTTGCAGATATTTCAATGATCCAATTATTCTGTTGAGGCACAATCACCTTACCTGCATACTAATCAAGTCATATGCCAACATGAAACAACTCTGCCTTTTCTGGAAGCTCTAGACATGTACAGCTCCCTGGTTGACCTTCTGCCAATTACATTCATTTCAATTCTATTAGCTCATCTTTTGCCCAAAGGTGACATATGCACAAATCTATAGGGAAAATTGCCTGAATCAACTTTGCACTGCACAGGATGCAGAATGGTTGCTCAGTGATGTGAATAGGAGGCATTAGATTCTAAAGCTGGCTGCAATTGGACACTAAATAGCAATGAATTTTTCACTCAGGAAACCTCTTCAGAAACTGTGAAGTTATATTCCATAAAAATGACAGGATCCTGTTTATTAGAGGAAACAAAACCAGTTATTCAGTTTTATACCCTGTGAATACCAGTTCAGAATGAGGATGAACAGAGCTCAGCTCATTTCTGCTGGATCAATATTCAGAGTGACTCTTGGGGTCCCCTTTTGGGGGCTTCCTTCCCTCTTGGCAGCTTTATGATGTTCTATTCTGATTCTTTGTGACTGCACACTGAGATGTTGGTAAACTGACTCAATTTGTCACCAGTAGAATTTTGGAGCATAACAAGCAGAGATACTTTTAATATTACATTTTCCAGCTATGTTTTGTTACAAAAATGCTTGTTATCTAGGCTTTCTAATAACAGCCTTCTCCTCAAAATAACAATGGAATTCTTTTAAATATTTATTGGTATCTACTCCAGAGAGTCATATCAATTTCTAAAAGTCACCAGCATTTTGTCAGAACATCTCTGACGCTCATAAACCCAGAAAATGAAGCAAAAGCCACAGCATTTTCCAGGCCTAGCAGCAGTGACAGTAGCTGTTCTTCAGTTTATAGACAGCTGAAATAGTTTTTACAGCAAGTGCCTGCTCTGTCAAGAAATCTGTGACCTTCTGCAGTGCTGCACATGAGCAGTGAGAGGAGAGCCGAGGATCAGGAGGCACCCCCGTGTCAAACCATTAACCCTGGAGCTCATCATTAACCCCAGGACAGCAGCAGAGATGGTGTGGGACCAACCCCCAGGCAAGGAGCAGCCAGAAATGTGAAATATGGGCAATGATTAATGGGGCTGATTGCTGAGCCTTTCCAGAAACCCTCTGCCTTCCCACTGCTGCCTCTTCTCCATTGCCATTAGCATTTAGCCTCCCCTGGACACAAGGGCAGGTGGACAGGCCAGGGTGGGGCACTGGTGACTTTTAAAGCTCCATGGCAGGAGCTGCTCCTGCTCCTCTGCCACCCCTCACTTCTGGCACCTTGAACATGGGGAAATTCACTTTTTAATTTTTTTAATTACCCCTGCACAGCCTCACCTGCAGCACCAGGCCAGGCAGAAGCTGTAATTACAGCATCAGGAGTTGGTTAAATACTCCAAGGTGCTCTTGAGGAGAACTCAGCTCCATTAAATGAGAGGGATAAAAGGCAGATGGTTTTCTGTTTTCCTTCTATTTCATTTTTCATACAAGAAGCTTGTTCAAGGTAGTAAGGGAAAATACCTCCTCAAGAACAATGCTGAGGTGAATTTCTATTGCTTTTTTGTCCTGTAAGCTTCTTACAAGGAAAGAAAAAAAAAAGAATCAAATAGATTCTCTGGAAGAATTGACTTTGTTGAATAATAACACAGAAGGAACACAGGAGGAGGACAGATGGATAAGATGCACACACTCCTAACAAAAGGATGCATTGTTTATCTATTTTTCAAGGCCATTTGCAGCATGTGAGTGTCCCCAGGAAAAGCTTTGAAAAGAGAATGGAAAGTGCTCACAATTGAGGAAAAATACTCAAGTACTGCATATTTTACAATTATAAGTGTCTTTCCTGAAAAGAAAGAAGTCTGAAAAAAACCTACTTGTTTTGCAGCTGAAGATTATTACTTAATTAAATAAATAAAAGCAGGTATAGCTCTGCCATCTCCCCACAGAACAGACACGACAGCAAAGGAAATCCATTAATTACAGAACTCAAGCAATCCCTAAATTTATAACAATTATTAAAGAAATAAAAACTTAGTTTGGCTCCTGTGTAGATTTCCCTGATAAATCCCAACAGTTGTAACTGTGCTGGCTTTGATCTGATGACCAGCTGAATTCAGCTTATTCTGAAAGTATGTGATGTCTGTCAGAATTATCCATGCAAATCTGGGTGACAAGAGGCTGAGAAGAAGGCAGTCACTTCTATACATCTTGTCACTTTGTCTGAGTGACCTTTTCTTTAAAATACCCACTTAACCCTACACCCTGCTATTTTATACAACAGCATTGCTTTTTATTGTGGCAAAACACCTATCCACCTGCTGCACCCAAAACTCTATTATTGTGAACACTTTTTAGACATTGCCAGGTGATCCTGCAAACAATTATAATTTAAGTGAATTTCCCAAAGAGATTTCATTAGTATTAAAACAGGGCACCTCATAGACTTTCAAAGGAGACTTGTTCTCTGCTATGTAAAAGAATTCAAAATAGAATGCAGTTCTGCACAGATTCCTGGCTGAACTGAGCAAGTGAGGAGAGGCAGAGAGCAGTGACCTCGTGTGAGCCTCTGCCAGGATCTGCCCCTCAAAGGCACACCTGAGATTGGGTACAGCTACAGCAAGATATCCAAGCACTCTCTCTGCTGGGATGCTTTCCACAAAAGCCACTTGTGGAATAATGAAGCACTCAGAAGTTGAAGGAGCAGGTCTGTGGAGCTCAAAGTGTGGATAGGTTGGATTTGGGAGAGAGGAATGATCCCTGATGGGGCAGGGGTGGGGCTGGCACATTGTGTCACAGAATCACAGACTCACAGAATTCACAGAATCATAGAATTCACAGACTCACAGAATTCACAGAATCACAGAATCACAGAATTCACAGAATCACAGAATCACAGAATTCACAGAATCACAGAATTCACAGAATCACAGAATTCACAGAATCAAAGAATCACAGAATCCATAAAATCACAGAATCACAAGGTTGGAAGAGATCTTCAAGATCATGGAGTCCAAGCCATGCCCCAACACCTCAACCCGACCATGGCACTGAGTGCCACATCCAGTCTGTTTTTAAACATGCATGTCCTCACAGGGATCACAGGTCTGGGGGTGCTTTAAGGAGCTGAGCTGGTGCAATGAATTCTGAAGGGAAGAATTTTGTGAGGGAGAACAATTATATTGTATTTTTAGATCTGTATTTATGTACGCATGATGCTTTGGTGCCAGATTTATACACTAATGCAATACAGGATCTGAAAAACATAAAAGCTAAAAACTTAAGGCATCACACACAGACACACATTCTAATATAATACATATAATATTATAATTCATTGTCCTAGCAGCATCTCAGTAAAACATTCTTTTTCCTGCCCTCTACAAAGCAATCTTGCCTGGCCATTATTTTTATGTGGAGTGGCCATGGAAATGCAGTCTGTAGTGAGGATGCAGACTTCTACAAGCTGCCCCTTCCTGCTCACAGGGTGCTCCTCTCTTGGCTCTATGTTTAGAGAAGTGAGAGAAGCTTTAAGGATTAAATTATTCCCAAAAGATTTCATTGGGCTTTTTATAGTAGTTAAAAATAACTTTAAAATTGAGAACACTGAAGCAAAAATTCTGTGGTGAATTTTAAATTGAATTTTAACTAGCTGTGGACTATTGAAACATTTACTGAATAAAACACTGATCCTTGAATATGAACAGTTTAATTTTTTGTTCACATACTTGTTGTATAGTAAGAGAGAATATAACAAGAAGATAAAAAAATACTTTGGTTGCTCATTAGTGTATTCCTTCCACAAGTGCCTCCTTGGTGTTCAATTTGTCGCCCTTTGTAGATTCATGAACATTTACTACAAAACATATCAAACATAAATGTCTAAATATTTTCTGTTATCAGGCTGAGTTCAGTGACTCAGGGGAAAGAGGCCTCCAGTTCCTTCCCCACACAGCACTGCAAAACAGAAAAATGCTAATCAGTAATTTTCTACCAGTTTTATTTATATTTATTTATATATTTAACAGATATAGCTCCTAATATCCAGGTTACCTTAGTTAACTTGTCTCTGATTTAGAAGAATTTGTGAAAGAATGGGGGGAGAAAGGTGAAGTTGTTTTTTTTTTTCAAAGCAGGGATGTAAAGGAGCTTCCAGCCTTCAGAGCAGAAATTGGTTTGTGGCTCAAGCATAGCAAATGTTAGCACAAGCACAGAGATGGATGAGGTTTTAAAGCCCCTGCAGAGCCCTTCAGCCCCAGCAAGCAGCACACAGGAGCACAGAGGAATGCAGTGACCCAGCAATCCCAAAGGGGGTGAGCCCATGGCTGGCTCACAGCACTGGAAATGCAGAGAGCTGCAATTCCCTCTCCTCTGCTCCTGAACTGGTTCCACTGGGGCAGCAATTGCATTAATGGGAGCCCCCAGAGCCCTTTCACTTGTGAGGTGCAGTTTCTGGGGGCAGGCAGTGTGCAGCACAGGAATCCCAAAAAGAGAACACTGACTGTTCCTCTCAAAGCCTGAGTGCATCAAGCACCAAGGTGTGAAAAACGAGGTTCACTTTCTTGGTGGATGTTAAAAGGTTTAATAAAAGACAGTAAGAGACAATGAAGCAAAAGGCTATAATGGCTGGGTGCATTCAGCCAAGAGCACCCCTGCTGTTCTGGGGACATCCCTTAAATTCATCAGCCCGTTGCATATTCATAGATTTGTCATTCAGTTTTTTATAAACTATTTTCCATATTCCAGGAACTGGTTTACATGGCTACTTTTTGAGTCCACCTTTTTAGAGCATGAGTGTTTTTTGGTTGTGGGTTTAATTTATTTTTCTTATCAGTCTTAATTTGGGCTGTGGGCTTCAATTGTTACAGACAGTCAGTGTTGGTAACTGGTGTATCAGTAGTGGATGTCTTTATTGGTGTTATCCAGCCAAGCAGGCAGTTCACTTACTACAAAGACACTTTATCAGCCTATGTTACTTATAAAGAAAACTATACCTTAAAAACCATTTCAACACCCCACATATGGTATCCACCTTAATATTTGCAGAGAGCCAATACCCTAAGATGCATTTATAATAAAGGGCTGACACCACAGCCTTCCCTCAGCAGGCAGGATTTTGTTACCTGTCCCCCACCCCAAACCAAAGTTTAAACACTACCTAAAAATCATGCTGGGTTCTCCAGCCTGGACTTGTTCTGCTGCTCCACTGAATGGTACCTGTTTTATGCACAGGAGAGCTTCATTCTAGAATTCTCCCACAAGTTTGAAAATAATATTTTTGTATTTATTTACAGAAAGAAATATTTGGGTTAATATTCAGTTAATGTATCTTCCTTTCTTTATTTATACATATGTCCATCCCCTCAGCCACCCAGAAGTTGTATTAGATTGTGAATGATAAAGATATTAAGAATGATAAAGATATTAAGAACCTACTTGCTTAACTTCCTTTTATTTTGTGAAATTTCTATTTCTGCCAAGAGCTGCCTGATGCTAATATTGTCAGTCCATACATGGTGTGAATATTGGCATTTATTTTCCATGCTGTCACCCCAGCACCAGGCACTGTTTTGGTGCCCTGATATGGTGACTGATGCTTTAAACCCTGGAGAAATAAACATAAGCAGTGGCAAATACAGTTCTAGTAAGGATTAAAAAAGAAAAGAAATACAATAACTTTACAAATGTTTCCATCATAATAATCCAAATCCTTATGAGTCACAGTAGAGGAAACTTACCACAGATTCCTCTGCAATATTTACGACTCTTATCATTTTTTGACCAAATAAATGGAACCATGTTCCGAATCACCAACTTGCCTGGCTGTTACCAGGGAAATTTGCAAAGAGGGGAAAAAACCAACTGACAAGTGTTTGGCTTATTTAACTATTCTGAGAACGATTCCCTCCCAGCATTATTCATGCAGCATTTCCACTAGGAGGCTGGCTGATTTCTGCTTTTTCCAGTCTTTTATGAGCAGCTTCCTTAGTCTAATTAAAGCAGAGAACCCAGCTGTCTTCCCCTCTGCTTCAGAGAGCTAAGGGAAGAACTCCAGGAAAATCACTCTTCAGGGACTCCACAGGGATAGCCAGGATCTAAGAGCTGGGAATTTAAATCTCAAGCCCCAGATTTCTGAGCTAAAAGGGAGCTACATTTGTGAGCTGTGTTAGGACCTGCTCCAAGCCCTGTGTTTTGGTGCAGCCACAGGCAGCAGGGCAGGGTATTTAAAGGAAAGGAAGTGAAAATATTGCATTTCCCACCTGAGCTGACCCACAGCAGCAGGCAGGGAGAGTGGGGTGGGATGGGCAGCTCCTCACATGGAGCAGAACGTGGCTCACACACACAGGGACCCTCCCAGGGCTTTGGCTCTTTGTGCTGCCCCTGTGCTCCTGCCAGAGCATCCCGGGGTTAATCAGGATGATTAAGAACTGTGACACTTTCTAGGAGGGGACAGGGGGTGGCCACAAATGCACTTGAACACTTCAGGTATCCTTAGAGAGGACCTGAACCCAGGTTTGCCCTGAGAACACACAGCAGGAACAGGAATGGAATCCAGGGTTCTGTGGAACCAACTGAGGAGCATTTCAAAATTTCACTTCAACACAGACAAATTCCATTTCACACCTTTGGCAGACTGGCTTCATCAAACATTTTTCTCCCCCAGGAAAGCTGGAAAATGCTGTCTGTCTCTGGGAAATATCCCAGTCCTGTTGCCTGTGTGTTTCCCTGTGACTGCCCATGTGAGAGACAAGCATCTGCCCAGCTGAGCTGGGGAAAGCCGAGCAGAATGGGAGGTGTGGGCTGGCACAGCCCTGCCAGCAAGCCCTGCACCATCTCAGGAGGCAAGGATCGCCTCTGCAGCCTCCTGCCCTCCCAAGGACACAGCTCAGGAGCAGAAGGGGACAGGCTGGATGTGCCTTGTCCCACTGCAGTGTCCAAGCCTCTCCAGCAGCACAGAGCACTTTGCCATCACTGCAGGACGAGGGAACCCAAGGCAGGCAGCACCAGCAAAGTCCTGGCTTGTCTAAAACTGGGATTTTGCTGCCCTCATCAGTTTGCAGCCCTTGAAATTACCTGGCTTGCTTGTGCCTGAAGCTGACCCTCGAGATGAGCTTCCCCAAAGGTGTTGTAGCTCATTAAAATTGCACTGAACAGTTGGCTGTGCATCCAGGAGAGGTGGCCTTGCTGCATGATTAAGAAAAGTAAAATGAACTACTGGAAACTGTATAGTCACTAATGAATTTCCTTTGAAAAGTCAGAGGTTAAATACAAATGTCAACAACAGGATCGCAAGCTGTCCTCAATTTCATCAGTGAAATGGTCAGTGCGGGCTACTGACTCCAAAGATAAATATTTAGAATAAAAATAGAAAGGTCAGCCCAGAGAAATGCAGGGTTTGCAAAGCCAATTAAACAAAACCCTCAGGATAGATTGCATAGTGATGATATCCCAGTACAGTCCTGTATTAAATCAGATCAATATAGGAATGCACTTAAAACTGATTTTTGAGAGCTCTAAGCAATACACAATAGGGTAAGTTGCCTCTGAACACCATGAAAAGCAGATACTTCAGGTGAACATGACAGAACAATGCTCCCAATTTTACAGTGTTAAAAACTCCCTGTCCTTGCAGGCAGCAATATATTTGTATTAAAATTAACAGTGCTCCCTCACTGGCACAGGGAAACTGATACAACAGGTCAAAATTAGTTAATGACAGAAAAGATGTGTTTATGGATAAAGAGATGTTCAGTGCTCACAGTGCCATGTAGGAGCTGGATTATTCTCAGATAGAGCCCAGCAGATGAGCTATTCCTCACAGACTATTCTTTTAAATACATGGTGTGCAAAATAGACTAAAACAAACCTCATGGCTTGGATTTTGCTCAGAAATGAGCTAGCCTAGTTAGGAAACTGCTTAGGGGAAGGTTGTGTCTGGTGTGAGGGGGGGATGCTGACGAGCTGTGACACGGGGATGTGTCATGTGCCAGGGAAATCTCCTCCATCCCATCAGAAGTTCTGCTAAATGAGGGATCATAAAAATCTACAGCTTTTAACCATGTGCACAGCACAAAGAATTGTGCCCCACTGCAGCTCTCAGCTTCTAAGGCTTTCAAAGTTGGAATATTCCAGAGGAAGCTGAACATCCACCCTCAGCTCATCAGCTATCAACACCACACTGCCCAGTCTGGATCAACAGGATTTGAATGAAAAGTCGTTCCCTAATCCTCCTCTTTGAAAGGAAAATATCTGTGCATTTAAAACATCATCTGCTTCATTCCTTCACTCATCAGAAGAGCTTATCTGCAGTCCTAGACAAGTGAGAACATTCAAAGTTACGTGTGAAAAGCAAATGGGGAATAGAAGAGTGATAAATTTGACAGTGGTCAATATGTTCAAAAGTTTGAATGAAAATCTGAATGGTATAAAGATATAACACACCCTAATTATGTAGTAAGCCAAAACAGTTTTCTCATAGTGCTTTCATCTATTCAGTATTTTACATTCATAATTAAAAAGTGCCTACTAATGCATTTACCTGAGATGTGCTATGATCACTCAGGGAATAAAGCTGCTTATTCTCATTTATAAAGCTGAAACAACTTGTGTTCCTTATTTTAAGGCAGGAGAATACAAAATTTGCAATCTTTTTATGATAAAACTAGGATTTTACTAAGAAAACAACCAGTTCTAAAAGAAAATGTACAATTAGAAGCCTCTCTCTGCTATTTGTTACAGAGTAGGCTTCAACTCACTGAACTGAAAACTCAACTAATTTTGGCCTTAGATTAAAAAAAAAGTTTCAAAAGCCTAAATGAGAGAGGAAGCCCAGAGAACAGCTCATGTACATGGTCAGCTCTGTTGTTATGTCTTTGAAAGGCCTCAGCTTCAAGGTCTGCTTAGTTACTCATTCATCCAATTTTGAATTATTAAACATGTTTTTGCTTTTCACAAATTTCCTCTAATCTACCCACCTCGGGTTTTTTGTGAGAACTGAGAGAAGAATTGAGCCTGGCATTTTGATGAGCTCCCACTGCCAGCTGAAGAGAGGCATGGATCAGCCATGCCCCAATTTATGGCATCTAAACTCTACTAAAATACACACAGAAAGTCACAGTGACTTGGAATATCACTTTCTTCTTCCTCAGGACAAATCCCACAGAGACTCGAGTAGAAGAGCCCAACAATTGTGTTTAAGAAAGGGAGCTGAAGCAGCAGAGGATAATCCAGGATGCATAACCAGAGCTTTTCTTCATTAGTAGTGTGGAAAAAAAGGGGGGTAACCCAAAAGTAGCCTGAAAGGCTGCCACAAACATTTTCCACTCCTCTATTGGTGGTGGGAGAAAAAAATAAAATCTCAATTTTTGACTACTTGAGGAGATTTTTCAAGACAAAATAATTTTTGCTCTCTTATCCTACTGCTTCTCCCAGTGCCAAGGAAATGGTAAACAAAACTAATAATGAGGGGAAAATCACTTCAGTGCAAAGGGGTGCTCTGGAGGAAAAGGACTTCTGGAGTTCTTATTTCTTCCCCCAAGCAACAGCTCATTGTTACCTGGGCCATGATCTCCAGGGAAAACTGTGATTGCAGCACTGATAAAAATCAGAAATAAGTCATTAAAACCCCCCCCCCCCAAATCTTTTCTCCTCCAAGCAACATAGAAAATGTTGAAGAACCACCACAAATGAGAAGCAGCAGGCTCATTTTTAAAGGAATTCTTTCCATATCATTCCCTGGCAGTGCCATCACTAACCTGGGCATGTTGGCATTTGCTTTTGTGCACTGCCTCACTTTTACCCTGCCAGAGCCTCTGTCCACAGGCTGCTGAAGCTTCTGTGGCCTCAGAAATGCCACCCAAAGTGCCACTGGATCCCAGCCCTCTGCTGTGCACTGTGCCAGCTGACAGCCCTACAAGCACACAAAGATTTTTTCCCATGAAGACAAACACCAGCAAATTGAATTAGTGTGCTAACAGGAGCAAATAAAATTTATTTAGTAAAAGAATGCATAGTGAGATTATCTAATTAAAATGATTCAGTCTTCCTCTGCACTGCCAGTGTTTTGAAGAAGGATAGCAGGTAGTACAGTACCTAGTCCCTGTGAATTTATTAGTGTTGAGCTTTAACCCTACAACTGTCAGCTCTGATTGGAAAAATTACGTTCAAGGTTTTGTAGCAAGAAGTGATTAAGTGCATTTACAAAGTGAGGACATCCGTTCCCAAGCTGCCTAACATCAATTAAAGGAGGCCAAATTAAATCGATGTTCTAATTCTACAAAATTAATGGTAACTTTTTTTTAATAGATGTAACAACATTTCCCTGAGGTCCTGTAATAAATTCTTATCACAGCAACTCATGTAGAAAGTAAATGGTTACCTATCCATGAAAATGCCATGTTTAAAACCAGTTATGGCAACGATGACAGTGAGGTTCCTAATGGTTCCAGGGCTCTTCCAGGCATTTTGCACTTGATTCAATGTTCTTTTACTTTTAAATATGAGGAAAGCATGAAGGAAAAAACATTCTTGTTTACTATGGAAGTACTAATTTTTTTTGCATTAGTTCATTTTAAATAGAGCATTCCCCTAAACTCATGGGATCAGGAGCTAATTAAGGTTACTTGTAATTACTCTTAATCAAAATGCAATCATAGGTCTTCACTTTACACCATTCTGTAAAAGGCAAAAGGGTTTTTAAAATTTGTTTTGTTTTGGGGATCACTTTGTTTTTTTGTTTTTTGTTTAAGTGTTGGGTGATACAAACCAAATACTTCAATTTTCTGTATCATCATTCCTGCTCAGGAGACAAAGAGAGCAGAGGTATTTTAGATGCAGTTTTGCAACCTAGAAGCTGAGGTGAAGGTACCTGCTCCTCATGGCAGAGTGACCCTGGCTGTGGGTGCTGAGGACACCCCATCACCTGTGGGACAGCAGCTGAATTCATGGCTCATGTGATTTCTAAACTTTCTCATTCTCTCTGCCATAACGCTGTTATAATTATTAGAAAAGATACATTTGACCACTCTCTATGGCTCCTTTAATTTAGCATGTAAAGTAATAAGTAAAGAGCCATAAACCAAAGTTTCTGATAGTTACAGCCACATTCAGGAATATTTGTCATTGCCATTAACTCTTCTCTTTCTGGAGGATCTCTCCTAAAACACTGTCCAGAGCAGAACCAGAACTGAATACATAATCTGTATTACAATGAATAAAATATTTATTAAAAACTCAGCAGAAAGAGGATTAAATTGGTCTTTCTGTTTGGTTCAGCTCTCTGTTTATGTAAGTCCAGGCCTTAACCTGCTCCTGGGCTTCTCTTCTGAAAAGCACAACCAGTTTTCAATTGCATTCTCCAGTGAAGTCCATGCAAGACAAACCAAACTAATGAACACAGCTCAGCTCATAAGCACTGATTTTATAAATTCACCACACTCTTGTATCGATTTAAAATGTGGTTTTGTAACACAGGTTTTGTAGTGATGCTTCAAAATTCATTAAACACCACAGATATTTCCTCCTAGAACATTATTCTGGTCTCCTGACAATCGGTGGCTTTACCAGCTTGTAATCATCTATGTTTATCTGGAGATGCCCTTGTGTTATTTGTCAGAATAAATCATCTAGAGCTCAAACACAATGCTGTTTCCAATTTCATGTTTTCAGAAGTCCTGCTGAATGTGGAGAGCTGTTCAGCTGGGAGCTGCTTTGCCTCCCCAGAGAAGTTACAGCAAAAAACATCCACTGAATCCAGAGCAGGAAAGAAATTCTCCTGTCACGTTTGAAGTCTAAGAATGCAAAGTCTGCATAAAAAAGTAATGGAATTTAAAAGATTGAACTCTTTGAGCTTCTCTAGATGGTTTGGATCTACTCTGAATTCTTCAAATCCTGCTCAGGACAACATTCACTATGTCCTTTGGGAACAAAGAGCTCTAAGGAAGGAGGAAATGAGATACAGTGAGGAGAGCAATTTTCAAAGCAACTGCTGGGAGTCAGTCTGTTACAGAAACCCTGTAAAGATTATTCTGAAGGCTTTAGCCTAGTCCCAAAATCATAAACTCCCAATCCAACAGACAATGTCCTTTAGTTAGAACACTTTAGTAATTCAGCAAATAATTCATCATATGCCAGTAAGTCATTATAAAGTGAATAAACCACTTCCAGGCTGCAAGTTATTGAAAACTCTTTATCAGACCAGAAACTGAAATCATGTTTCAATGGCAAAGAAATGTGGAACTGCTGGGGGAAAAGTGCCTCAACAAGCAACTACACACCCTGGGCTGCCTCTGCCATCTGCTGAGGTGGAAAATGCAGATCTTCCCAAAGCTAGGGGGGGGCTTCCCCTACAACAGACATGTTTCAATCATGACCTCTGAGAAAAGTCAAGGAAAGGAAATATTTTGGCTATGCCTTGTTGGTCCTTCTTCAAAGCTGCCATTACTGAGGAGGAGAAGGGCTCTGTTTCACCCACGACTCCTCACCCGCAGCTCCCTCCAGCACACCAGAGTCTGTCCCAAGCCTGCTCCTTGATCTTCTCCTCTGCCATGATGGGCAGCAGCTTCTCTCTTTTTTCCTCCCTGAAGCAGCTACACCAGTGCAGGTGAAAAGCAGGAGACAGAGAACAATGCTGCTTTTTCTCTTCCCCTCTTAAGCAACATGAACATTTCTCCAAGCAACCGCTGCAGTTTTAAATCACCTCAAACCCTCCCTGGGATTTTACAGAAGGGTGGGAAACATGTTTGGTGGCTGTTAAACATGAATGGGAGAGCAAAATACTTTAGTACAGTAATTTCACGACCATGAGGTGCACCAGATTATAAGGTGCACTACTGGAGTCGCAAATTTCGCAACTTTGTACATTATATAAGGTGCACTGGACTATAAGGCGCGCTTTTTTTTGCAGCGAGGATCCGTGCCACGCGCAACAAAGTAATGAATTAGTGGCAGGTGCTCAATTTGCAAACATTTTTCAAAGATCAGCGTAGCCTTTAAACGCAGCCCCAGGCGCCCTCCCCGTGCAGCGGGCCCCGGCACTCCCGCCTGCTCCCAGCGCTGGCTGGCGTGGCTCACGGCTCCCACCGCATGTCCGCACTGCATCCCGGTTTCCCCCCGGCTGGCGGCGGCAGCGCTTCTCCCCACTTCTCCCTGGCCAGCGGCCGCGCCACTTTCCCCTGCCCGGTGGCCACGACTCCCGCAGTTCCCGGTTTCCCCCATGCAGCCACAGCTCCCACGGGTCCCGGTTCGGCTTGCAGCTTGCACTTCCAGGTTGGCAAATTTCTGAACTTTGCCCATATATAAGGCACATCCGGACTATAAGGCGCACTTCAGGGTTCGGACCAAAATTTTAGTCAAAAGGGTGCGCCTTATAGTCGTGAAATTACTGTACTTCAGTCAAAAGAATAAACCAAACACACACTGTCCCTAAACACCCCCTCATAATTCTGGATATTTATCTTTGCTGCTAAGATTGTTTTTTAAATGTACAGTGGGAATGGGCAGCAGCACCCTTCCACATATTCCTAGTGAAATCCCAAACCACAATGCTGCTTGGCTCACAATTGCTTTTTCTGTGAATAGATGTTACCTATGAACATCTATTTTTTATAAACACATTATTTCCCCTAAACATAAACCCCTCATGCTAAGTGCTGCACAATGTGTTTGTACTGATGGAAACACTTCCCTTTGTTATGGTTTGTTTGCTCCAAACTACCCATGTTTCCTTCAGAAACTTTTCCCAAAATATCTCTTTTGGGCATAATGTTAAGCAGCAGTACCAGGTTTAATTAATAAGAAATCCAGTCTTTTCTGCATTTTCACATATAAATTAAAGTTGTTGAACTAAATATCTGAGGGAAAGATATCTGGTTTTGACCAGACACTGCAGTTCCCAGGTTGAGACTTTTTTCTATTTCAAAGTGACCTGTGGGAACTGATTATTAACAATTTAAATCCTCTTTCTCTCCCTCAGCTTCTGCCACCTCCCACCTAAACTGAGATCACGTTCCCTGCTCTTAAACCTGGCACGGCTCCACTGAGCCCCAGCTCCATTAAGGTTTATGAAGCTCGGCCAATTTCCATGGCAGAGAATTTGGCCTGTGCTTTGTTTAAAGGTTATAAGCCTTGCCTGCAAATGCTACAATTCCATGTGGAATTCAGCTAGTCTTTCATTTTTACACTGCCCATGTCAGCCAAAAGGTCTTTACTTCAGACTCTCCGTGAAACAGAACAAGGAAATTGTTAACCACCTTTTGCTATTCTTACAGGGTCTTAAGAAAGGAATTTTTTATCACATTAATTTGCATTGTACTTGTGAAATTTCATCTTTTGCCCTTACTGCTGTAAATAATTTTTGTTCCATGTCAAAGAGAAAAGAAAACTTTTTTTTCACCAATTACAGAAATAAAATAAAAGGCAGAAGTTTCTTCACTCTACTTTTCACTAACAGAATTTCCAGTAGAGGTTTTCAGTGCATGAACTGAATAACCACCTGTACTCCTGCTAACCCAATTTAGGATAATTAGTCAAAGGAAAGAGAAGAGTCCCCAAACAAATCTCACTAGGCCTGAGAATGGAAGGAAACCTTGGTAAGAATCAGAAAAAAGTTACTTTGAAATACTTGGTTCCTTATTTTATACAGCCAGTGGTGAATATTAATACATTTTCAGCTAAAACTTCCTTTTGATGTTTTTCTGTAAGTAAACTTCTTTTGTTAACGATGTACTTCATAAACATGACAATCGTTGCCCATGATTTTTTCCCAGCACACAGCCAAGGAATACATCCAATTTTAATGGGAAGAGCATGCAAGGCCTTCTTAATGTTAGCCCTTGCAGAAGGAAGAGATTTATCTTCAAACAAAGATCTACTTAAATATGTTTGTGGCAGCTGAGGAATTTATCTCCAATTCTTTTTGCCTGTGGTGTGCCACATTGCTATTTTCCCCATAGCAGCATGCAAAGAAGCAAACTAAGATGTCATATACATAATACAGAGATAAAAAATGACCCTATTTCCATGTCCATGTGATAAATGGAATGAAAGTTCAGTGAACACATATTTGCACATTAATTGAACTGCATGATTCTGTCCTGTTCAATCAAGTCACTACTCTGTGTACCACAGGAAATTTTTCCCCAAGAACCATTAAACCAACTTTATTGCTTAAACACATAGACATTTTCACCTATTTATCTTCCTGCCTTGCCAAGATAGAAGAAAAAAGTTACCTCTGCATATTCACATGATTGAAAACACATACACAGGAATTTATATATTACTGCATCACATCACTGCAATGACAATCTGAACTAAGTGTTGCTGTTCCCTGTAATAATCAGAGAACAAAGGTATTTGATCAACTTTCCTAACCTATAAATATTTAGGGGAGATTTGGGCTTTGAGAATATTAGGTTTTCCCTAGAAATCAAGTTTCCTTTGGCTGATTTAATCATCAAGATCAATATGGCCCATCTAGAGCTGTGACAGTGTGATAGTCTTGAAATCCACAACTGAGGACTGAGAAAAGTGTGATTAATACAGCACCTTTAAATCCTTCATCAAAACACGTCCTGATTCTCCTACAGGCAGTGAAAACTTACAGCATTCAGCAAGAGGATGTGGAAGGAAAGCAAGAAACAGAATCAATAAACAAAGTGCTCTTTCAAGTCAATACCAACCCTTTAGTGAGACAAGCTTATATTCACTTCTGTCACCTGCAGATTCCTGATGCACTTTACTGAAACAAATTCTGGAGACACGTCTCCACACAAAATAAATGTGTGTGTTTATCTGTATGCACATACAGAAGAGGTGTGCAGCATGGTTCACAGCTGTCATTATTAAATCTCTTTTTCCTCAGAAGCCTCCTAGCAGTCCTGTCAGATTTGGGCAGGGTGGGGGGATTGCTGGTGGTGATGCAATCTTTAGATCCTTGGGGGCAAATTCCAGGTTCAGGCTCAGTGGTGGAATCCAAACAGGCACAGCAGGGCAGGGGAGCTGTGGGTGCAACATCTCCCCTCCAGGAGCTGGCTCTGCAAAGTGCAGTGACATCCAGCACAGCCAGCCCTGGCCCCCACCCTGTCCCTGAGCAGCCCTGGAGCCTTGGCCAAAGGACTGGGCAGCCTTTGGGTGAGAGAAGGACACAAGAGAAGCCTGTGGAAACTTTACAAAGCACACCTCAAAAGAAACAGAGGCTCATGAAAACCAACCAACCAACCTCTCCAAAAAACCCAACACAAACAAACAAGAAAATTTTAAAAACAAACAAAACAAGCAAACAAGAAAATATTTTAAAAACGAAACCAACCAACCAAACAAAAAAACAAACCGAAACAGAAATAAGCAAACAAAGCCCCAAAACCCCAAGCCTAGTTCAAAGACTGTTTGCAGAACACAGACTTTATTGGTGAAGGTTGTGCAACTTTGAAAGAAGCAAATTGAGGAAACTGAATTAGTCCATAGACAATTATTCATATACATATGAATAAATCCAAGTCAAAAGCCTGTGTAGGCAGCAGTCTCAGCTACCAGAGGCACACCTACCTACCTGCATGGTATCACAGCCATAAAGATTTCAGTCAACAAATATTCTGCCCTTGTTTTGTAATTCTGTCCTAGAAGCACCTGACACACCTGGCTACTCTTCAGACTGTGCTGGGACACCTCCAAAAGCACCTTTTTAAAAACCTACAACACCCAAGCTTTTGTCATTTGAACTGAGTAAAGGTAATTTATGTGTCCAAGTCCTTGCCAAACTGGATGACAATTAAAGCCTAATACTTATTTAAAGAAATACAAAATGAAGGCTCAAGCTCCAATCACATATCTACATTATAAATACTCTATTTAATAATATATAATCAGTAAATTAGACAACTGCTTGTGTCTAAACTGATGTATTGCACGATTCAATCTATCTGGGGGTTTATTAAAGTTTGTAATTTCCATTCATTATCTTCTGTTGAACTACTTGCTTTTCAGTGGTAGAAGCTTCTGCTTCCATGAGTAAAGTAGTCCCCAAACCATAAATTATATCCTACAGTTTTGACATCATTTATTTTCATACCATTATACATGCCAACCTTTTGACTACTCAAGATCAAAAGAGTTGCTCTCCAGGCTCATATTTCACTATAGCTCTCATATTTTATGCAGCAAATTAGGTTTTACAGTAGCAGCTACAGCAAGACTGTCTCTCACACTGCACAGTTTAAAATTACTGCACAGGATTTCAGATGGAAGGAGCACAATCCTAGAAATTCATGCTCAAGTTAAAAATGGATGAAAACTTTGTATAATTCTTCTCCATGCATTTTGTGTAGTCTTTGCACATCTCTGTGTAGCTAATGCGGTTAAACCTCCCAACTGTCATAGGGAGTCAGGATTCTGCCTTTGGTAATAAAAGTTGGAGGGGGATCCATCAAAGCCTGATGAAGGAAGGTATTTGATGTGCTCAGAGGGGCTGCACCCCAGGCACATCCAGGGTCACCCACCAGGCACACACTGCCATGAATTTCCCCCCCTGCCACGTTTGCAATGTCCATATTAACTTGTCAGGATAATTGCTCCAGCTGGGAGCTCCCATCACTGCCAATCAAGGGTTTATTTGGGATCTGAAGGCACAGAAGGTGCTCAGCAGGATTTATATGTGACACTGAGTTACCCAGAGACACCTTTCACTGGGAATTCAGACCCCTACTCAGCTTGCATGATTGGAAAATACTTTTTAGTGGAAGTAACTGAAGGCACGACATCAAAATCCCAACTTCTGCACAGTTACAACTGGTCAGTTCTAAAAGCTTGAAAATTAAAAATAATTTTCATTTCTAATTCTTGATTTTACACTTGAAATTATAAATATTCTTAGTTATACAGAATTATGGGATTAGTGCAATTATCTTTTTAAGAAAAAATACTGGCACTTGTTTATACACAATATGTGACAGCTCGCTTTAGCCAAATCTAGATTTCAACAGAACAACCAAAAATTACTGCAATAATTATCCTCTTGATAAATTCTGAAATCCCTGAAATTTGAGATTTTAAACCACTTAAAATAATCAAAATTATGACTATAAGGAAAGCTTTATGCTGTACTGCTATAGATATGTACTTTTCTTAAATTGCAAATATTTTCTCGCTGTAAATACATTAAAGTTGGAAAAATTTTAAAAAGTGCCAACAGCAAATTCTTTATTAGTCATCATGATTGATCACTCCATGCCTCATTCCACTTGGAGGGAAGAGGGAATACAGAGCTGGATAGGATTAACAATGCACAGCTTCAACCAAACACTGTGGCTGATGCAAAGTATTGATGCAGCAGAACAGAGAGAAGCTGTAATCCACTCACTCATCCTGAAAAACAACCTGAAAATAGAAATGGAAATGTCTCCTGTCCTGAGCACGCACGTCCCTGCAGTGATGGCACACGAGGTCCTTGCATGTTAAGTGTGCTGGGGAGAATAAAGTAGGGCAGGGAGTGGAGGGAGGCTGAGTGACATGTTTTCATCCGCCGTGGGGTTTTAATACAGCACCTGCAATTTACCCTGACAGCATCCAACCAAGCATTCATCCTTCCCCAGATAAAGTTCCCACTGATATCATAGTTTTCCCATAGAAATCAATCAGACAGCCAACAGGATCTAAAAATTCCTCATGAGCTAGCAGAAAGAATTATAAGTCTAGCAGGAACAGAGCGTGCTGCAAACCATCAAACCGTTCACAGTAGAACAATATTGGTAAGGCATATTTCCTGAGCAAGCTCTGCTATCTGTTTACACACACACACCTCTCTGACTCCTTTTCCAAAAGGAATTAGCTCATCCTGGCACCAGGTAGAGCACGGTGGTGCTGGCAGTGAGACCCAGCTCTGCCTCACCAGCAGATTCCTTCATTGCTCTCGAGCTGCGTTCTGCCTCCCCTCAGAGATGTCAGACACTGGGCAGAGTGTGTACCACAGCCTGACGGGCTGGGACTGCACTGTGTGCCCCAGGAGCAGTGCAAGGCCAGCAGACAATGACACCAAGCCCTCCATCCCCTCCGTGCTGGCTGTCACACCAAACCTGCCATGGACACCTGGCACGTGTCACATCGCCCATCAAACACATTTCCTGCAGGCACACAGGATTATCCATACACATCTTACAAATAAAAAACTAGCACAATCACCTGTCCTGTCAGAGGATTCTCCTCTCTGACCCCACCCAGGGAGCAGCAGAGGGTGGATGAAGGGAATCCATGTGCTGGCCTTTTCTGACCCATCCCCTGCATGTCAGGGATGTGGGGGCTTAACAGTGACATTTCCTGATAATCAAGGGCCTGATGGATCACTGTATCAATCACACTTTTGTTGTCATTAGAGCCACATTCTCCGTATTATTCTGAGCTTTCCTGTAAACTCTGATTTAATAACCTCCTTGGGCTTTGAGCTCATTTTGATTCCATTTGATTGAGACATATTGGCACCCTTTTCTTTATGAGAGGAAAAAATAGGCTGCCTTGACATTCCTCCCATTAAAGCAGGAGGAGAGCTAACACACAGTTATGCTGAACTTGTATTTCAATCAGGCATGACCTCTCACTTCTCACAAGAAGGCCTTGAACTTCACTGTATCATTTATTCAAATATTGCAGAGGAAAAGAGGAATCACAACAAGCTTTCTCTGTTCTATTTTGGTAACACCATTCGTTGCAGAAAAAGGAAAAGAAATTATGCTTTGCCTAACATAAAGATCATTTATTCTCACTGCTAATTAGAAAGAACACTCTGGAAAGTCAAATAGTTTCTGAATGAGACATCCTTTCATGGGGAAAAATGTGCATACAAAAAACAATAAGAAGACTAGATGCCATGTACCTGTAATAGATAAAGTTAGCAGAATGGAAATAAGGTTTTCCTCAAACTGTTCCAGCAAATTACTTGAAAACTTGTTTTATTGTGTGTTATGGGAATTGTTACAGTGTACAGCTGTATTTGAGACTGATCTCAGCTCATTTTGTAATGGTATTAACAGGATCTGTTACGGGTTTGAACAAGAAACCAGGGTAAACTGTGATAAACATCTTTGTGTTTGACTACCTATGCAAAAGCTATTCCTTTTTAAGATGCCTCTAACTCGCACATTTGCAAGAGGATGACCCTAACAGACACGGTGTGGGCAGATTTGGCAATTATTTTTGGAAGGCTTTGCTGCCTACAGCTTTGACTCTGTCACTATTTGTTGTCCCTTTGTGTTAAAAGATGGAAGGAAGGTCCTGAGATCACTTGACAGATTCCTCTAGATGTTCTTGTCTCTGTAGTGATATGTGGCAACCAGCATTTAGAAAAAACCCAGCTGGTTTGCATCTTCCTAAAACATTCAGGAGCTGCACAAACACTAAGTTTTCATCCAGACTTCATACAAAATTTAGTAAGGGAACACAGCAGTGTCACCTAAGAACAAAGGAAAAGGAAGAAACAAATTTCAAGACTACTTGGACCAGCAGTTCAAGAGCAACCAAGTAGAGGCTCTGATAAAAGATTTTAGAAAACAAATGTTCTGCTTTTTTATTCAAAAGCAGAGCAGAGAGCTCCCACACAAGCACCTCAGCAGCAAACAATGGAGGAGCTCTAATGAGACAAGACCTGACACAAAGGCAAACCAGAACAAGGGGATTTGGGCTTGTCTCCTTCTCAGAACTGTTCATGAAGACCCAAAGGTAAAGCAAAATCTAATCAAATCAAATCAAATCAGGTAAAACACAGGAACACTATTCTCAAAGCTGAGAAATGTCCTATATGTCTTGTCATCCCCACAGTTGTGTAAGGCCTCAAAGATGAAAATTCATCAATCAGTTCTGCATGCCTTATCCTCTTATTTGCTATTTCATGAGTTACTCCACTGAGCTCAGTCAGACTATTTCCAAACAGCATTAATATCCCATTCAGGAAAATATTTAATTACCCTTTACCTTCAGTTAGGATTAGCCCTGTATTGGGGAACTTTGGCAATCCTTCTGAGTACATTCATGAATGGGAGAAACAGCCCCCAACCAGAACCTCTCACCCACAGATCTGTGCCCAAAGTCAGCAGGTCCATGGGCTGGGGCACAGCTGGTCAGCTCTTAAAGAACAACCAAATGTGTTAACTCAAGGTTTTCAAATCAATAGAGTACTAACAAACAAAGCAACTCAATTGGCCAGTGCAGAAACTTGCATTCCTAGAATCTTGCACACACAAGAGAAAAAAATACATGAGAACATGTGACAAACAAATAAGAAAACAGACTGCATAGAAGGCAGCAGAGTCAACAGTAGTACCCACACAGTGACAAATCTCAGCCCCCAAAATCCCATTAAGAAACAAGAAACTGAAAATGACTGTTAGTCATCATAGAACAGCACCAAACATTTGAACAGTGCAACAGAGAAAAAACAGGTACAAATCCTACTCCTGAAACTCCCTAAGACAAGCCAAGTATGCAATTGAATCAGACCAGCTAAATTGAACACTGATATTACAGTCTCAATCTAAATAAAAATGAATGATCTCATTCTTTTGCAGTATGCAAGTGAACTCATGTTCTTGTTCTTTTAAGTAACTAGCACAGTTTATCTATTCTCTTTAATAATGCAATTTAATTTACCAAAGGTTCATATTAAAAATTTATCTGACTCCAGCAGTTAGAGTCACCTACACATTTTGTCACAGTTAAACATTAGCTTTGGAGCACATCACAAATTCCCTACTGTGAGTCTGAGAAGGGTTCCACAGAGGAACACTCTGAGCTTCCAACTGACATTACAAATAAATGACTCAGGAACTGTGCACCAAATTAAAGTATCTGCCACTTATTACAAGTGCAGGGACTTGTTCAGCAGCAATGTTCAGAAGAGACAAGTGCAGTCAAACATATTTGTGCTCACAAAGGACTGCCACTTTTGCTTTAGCAGTTATTCAAAACATACTCCAATAATCAGGATGTTTTCACCCCTGTGAACACCTTCAGACCACTAAGAAATACTCACACATCAAGAGGAAAGCTGAAAAAATAAATATGAGTCCAAAAGGATCAAGCTGACCTGCAGCAACATCAGCACCTAATGTACAACACTGCCAATGGCACTCCAGAATTCAATGGGAGCTCAGCTCCAAAATCCAACTGCTCCTTCATGCTCCAGTCTGTTCAGTCAGCTCATGGCACAGGGTAGAACAAGAGCGAGGCAAACCAGATGTGGAGGTGCACAGAACATGTGCCAGCCCCCCAGAACCACCTCTGGAGCTGGCACAAACCTGCTTGGCTGAGGAGCAAAGGAGAAAAATAGAAGGGCACAGGGCAAGGTCAGCTTGCACCTTCTGGGGTGGGAAATAAACCCCACACCAAACAAGCTGTGTGCTTTTGATGCCATGGAAACCCTCACAAAGACCTCCACGATGGCAAAATTTTCCTAGAAGGGCTTTATGAGCTTAAATATTGTTGTACCGTGAGCAGATTTCCAAAGATTGGCTCATTAAGCACTAGAAGCAGCACAAATGCCATCCTGAAGTAACTTAAACTTTCACCCCAAAATTGTAAGCAAGCTGGCCCCTCTCTGAGAAGCACAGACAGCTATTTAACATTCCAGCAGTATAAGACAGAATTTCCTACCTCAGCTTTGCTGGCATCCAGCGATGTCAAAACCTGAAAATTACAGGAAAAATGCATTAGTATTGATCCAACAAAACAGGAGTGGGATTAATTGGCTTTTGAGGTAACTGACATCAATTGGTTGTTATGGCTTGAGGGAACAGGACTGAAGAGAACTGTCTTTCACACTGAGACTAGTCACCTCTCATGCACATCAGAAGGGGATAAACCACATAAACCAGGGATATATTAAAACAGTAACATTCAGGAATATTGGGTAAAAATCCAGGAAATATACCAAAAGAGAACTGGAAAAATACGTTTCTATTTTTACTAATTTTGAATTTGTTGACAATGAGCAATGCAACAATAAGCTTTCCAACCCAGACACAATTCCCAGGATACGCTCTGAACAAGGTTCAGTTCCACATGGTAGAAGCAACACAGTCTAAAGACCACATTCCAAGTGGAGTGTGACAAAGTTTTGCCAGATCCTTCTCACTAGGGACAGCCTGCTGGGCACAGGTGTCCAGGGTTTGTCCACCTGGGAGCTGCAGTGCTGACTTCAGCCACCAAAGCTACCCCAAAGCAAAAATCAGCCACTCTCTGCCACTCAGGGGTTACACTGAGCTCAGTGTCTAACACCAGGGAGGTACAAAGTCAACTGCTATGAAAAACTGCACAAAATTCACTACAGGGAAATTCATCATTTATATTAAAGCAACTTAAACATTTTAAGACATATATACATTGTTACAGGTCAAACAACAGATATGATTTAATAAGCTCATATTAGACTCTGAAGGCTGTTAAACCATGTTTGTAAGACAAAAATCTTTGCTAGAACTTTATGTCACAATACTGTCCCCACTGTACTAGGCTGAAAAGCCCTTAATAGTCTCCTCACAAATTCCAGACTGACACCTAGCTATAATTCTGTCTCCAGGAGAATAGATCTTCCTTTGTATTGGTGTTAATCATCACCTCTAAAGGACATCCCCAATTCTCCCCAGCTCCAAGGAGCAGCAGAGGAGTGCCCAGCCATGACCCTGGCTGAGGGAAGGGGGAGGAGAGCACAGTGTTCATTGAGCAGAGCTCAGCCTGCACAGCAAGGGAGACAATTTGTGTGCAGAGCTGCTGTTCAGTGAGAGACATCTGTGGATTCATCAAAAACTTATTCCAAAGGAATTTAGGAATGGAAATGAACTCCTGTCACATTACAACACGGTACCTGCAATCACAAACAGTTATTTAATTTAACCTGATTCAAACCCAGGTTCAGCTCTATTTGAAATGTGTACCTTTGTCACTAATGGGATTTTGGAAGCTGTTCAAGAATTTCTCTCACACAAGCAGAACTGAACTTATTTAAATTCTATTTATTTACAAACAACCTAACACCTTCTTTTCGTTGCTGTTGTTATTCATCTTCATCAATATTTTTTAGTGTTAGCAGTTACTTTTCCTTTCCAAAATGAACCATACAAAAATCCATCCCTTCCATTCCCTGCTGGCATTCCCTTAGGTCACTCTGGTGGTGTCCCCTCACAAAAAGGTCTTTTTACTCATAGACTCATAGAGTTACACTCCACTTAACAATTTAACTGGATATTTATTGGAGGTAAATGACTAAAAGTACCTATTGTCGAGGATATACCAGAAACTTTTCTTAAAACACTGGAATTTGGAGTGGAGCTTCCTGGAGCTGCCATAAATCCTGCTCTAAACCCTCTGTCAAAGGTGCCTATCTTCTCCCTCCATCAGTTTGCAAGAAAAGGGAATAGAACTGAGCAGTGTGACTACTCCAGCCAGGGCTCACTAATGCCTTGCAAGGCAATTACTCTTGTGTTTTAATAATTCACCTTACGTGTCCAAAGACTGTATTTCTCTTTTATATTTTTGTTCCTTCCTGGTGCTTTACAGTCACCCAGTGCTCAGCTGGACCACTGGACAGATTATGTCCCTATCTTTCTTCTCCAAGTTATTGTCTGATAAATCCCTGCTCAGCAGTTGAATTCCAGTTAGTTCCTAGAAGCATGACCTTTTCCTTGGTATTGCTAACATTAATTCACTTTTATTTCGGTCTGCAAGCCCATCCATCTCTTCCTGGATATCACACCCGGCTCCTCTGTGTTAGCAATTCCTCCCAGCTTTACATTTTTATCAAATTCCATTAGCACATTCTTAGGCCAAGCATACTAATGACAAATTTTCAAAAGAAATGACAAATAACACAGTGCCCCTGCTCAGGGGAGCTGTCTGTGGAGCAGTGCAGCACCAGCTGCCCCTGGTGCCACAAGTCAGGGTGCCAGGCTGGCACACTGAGTTATCCTGCTGGAACACTGCAGCAGCTGAGATACACAGCTGGGAGAACATCTGCACCCAGCCTGGGCACAGGGACAGGGACATACCCTGAGCTCTTCTGGGAACTCTGCAAATGATCCTCACACCGGAGGGATTATGATCGTTGGTAGTACACTCACCACTACCCCAGTGGAAACAAAGATGGAGTGTTTCTACTTAAAATAATGGCATTCCTCAAGCTAATGTTTAATTAATAAACAGTAAAACACATTAATTTAATATTATGGGTGAAATAACACTCATGAAATTAATGGGCTGACTATTGACAATTATCTAAGTCTTAACAGTTCTTTTTATTTAAGTTCATGCCTTAACTCAGTGAATTATCATTCTATTTGTATGAGTGATTTCTTCCTCCCCCTCGCTCCTATCCCCTGTTCCTGAAACTTGTAATTTCTAGCCCACAGCTGTATCTCCTGTCACGTTTGAGGAGCAGTGAATGAAGACAGGGAGCAGTGTAATGGCTATGACAAAGAATTGCAGTTCCAAGCCATCCTGTGCCGAGGCTTTTGAGGAAGTGTCTGTGTGTCACAGGGTGATCACTCAATTAAATCCTCTGCGAGGCACTGCCAGCTCTCCAGCTCCTTAAGCAGGGCTAAGATGTGCAGCCAAGCCACCCCAGACACAAAGCAGTGTCTGCACCCCATGGCAGGCAGCCCTGGCTGAGCAGTCCTGGGGGGATGTGGCCATGCTAATTGCTGTGCTGATTGCTGTGCTGATTGCTGTGATAATTGGTGCTAAGTGGGAGTGGCTGGGCCAGGGGAGGAGCAGAGAGAACCTGGGCTGCAGGCAAGGTGTGCCATCATTTCCATCTCATTTCCAATAATCCATGCTCTGCCCCACGATCTGTGTGAGGGATGATCATTCTCCCTCCTGCTGCTCCCCATGACATTTTATGCCCTAGCTAAAAGCACAGCAGTTCCAGCAGGAGGAATTACGGCTCAGGTGAGGGATGCTGTCTCTCTCACCGTAATCCCTCTGTGACATAACAAAACCGTGGGCTTGTGTCACCTTCCCAAGCAAGATGCCATTTATCCTTCTTGTGCTACAAGCTGGACGTGACTGACAGAGAACATCTTTTAAAATGGCTTTTTTTGCTATTCCTGGAAGTTGTACTCAATGCAGAACTTCCCATTGTATGTGAGGAATCCTGCAAATACTGACAAAAACACAGACATGCTGATAACACTGCAAAAAAGGAGAGTCTTTTAAACTGTGGTTACTGCTTTGAGCATTTAGAAAGGTCTAATCTCAAGGTGAATGCACCCATAGTTCCTCTCTCCAGAATGAACACAGGAAAGTATTTGCCATTCTAAACCAGGAAGCAAATAGCTGCTATTTGTTACATAGCTCAAGACAACACCTTCCAGAAAGAAATAAAAGAAACTTTCTTGAACGAAGAAAGCTCCTCAAACATGAGACTGGACAGCTCATTTAGTATCAATTTTGTGTTAAAAGTACATGAAATTCCCTGTGTCAAAGTTCAAAGACAAAAAATTGAAAGGTACATGTTTGGAGCCAGGATTCTCATCTATCCTGTGCCTGAAGCTGATGAGCGTTTCACTGAACTCTCCCATCTCACCCACATGTGAAGATCTTTTTCTGTCACTGATTATTCTAAAAAAGGCATTTTCTTAACTTTTGTCACCTTTTCACATCAATCTGTATCCTGTACATTAAAAAAAATCAGTTTTTACATGTAATATTTTCCCCATTCGCTAGTTCCTATGGAACAAGAGAAAGGATTGAAAAAAAAATGAGGCCAGGACTAGGAAAATATATGGTGCAAATAAACACCCAAAACAATCTTTGGCAGTTTGGACTTTAGAAACCTGTTTGGAATATTAGGCATACAGGATTTTAAGCATGAAGAAAATAGATAAACTTAGAAATAGTATTAATGGTATTGGAATTGCTGATGCCAAGACAGAATTACAGTAATTTCACGAGTATAAGCCGCACTTCTGGGTTGCAATCAAAATTTTAGTCAGAAGGGTGCGCCTTATAGTAGTGAAATTACTGTAATTTTATTTCCTTTTAGACACAAAATATCTGACTGACAGTCCTGGAGACCAACACCTCCACTGCTTACCCAGTCCTGAATCTGCTGCAGAAACACCCTGCAAGGGAACTGAGCAAGATTTGTGAGGATGAGATCAAGGGCAGAGCCCTGACAAGGTCCCGTGGATGTCCTGGCATTTATCTGAATAAATGTGAAATTCTCTGTTTAAAGTTTGTCTCCCTGAGCTCAGGCAGTATGAAAAATCACAGTGTGATAATCACTGTGCTGCAACCTTTTATTACATTGGGAATCCACCTGTGGGTTGGGAGGGATGGGAGGCTGATTGCCCTCTGACTTTTCCGAGTTTTTGTCAGCCTGGAGCAGTCAGCAGCCTGGTTCAGAGCAGATTTCTGCTTGTGGCTCCCAGTGCAGAGCCCTGAGCAGAACCTGAGTGCTGGAGCTGCTTCATGGCAGGGTGCAGAGAATCCAGCCCTGTGCTGTGCTCCTCACTCCTCTGGCTCCATGATGGGGACAATTACCTGTAATCTCACTGCTTCACTGTGAGAAACAACAGCAGGAGAGCAGGAGAAAGAAAAAAGATAAAACCAAACCAGCCAACAAGCCTTTAGGAATATTGCAGTGTACTGTCTGGCACTTTCAGTGTTGATAAAATTAGAAAAATAAGGCAAACCATATTGTAATACTTCCCTTCCTAAAGCACTGTGCCTTTGAAACATGGAATTCTAATGCACCTTGCCAAATTTAGTGAAGTAATCATGATAAATGTAGCTATAAATCCAAATTTTTCTTTAAACATATTTAAATCCCTCCATCAAAAGCATAGAAAAATATGTATGCAAGAGAGATCACCTTCTTGCTAAAGCAGTTCTTCTTGCTAATTCATCAGTTTTCATTCACCTCCTTCTTGATTTCTAAAAGCAATTCTGGAAAATGAAGCAAAATTAACATTTACATCCCCACTCCTCTCTCAGACTACCAAGAAACCCTACATGACCCTTTATAAACCTAATCCTTAAAGGTCACCAAAGCTCCTGAGTGTCAGCAAGGTGGGACTTGACCCAAAAATATTCACTCATCAAGGCTGAGCTTTTTCATTTGTGTTCTTACCCTTGTTCTGACTAACACTCAAATAAAGTTCTAAACTAAAACTGTTTTTCTTGATTAACAGCCTAGCTATTTTTTAAAAACTTTTTGGGAAGGCTCTAAGAGGTTTATTTGTAGCAACTCTTCTCTGCACAATATAAACAAGATGGCCAAACTGAGGTGCACTAGAGAACTCTCTGATGGATTTTTGCCCAGTACACAAAAATGTACACCTACATTTTAAAAGCCAAGATTTAAAGTCCTGGGCCCTACAAGAGCTGTGAGGGTAAAATGCTGCTGGTCATTAGTTGCTCCTGAAAGCAAAAGTGAGAAATTCCTGGGATCTCCTGCAGGATCAGCTCTCTGGGGCTTCCACAAGGCTCAACATAACAACCTATGGCTGTCTCACATGAGTGCCCAGTAAAAAAATCCAATCTATTAAAGGCATACATGAATGGAATATGCTGAAGGGAGAACAGGGGGAATCAAGACTCATATTTCATAGATATGTATCTTTAATTAAATTTTGCTCAGTTTATTTACTGCTATGGATAACAGCATTAGGTTACTCCAAATTTCTGTTAACTCAGTAAGTCTACAGGCAATGACTTCAGCAGTTGGTGAAAAATATATCTGCCCTTAACTACATCCTAATAGTATTTGTGATGCTCAGTTAATATTGGCTGTTTAAGATCTTTAAGCTAAATTTGCTCTGTAAATCAGTCTGCAAAATGTGGAGTAGTTATCATGGATAGTTCACTTAATATAAGTCTCAGTCATAACGTCATCTTTTTTAAAAATTTCTGCAGTGTAACCTGAATAAACTATGCAAAATAAATTAAAAAAGGAAAAAAAAAACCCTGAAACACTCATTCTAACTACCTTTACAATGATTTTCATGAAAGAGTCTGTGTATTTGTGTGTCTGGAACAAAGTAGTTAGAAAATAACATTTCTCTGAAATAAGAAGTCACTTTTCAAAGCAACATGAGCTGCACAGAACTTGCCAAACGGTTCCTGTTTAATACTGGGAATAAATTCCATTACTGCTGTAATGAGGTAGTGAGAGAAAACATCAATACACAGTAAGTTACCACAAAAAACACACAGGTTTTGCATGCAACAAAATGTATGGTCTTTGTTTTCTGTCCTCCTACAAGCAATCTAAACCTACTTTATCCATACCTTTAGCAAATATCCACATGTACTGCTGCACTGCTGCCTATGATATAGAAGTCAACAAAAGTAGGATTTCACACTTATTAGATGGTAGAAGTTCATGATCCAGAATGCAATTGCTATAAATTAAATCTGAGATTCAAGGTAAACAAAGCATTTTCAAATAAACTGTTGAGCCACTACAGCTTTTCCATGGATTCTGGTAAAGATGACATTAATGCTCCCTGCTTAATTTAGCAAGAAAAGAAAAATAGAACTGGAATATAAATATAAACAAAAAGGTCTCTGGTGATATTTTTTTTCATGTGTCAATAATTTTGTAAGGCTCCAGAGCACCGAGGCAAGAGGACAGAGTGAGAAGGCAGCAATGAAACAATTCCCTGGCCACGCCTGCCTCGCAGCACTCAGCAGCACTGTTAGCACTATCCATTTCACCCAGGAGCCATACACTCACATTCTTCAGAATGCCCACGTTATGCCAGAATAATATAAAAATAGATGATGAAGCAGAAATGAGCTAGGTTTAGCCCTGGTGTGTGCAGCAAGTGCCATAATTGCACAGGCAGCTCATTACAGAGAGCCAGTCCCCTGAGCCTGCCCTGTCCCAGTTAAGCGACAGTAATAGAAAGCAGCTGCATGAGGACATCAGGTCAGCACAGTCATTAGCCCGAAAATTGCATGGCCATCCCTCCTGTGTGGCACCAGGCACTCACACACCATCAGCCTCCCAAGCAGCAGGGCAGATGTGATGATGAACCTGGCCCAGGAACTCCATTAGCAGCGACCCCCAGCTCCCTGCAGCCTCACTTGTGCAAACTTGCAGCACTCGGGTGGATTTGGGCTGCTGCCCTTGCCCTGGCTGCCAGCCCTGGGCAGGGCTGGGTCAGTGCCCATGGCAGGGGACACCCTGAACCAGAGGTGTCATCACCTCTGTCAGGGGACAGAGCTGGGCACTGGCACTGCCAGAGCTGAGACATCTCCCAGCTCTGCCCGGGCCAGGGTGATGCCTTGGAGTGGCTGGACAAGATTGAGAGAGTAAAAGCAGGTATTTATTGAAGGCCTTCAAAAGATATACCTTGGGCAACAGAAGCCTCCCAGAGGCTACACCCAAGATGAACAAGAGTCATGAATTTTTCACACAATTATAAATTTGGTCCATTTACACATTGGGGTTAATCCTCCAATTACAGCTTCAGACACTGAAGTCATATACCTCCAGTTTGATCCCCCCAGCTCACTTTTGTTTATGCTTTTCAGAGCCTGAGACACTGAGGTATCCTTGAATTTCAGGCCTGGAGAGCAACTGTTTTGTCTGAATAACATGGGAGAACAGCAGCAGACAGGCCATGGAGTTCCAGAGTTATACACTAAAGCAGTGCAGGATCTGAAAAATATAAAAGCTGAATGCTAAGGCATCAATGGGAAGGTGGTGCTGCCAGCAGCCACCACCATCAGCAGGAACAGAGGACATCCTACCCATAAAATCTGATCTGTTGTTTGTTAACCACTCAGATAACTCAAACAGGACAAGATGTGTCACAGGGAGTTCTTTTGGTGCCATGGGTTAGCGCTGGGCTGGCATCTCCCAGGTGCCAATGAACATCTTGGTTTGAAGGGACATCTTACAAGGTAAGCTGCATTTCTGACTGACAGCCATCCACTGCGCAACCATAAAGCCACACAGAACTTTCACTAAGTAGAAATCTTCCATGCCTTTTCCTGGAAATGTGTGGAGTTTGTCCCATGGGTAGGGATGCCTACTCCATGGTTACTTCCCTGGGATTGAGTGAAGAAATCTGTACATTATCATCATTTTGGGGTAAGTTACATTCAACTCTTAATCAATGCCATCTCTTTTGCCAGCTTTAGTACAAGTACCTTGATATCATGCACTATTCTATGATGATATAATCAATTATATTTTTTTAGTTTTGTGCAGAGTAGGAAGTAATTCTGATTAAGATCTTCCATCTGTTATCTTTTTTTCTGTTCATTTGTCTTAATAAATAATTCATCTTTATACAAATATATCTGATTTGCCACCATTGGAGCTTGTGGGACAAAGCAATTCAATTATACCTCTATGGCTGCCTTAAACTGTTGCCAGACCCGAGGCTAAGGAAGGATTTACCTTCATTAGAACCCATTTGGGAAGGAGTTTAAATGCACAAAGGGTTCTTTCTGCCCCCATAGTTAGGGCAGTTCAGAGTGCCACACTGTGTGAGGAGCAGCTCTCGCAGGAGCTGGCAAACACTGGCCAGTGTGCTGGCCCAGGGTGCTTCAGTCCCCACAGCCACCCCCAGGGCCACCAGCCATGGGCAGCAGTGGCCTCTGGGCCCCCACCTGCTCTGAGCAGAGATCCCCCCAGATAAATCCTCTCTGAACCAAAGTGCCCCTGGGAGCAGCAGTTTCCACGCTCCCTCCCAGTTCCAGGGCTGTTGGCAGCTGGGCTGGCTCTGGGGGCTGCAGAGGGAACAGCACAAAGTCTGCTGCAGGGGCTGGAGTGACAGGCACGGCTCTGCTGTCCCCAGCTGCCAGGGGCTGAAGGTACAAACACAAATTCCCATAGCCCAGGGGCTGAAGGTACAAACACAAATTCCCATCGCCCAGGGGCTCACGTTCCTCCTCCACCACTTCTGCACCCGCAGTGAAGACAGAGCCCTTTGGCAGTGCTCGCAGGCACCCTGACCAGAACACAGCCTGTGAAGCAGCCAGGCTGCTCTCAGCTCTGGGTGCCCATCCCACCTTCCCCAGGGATGTCTCCTGGTGGGATGAGCTGTCCCCAGCCCCTGGGCAAACCAGGGCTTCTGTGGTCCTGATGAGCTTTGGTCACAAAAGCAACAACCCCTCCATCAGTGTCAGAGACTAAACAAGTTTGACTATGTGCTGATGTTCTTCAAATTGTTTCTAGCAGCACTAGTTCTGGCTGGTTTGTTTTGGGGAAATGGATGATGATACAGCAAGGTCGTGGTGCCTCTGCTGCAGCGAACAGATGTTGGCACATTAATGCCACCAGCCCGTGCTGCACGAGGACAGAGCTGCTCCTGCTTGTCACTGCAGCAGCTCAGCACAACCAGCCACACCAAGCAGTCCAGGAAAGTCAGTCTAAAAGGCAAACATCTGAAGAGAAGAGCTCCTGCACTTTCCAAAGCCATTGCTCTGTGTAATCCTCATCAAAACACACTTTTCTTTTTTTAAAAAAAATCAACCTGAAGCCAGCAGAACAATAAGAAACCAAATCTTTTTCCCTCTCAGCAGCACAGTTTTCAATGCCATTTGTAAGCTGCCTCTTTATCCCTGACATTCACAGCTGGAGTGTATCTCCAGTTCAGGTTGCTCCCTTACACTGAGGTAGAAATAATCAAGTATTTTTCCATCTTTTTGCTGGGAGGACTCAAAGCTCAGGGTGCATATCCATAGCTCTGTTAACCTGGTGTGAGATTCTCGTGGGAAACTGCACAGGAGGAAGGCACCACCACTCCCAAAGATTCCAGTCTGCAGGGAAAGCAGAGCCTCATGACTGGGAGGGAGCAGAACTGGGGGAGTTTGATGTCTAAACTGAAATAAACACTTTTGTCTTAATAACCTCATAGCAGCAACACATTTAAAGCATTAAAAAAGGGAATAGGTCAGCAAGATGAGAGCAGGGAGATACTTCACCAGGAGAAAGCAATGCACAGCCCCTTTACCTGGGGGGGAGTTTAAGATTTGTGGCCAGTAAGTTAAGTTTTAACTTGTTTGTTTGTTTGTTTGATTTTAACTACCTAAAGTACTGCATTTAAAGGAATTTTACTATATTTGGGAGCTATTACTGCAAAATGAATTATACAAAAGGCAAAAGTGCCCCAAGAGTTAGCTACATAAATGCCATGTGTCAGAAAATTCAGAATTTTGAGTAATATTTTAAAATATGGAACTTCTGACAACACGGCAGTCTCTGTAGCTGGAAATGGATAGCAATTCTTCCATCATCCCAGCCCCAAACAGGGGACTTAACATCAGCACAGCTTGAAAGTCCATTTAAACTGTGACAGGGCTGTAAAAAGCATTTCCTAAGAGAAAGTCTCATCGGTTTCTAAGCTACAGCTGTTGTTCATTCAGCACTGATAGGCATACAAAACAAGAGATGGATCACTCAGTCTCAAACACAGATGTAAGCTATTCAAATCCTTCACTCCTGATTTCTCATCATTAGTCAGTTTATACCTGTCTCCTGGCTGTGTTTAATGCTGCAAACCTTCATCCCTGGGAAGCAGGACAAATAGATTTGCAATGTCCCCTATAAATCCTCCCTCAGCACAGTGGCACTCCCAGCAGTGCTGCAGGAGCCACCCCCAGAGCCTCCCCTGCCCCTTCTGACCATCACCCAGAGCTCACTGACACTCCAGTTATTAGAATTCCTCACATTTATGAATATGAAAAGAGTCTTAATCCTTGGAGTGAAAGATCACAGCAAGAGATGCTTATAATTTCCTAGGGCAGGAAGAAAATAGTGCAATGAATTATGTAAAACACTTTAAATATGGGCACTACTGAAAGCCTTACATTGGGAAGCAGAAACTGTCAATAAGCAGCTCCTCTTCAGCAAAGGATCCTCTGACTTTAAAGGTGTGGTTGAAAAGCAGGATAATGTACAGATAACATTCTGCACATTTCAGAATTTAAATCTAAGCAATGTAATAAAATGCAGTAACAAGTGGTGTCCCTCAAGGGTCCTGCAGAAATAGCTTTGTCTTTTGGAATCTTCTCTGTGCAAAAAGTATTCAAAAATAAATCAGCTTTTCTTTAAGCTCTCTGCTCCAGGATTTATGTACAGTGAATGATTAAAAATAATTAAGAAGTCCATGCACATGCTTTCCAATTACAATGTACCCCTTAAACACTCCTGAACAGAAGGCTCCAATACTAAACCAGGAGCTGTTGCAAACCCCTTTCAAAGCAGATGAAAGCTCTCCTGCTTATGAGCCTTGAGCCAGGTCCTTCTGCTCAGACCAGGGGAACATTACAGGCCTCCATCAGTTCAGGATGATAAACCAGCAAAAACCCACCAACAACCACATTCTGGAGAGAGAATTCATGTCAGTATAAAATAACAGTAAATTCAGTTTCACTTGAAGGAGATTTTAGTAGAAGTTGCTGTTTTGAAATAAAAAGAACACAAAAGCATCACTGAAGCCCCACATAATTCACCAAATGAGAGGCAGAGTGGTCAGGAACTCAGAGCTGGGCTCTGCTCTGGGCAGCCCTGTGTGCTTTGCACTCTAGGGAACTGATGTGTTCCGTTCCTGCCTGGCTCCATTTCATTCCTGGAATTTCTTTAGTTCTGAGGGAGCTGACTGCTTTAAATGAGAGGGAAGTTTACAGGTGATGTTTCAGGAGTAGTCCAAACATTAACCCAAAGCCTATGAGAGAGCCCAGGCTGAGGCCCCCAGTCCAGCACAAACAGTTCCTGAAACTGGTGATGCTCAGCACAAGCCTTGGCATCACAGCCAATTCCTACTGCAGCTGTTACTAAGGAACAAACCACACCAGAGTTCTGCTTTTCACTTCTGTACTTCTGCATAATCATCACCATTAGTGCACAGGGGAACAAAGTGAGGCTGTCACCTGCAGGGTGGTTTCCCTGACTGCAGGGCCAGGCTCTGCTGCTGCTCAGGAGCCCCAAAGCCAGAGCCAGGCTCAGGGAAAGAAGCCCTGCCTGGAAGGGGAGGGGGCACAGGGGACCAGCAGCTCCTCAGGCTGCCAGAGGACAAGCTGACATTCCCTGCTGGAGGGAAATTGCAGCTCCAGCACTGCTCTGCATCGTCTCGTGGCTCAGGGAAGTTTGGACAACCCAGCAAATCTAGAAATGGCAGGGAAAAGCCAACCCCTGTGCAGTGCCAGCTGTGTGGGGATGGCATCAATCCTGGCTGGGATTTCTGAGGTGCTGGGGCTGTGTTGGTGCTACCAGCACTGTGCTGCCTCTAAAACCACTTGTCTCTATCCACCAGTGCTGCCATCAGTCCATAGTGTTAATTTTTTATCTCTCAATCAAGAATTCATGGAGGTTAGTGTGACATTGCTGCAAATACCCTCACAGCCTAGTAACTGTAAATAATGGATATGGCTCCAGAAATACCAACCAGCCTCTGCTTGTTTTGGGACACTTCAATCGTGCCTGCCCCAGCTCACCTGCCAGCAAACAAACTGCACTGCAGCAAAGCCCTCATCTCTCAGCAAAATTCAGTGTGTCATTGACATGGCTGCAGTTTTGGTGAGTGCACACAGACATTTCACTGTCTGCACTGAGTGCAAACACCTCCTTTCCCTTCAGAAAGGGCACTGCAAAACGCTAACAAATTGTGAATTTGAACAGTTACTGCATTTCATACCACACTGCAGTAAACTATATCTCCCTTTTTACATTTCTGCTAATTTCTGGCATTTATTTAAATATCTATAATGAACAGCCCATTTGCTCCTCCCATTTTCCATTTAACCTCGATGATTGCAGCCTCCCTTATTTCCTTTGGTGTTGAAAAGTACTTTTACAGCATTACCAACACAACACATTTGTTAAACTTCTCCTAATTAATTTTCCATGAACCTTTCAGCATGAAAAAGAAAAAATCTCACATTTCTGCATGAAAAATGAATTATATTTTCTCCATTTCCTTAGAAATTTACATTCTGGGCTCATCTGTGCCACATATTCTTTATGGATAATGAGCAAGGCATCCTCACTTGGCTGTCACTGAGGCAGTGAAATGTTTACAGTGTGCACTTTGGAGATTCTGGCAGCTTAGATTCCAAGAATATTTCTTATTCACGACAATAAGCTCTGTCCTAAATTTCTCTTGAACATGAACAGAAAAAGATTGATCTGAAGAATCCTTGAACTTTGCTGACCTGCAGTAATGCTGTTTGAAGAAAGGTTAGTTCAGACACTTCAGGCTCACGATGTTTCATAAGATGTGACAAAGACCCTTTTCTGCCCTAACATCCTGCAGAACTTCTTGGGAATCTGAAAAGATCAACTAATGGAGAGACAAACATCTTCATTATGAAGTTTATAAACAGAATGCACATTGTATAACTTCAGAGCATGTTCTCCTGCTGTATTTCTGCTGTAACATTTTGGGGACATTATTGACAGGCAAAAGAAACCTCATGCATGAATCTCCTGCCAGTTCTGTGCAGGAGGTTTCACTTAACTCATGAAAAATCTCTCTCTTTAATTATCTCTCTGAAGCCATTCTTCAGCCAAGTCATAAGAAGATGCCTGTTGTAAAGATTATGTAAAGATTTCATTTCTGTGCACAGGTCCAGTCAGAGGCTCACAATGACATGCTTAAGCCTCTGGGCTTTATTGAACCAGGGCCTGGAAAAAATCATCTTTTGTGCTTCGTTCTTACAAAACCTCATGTAGTTTGAATAAATCTTTGAAATGTAACCAAAGGAATCTCACACAAGATTGTCTTTCATTGAAGTCATAGCATCCAATTCATGTAGATACAGTTGGAAGGTTATTGCTGTCAAGTTTTGAACTTGGGCTGTGAAAGACATAAAAAGTGACAGATTTCCTCCCCAGAAAGGAGAACACAGCTTCTGCAAACCTCTCCTTCCTCAGCCCAGCTCCTGCACCAACCTGAGCCTACTCAAACCTGCTGGGGTTGTTTTCTGTAATCACATTTCCAAGTGTAATTACTAACACAGTCTTTAATTAAATGAATCTGTTCCTTTGGATGCATTCTATAGAAAAGTCAGTTATTGAATGTTAACAATTCAAACACTTCAAGTGCCTTTTTGAGTTCTGACTTGGAAAATCTGGATTAATTCTCAAAGGCCTTTCATACAGCAACTGATTCTAAAAGAAGTTCAAAAATATATTATGTTCATCAGTTCATCAGGAGTAATTGCATTTTGCAGAATGAGGCAACTTCTGCCATTCCTGGAGTGCTGGTATCATGGCTTTTCTGACATTTCAGCAGCTCTACTGCTTATATTATTTCCTCTAGAAAACTATAGAAAAAAATATATATATATTTCTGTTGCATAAAATGCTAGTACAGTGGGTGGAATAGCAACCCTAAGCCTCCTCAGACATACAGAAAAATCCCAACTAAACAATGCTGCTTTCAGACAAGTTGTTGTTTTCACACCAATTATCCTGTGACTCAGTAACATCTTGATAAAAAATGAAATAATGTAAAAGTATTTCTTGCCAATGATGGAGGCCCCCCCAGCCTTTTTAAATCCTCATATTAACTTGTCAGAGGTGACTCTCAGGTCTGAACTGGCAGCTATGAATCCACACACAGTATTTCAGTATTCCCTGCAATATCACTGGGTTTGTTCTTGGCACACTGGACAGTGACTGGAAAAGAACTTTTAGAGTTACATCATGAGAGGGACAGAGAAAAAAGGAGTTCTGCACTCTGTGCCAGCCTTGAGATTTCCAAAGGTTCAATGCAGTACAGCTAATCAGCTGCAGAAGGAAAAAAAAAACCCAATGGTTTTGTGTAAGCAAGGGGAAATGCTACCTGGTATTTATTTTTGTAAACCTAATGGCCCCCAGTCTCCTGTGGAACTCTAAATTATACCTTAGATAATTACAGCAACAGTCAGGAGATAAATTATTATACAGACCTTCATACAACAGCACCAGATCTTCAGAAGGTCTGGTTAGGGCCCTGACAGAGATGCTAAAATCACAGTCAGCAAGAAACTAGCAGGAGATCCAGTCAAGCTAAAACATTATTCAAGGCAATCAATTATCATCTCTAGTCTTAGTTTTTGAGATCTGTGTTCACTATTTGCAAAAAAAAAACAAAACCAGAGATGCAAATATCTTGAATCCATGTGAGGAAAGCAAGGAGTCCATTTTCCCACCTAAGTCCAAAAGCAAAAGAGAGAAGTGTATGTTGCAATTCTAAGTTCAATTTGGAGTGACTGATCCAGAGTTCAGTCCATGCAACAAAGTTGGGAACCCTCTACAGACCCTTTCAATTCATATTTACATGTGTTAGCCCTGAATTTGTCTCTATTCCTCTGGGTCTTTGAGACTCCAGACTTTCCCATCCCTCCCTAAAGGGAAACTCGCTGTTGATGTGTACAGAAGACAAGTCACAGGTAACAGAGAACAACCAAGCACCTGGGACAGACTTGGAGCAAAAATTAGGCTTTAATTCATATAAAAACTTGAGGCAAAATTAATGTCCACCCCTAGACATGACAGAGCCATCCTCTGCATCCTGGTGACCAAGAATTTTCTATAGAGAAACATGGGATAAAACTTCTACAAGAAACTGATTCAATTGGAATTCTGTCTGCATTTAGAGCCTAATACAAATTCCAGCCTCTTAGTTTAAAAAAAAATCCCTCTCTACCTAGGAGATTTGAAAGATGCATTTCCTGGAAAGTATTACACAATTAAGCTATTTTTGCTGCTGTGTACATTACAGAAAACCAATTGTCTGAGAAACACTTCACATTTTTCTCCATGGTTGTTTTTCTGTGCAAAGAGAATTGAAAAAAATTAAAACATTTTCCTTAATTTCTCCACTGCAAAGGGTACTAGGAAAGTCTGACTAGCAGAAAACATGTATTATTGATTTTTTTTATATTCCTACTTGTGAAGAGACATACTCCATTTCTCCTTTCAAGGAGAGGATCCCTGATAGCCATTATCCTGTTGCTGGAAAGGGAGGAAGCTGTATCTTCCCCTATTATTCCCCTGTTCTCACACTTCACATGTTACTTGCCAGTGGAAACCTTGTAAGAAGGCTCATAATAAAGGAACAAAAAAATCAGAAAACTTTCATCATTACCAAAATAATGTCTATCTAAATGATGCTAACAGACTTAATTCCAAATGCAAATGGAGAAAAAAAATGTTAATTCAAAAGAATGAAGTGACAGAGAAAGAAATTATCTTAATTGTGCTTATCAGAAAACTTCCCTATTGTAATTGTGATTTAAATATTGTGGGCATAAGCTTTGATTGCCTGAATAATTCCATTGATTACAAATTAATTTGTCTTGAAACACAAACCTGCCTGAATTCAACCTTTCACTTTTTTAATACCATCCAAATCAAAACTACAGAATATTCAAGGGCCCACCTTGTCCCATCCCCAAAAGGACACAACCACCTCCTTTACACGTGTGTCATTTGTTTTTCCCTCTCAAACCCAGCTTATTTCACATAACCCATTTAAAGAGCAACCAGGGCATCCCAGTGCAGAGGGAGGGCAGACCCAGCTGTGCTGAGCTGGAGGCAGGGCTGGATTCACACAAAGGGAACACCCTGAGCACCACTCCTGGAGCCACAGTGCCCTCATGGATTGTTCAGCAGCTCTGAACTGAGATCTGAGTGTGTGTGAGCAGGGAAATCAGCTCTGAACTGAGATATGAGTGTGTGTGGGGAGGGAAATCAGCTCTGAACTGAGATATGAGTGTGTGTGGGAAGGGAAATCAGCTCTGAACTGAGATATGAGTGTGTGGGGAGGGAAATCAGCTCTGAACTGAGATATCTGAGTGTGTGAGCAGGGAAATCAGCTCTGAACTGAGATATCTGAGTGTGTGAGCAGGGAAATCAGCTCTGGCCTGAGATCTGAGTGTGTGTGAGCAGGGAAATCAGCTCCAGCAGCTCAGCAAAGCACCCAGACCTGGCAGGAAAGTTCCACACTGCTCTGAGCAGCTCAGAAGCTGGAGAACCAAAGTGCTTTTCCCTGCCATCAGCCCTGTATGAGCTTTCTGTTAATGCTGTCAAATTATCTTCTTTTTGTCTGTGGAGTTCACACCATGTGCAGCAGTTGCACTTGCATATCAATGAGTTGTCTCACAGCTCTTCTAATTGCTGTGCAGGGGTGCCTGAGCTATCTCCTCCTCGCTTTCTGTTTCTCTGCAATAATCTCCTGGCTGTGCAGCACAGGCTGCCCAGAGCTCAGCATGAGGCAGCAGCAGCAGCAAAGCTGCAAGCAGAGATTCTACAACCCATTTTAGAGTGGCCTTTCCAAAAGCAGGCTCTGTCCGTGTGCCCTGGTGCATTCTGCAGTTCCCTGCTGATGGGCAGGCTCCTGCACAGCCTGGGTTGCAGGGCAGGCATTCAGCAGCACTCACACCCCTGCAAGCTGTGCCCTGCACTGCCCTGGCACACAGCACAGGCTGCTCACACACAGGCTGAAGGTGCAAACAGCTCCAGCAGCCCAATTTCAGTTTCTCTCCATGCTTGTCTGAGATGTCATTCGGGGAAATTCATATATTTTCATGCATTTGCTTTCCACAAACTGGCTGGGAAATAAGGAAATTATATGCTCCAGGAGCTGTTGGTGGCCTGTCACATTGTTTTGGTCAGGGTTGCTCTGTTTGTATCACTCTGAATTTTCAATCATCTGCCTGTGACTTAGTGGTGACCCCAGAATGAAATTTTGGGGCATGAACACGGAAAACGAGCTGTACCCTCCTCACCTTACACTGTGTATCAACACACAGCATAGCACATGTGGATTTATAACTCGAGAAGAATAAGCAACAGCATAGCATCAAAATGCAACTCCTATCTGAAACAGATTCATATAAAGGTCACTTTCCACCAGAAGTAAATAACATTCAGTTTGGGGGAAGCACAGTAGGTGAAGGGGAAAGAAATGCACTATTTGATTTGGGGAGAAATTGGTTAGACAGAAGGTGTTTCAAAATATAATCAAAAAATAATTAGAAAAAGGAACAAGCCAAAGGACAAACATCTGTGACAGAAGGATGTGAAGAGATAAACAAATCCTATGTATGACAGTTAATTTCAGTTCAGACCAGAATCCTGCTGGGCTACATTTGGAGCAGTCTGTAAACATCCTGGGAAAAAAGAAAACTTACATCAATTCTAGTGTGAATGGTGGCAGCATCAACAAGCAAGAGACTGGAAAACCAAACCCAAGACACTGAAAATATCAGATTTCAGCAAAACCACACTACACAGGGATAACAAATAACAGCAAAGGGAAACTACAGCAATTAACAGACCAAGAGTTCTTCACAAGTCATGAGGAAGGAAGACTGAGTAACAAACACACACTAAAATCCTGCACTTTGCTTTCCTAAACACCCAGATGAGGTGCCAGAGGGAAAGGCCCAGCTGGCACAGCTCTAGCAGGACAAATCACTCTTCTAAGGCAGATGCCACTGGAGTGTTCATGCTTTTCTGCCTTGCTGAGGGTTTGTCAGAACTGAGATGACTCTGCAGGGAGCTGGAACAGGAGCTGCAGCAATAACAGGGAGCAGGGGGGTTAATCCTGCTCTGTGCTGGGGAGCTGATCTGCCCCAGGGAATGTTCCTGCAGCTCCCCAGAGCAGGGACTCCCCCACTGCTGAAAAGACTGCAGCAAGAAAGCTCCTCAGTGGGGCACAGAGGGCAGGGGGTGGGGTGGGACCTGTGCTGAGCACTGGGTACAGCTCACACACCTGGGCACAGCACCCACATCTGGGAACAGCACCCACATCTGGGAACAGCATCCTCACCTGGGCACAGCTCACACATCTGGGAACAGCTCACACACCTGGGCACAGCTCACACACCTGGGCACAGCTCACACACCTGTACACAGCTCTGCACACAGCTCACACACCTGGGCAGTGCTCCTGGGCACTCCCAGCCCCTTCTCTCCCACAGCAGCATTTGACAAATGCAAAGTACACCAGGGAGGAAAAGAGAAAGAAGAATTCATGAGCCCAAACTCTCCTCAGTTCTGTTTGCATTTTGTTCAGCAGTGAATGCTCACCTATATAGACCACAGCCTGTGTGAGCAGACACACAAATGACAAATAACAATCAAGGCAGAACTGTGCTGGAACTTCAGCTTGGGGTTGATGTGCTTTCATCATAAGGGTGATGAAATAAGTCTGAACCCATATTTTGTTTGATGGGCATTGCAGACAAAAGCAGCAGCAAGATGTTTAGAAGCATTGCAACCTCCTGATTGAGTTGCTGAAACAAATCTCTCAATGTTTTTTGTGATTAATTCTTTAGCTGAGTTGCAGTTTGTTTGGGAGCAGTCTCAGGTAAATACATGGTTACATAAATCTGCCTCACCATACAGTAAATGCTATTAACAACCATCTATGGATAATCAAAGTTAAAATTTCTTTTTCTGCAAATATTCTGAAGTATTTGTTGAACACTTGATGCCAGCATGCTTATTGAATACCAATAAACCCATCTGCCAGAGTATTTGGGAAAAGCAAACACAAAGCAGGTGCAAATGAACTCTGATTAAATTTGTTCAAAACTTCAAGCAAATAGTAAAGTTAGAAGATGAGTGGAGATGTATTTTTCTTATTTGGCTAACTGTAATTGCAATTTCTATCCAGTTAAAGCAGGATAATTAAGCAAAAGACAAAAAGGAATCTGGCAGCAGACTGAGCAAAGTAACCATTGCTAAAGAAAGAGAAAAAATAAGGCTGTAGTGGTAATGTAAACATTACATTACATTTTACATTAATGAGGGAATGTTACTACAACACCAAAACTCAAAACAAAGAAATAGAAAGCAAATTGTTATTAGGAAAACTTATTTACCACAACTAACTAGTTACTGATAAAACTATGTTAATAATTGCCATCAACCACAATTTCAGGCTAAATTCAGTAACTGAGCACCAGCTCTCAGATCCTGAATTTGTTCTGAGTAGAAACAAAAGCAGGAAATATTTAGGCCTGGATTTCCATCACCTGCTCCAGACATTTCTGGGGGTTCACAGGATGTGCAGAAATATCCCCAGCTCTAGGTTAAAGTCAGCTGTCACCTCAGTTGCACCCCCCTTTGACAAAAATGTGGTTATTTGCTCACATCCTCACTACAGCTCAAATGAATTAGCTTGAGCATAAAGGAATAGAGAAGAGACTACAGCAGAGCAGGAATGTTTGGTTTGGAGCAGGCAGACAGGACATGGAGAAGAAAAGCCACTGTGTGTTTAATGAAGTGGCTGCTTTACCTTGGAACACTTCCAGGAGGGTAAGAACCCTATTTAAGGAACTCAGTTACCTCCTGATTGTCAGTTTATGCAAATGACAGGAGCACAGAAGAATTAAGGGTGGAAGAGTGAAAATCATTTCCAGAAGAGATGAGTGCCAGTTCTTGAGAAGGAAAACATGAAGAATCAAACATTTTGACCCACGAACAAATTATCTGCACCTTCCTTCTGGACCCCATGGATTTGATTTGATTTGATCAATAAGTGATTTAAACCTAGTAAAGGTTGTTTAAGTGTTCTCTGGTGCTAAGGTATCCTTTACTGACCTGGTTGTTGACTCTCATTGGACTGAAAACATGTTTCACCTGGACTTTCACAAGATTCTGAACAAGCCAAAGGCTCTTTCCAAGGAACTCACAGATGGGCAGAGAGGAACTTGTTGATGACATAAAAATCATCATCCCTTCCTCTGAGCAGGAGGAGTCTGAGCAATCTGGGCAACCCAGAACACAGAAAGTTACTCAACACACAGGACAAAACCGCTGTCCTTAGCTAAAAACTGGGGGAAAATCTTCCCAGTAACTTACTGGAATTAGTAGTGGCTTCATGGGATTTTGGGATGGGCTTTCCAAGAGCTTCCATCAGGTGAGTGGAGAACACATTTTTGGTTCAGAACAAACCACCCTGGCTGGGGGAAGGAAGGAGGTGGGGAACCCCTCCTGAGCACCATTAATATCTTTGCTCTCAAGCAAACACCCACCACTATCAGATCAATAAAGATATGGAAAAACCTGCTGGTGCTGCCAAAATTTCAGATTAAATCAATTCTTTCTTTAGTGAATTATTGGACTTTCCCATTGGTGACTTCCAGAAAACATCTGCTGAACTTTTGCAGAGCATTTTGTTTTTCTTTTAGCCGCCAGTTAAAGCTGAAGGGATTTTGAGAGCAGAGTACTAAAATTTAGCTAGACCTTCCTTATTAAAAGGAAAATCTTCAGTAATTAGCTCTTCCCCCTAACTGCTTTTTGGCTCTCATTACAAACAAAGTGCTATGCTAATATACCTTGTGTTGCAAATGTTTCACAATTCCTGCTAATCAAATTAAACTCAATTTTCAGCAAATAAACCCTCAATGCAGTTAATGGAAAACAAGGAACAGCACTACTTTGCCTGAGAATGGGTCATTACCACAAGCTCCTAATTACAAGTACCTTAATGCATAATGTAAAGCACAGTCTTATATAGGCTCTTAAGAATTAAAGCTGTAGCAGGATCAAAGACTTGATGTGTCCTTGAATTTTTTATATGTACATTTGAATATAGATGGAGAAAAGCAACAATGAAAAACAGAGCAAAGCTGCAAAACACAAAGATTCATTCACTTACCCACCCTTCAAAATGTATAATAATAATAATTTATGCAGTTTATGAGTCTGCAGAAAGAGACTGATTTTGACTCAGGACACATTCTGAAACCAATTTTCATTTGCCTCCTCCTCTACCCTCTTGATAGAGAATGTTTCACACCTACCAGTTAATGAAGGATTATTACTTCCCTCTAGAGTAAGCTGCAAATACAACCAAGGTTAAAGCAAAGGACGTTCATCCTGAATTAGGTTATATGATGCCATCAAACAGGAGCCCAGGTGATGGATGACATATTGCTATTACTGCACCAGGCATTTATCAATACTCCACTGTGAATTATTTTCCAGTTTAGTTCTCTTATTGTCACATGATGGTATATTTTATCAAATTTACTTAACTGGAAAAAAAAATAGAAACCCAGAGAGAAAAGCACTGGAAACAACAGAAGGCATAATAAATTACAGTAACAACCTGAAAATGCAGACTCTGGCATCACTTGCCAGTCAGAATTCTGCTGTTGTGAATGAATTCACACAGGTTGCATTTTTTACTCAGATTTCAGAAGCAATCTGCAGGAGTGGGCACGGCAGCCACTGCAGCCCAGCCCATGACTCACCCTTAACCAAGTCCCACAGAGCAGTTCAGCTAGGATCACTAAAAAAGACTCTTCCACCTAACTAAATTTTTTCATTTTTCTGCAAAATAATTAGCATCTATTTGTTTTCCTGGAGTATTACTACACAAACCTTTGAAACTTTCAGCAAGATGAACACTTTATGCTCTAACTCACTCTGGGTATAAAGAATTCATATTGAATTATGTCTGGTGCAATTATAAATCTTTGCAATGTTACATTTGCAAAATTTCAGCGTGTTGTTCTTAGATCCAGGCTGCCTCTCCTCATCCTCATTATTATTAATACAACATGAACTGCCTGTGCCTATCCTCCTGACACCACAGAGTCTGCAAAAGCTCAGCTCTCTCTTTAGCTTTGTAGTTGTCCTCTCCCTGAAGGGCATGCAAGCACAGAATGGGAATTATGGCTATTTGAAAGAAAATTAGTTCCTCTTTGGGTATCCATGGAACTGTGGAGAAGGCAGGCTCTGGAAAATCCCACCTCTCACCCTGATCTCATCCTGGGCCTCGTGAAACAATAAAAATGATTGTGAGTTTATGAACAGCAGATCCTTCTCCCCCTCCTGTGCACATTCAGCCACTTTTGCCCACCTTTACAACCCAGAGGCAGAAGCAAACATTATAACCACTTCAGGAAGGGGTTTCTGCTAGGGAATAACACATTGAAGTATTCCAAATTCAGCTTGAGACTTGTTTGCTTGTAGCTCCTGCAGAAGCAGCAACTGAGACAGACACTCGCCCTCCCTCCCATGAAGGCAAAGGGATGGGAAGGCTCTCTAGAGGAAAAGCTCTGAGAATCAGGGGTCAGTGGACAAATGGTAGGAGTAACCTTGCTTAACAGCACACCATCCAAATCTGAGCCCTGCCCAGTCACTTCTGCTTTTTAAAAAGATTTTCCTTATGTGTTTGAAGTATTTGACCATAAAATGTGTTGCTATGAACAGTATTAAAAGAAATCAGTTTCTGACCAAGTGTCAGATGAAATGTTGTAATAGGTTTAAAAACTTTGTGAATACTGACTGTTTCTGAATAACTAATTTCTGTGTCTGAAGATAAATTGCCCTCAGATCTAGAACCTTAAGCTTCTATTACTTAAGGCACCACCTATTTTAAATGTTCTGAACAATTTTTAGTTTTACCCAGACTTTACAGCTTTACTTTGTTCCAGAGTAATAATTTTAATTTCTGGAATTTTCATCCTTTGTCTCTTGCTTTCCCCCTTCTTTGCACTAAACACTGATAGCATGGAGAGAAAAAACCCAGATAGTTCTGGGATTAAACCAGATAGTTTCCCTAAGTACCAGAACTCCTGTCCTTAGCACTGGCCATTTTGCACAGATAGCACTCACCATCTCACATTCATTCCTCAGACTGGTTTATCCATAACAAACAAAATGTCTTATCGCACCAAACTGCATTTCAAAATATTATGCAAATACTTCTCAGACTCCCTGTAAAATGTCCCATGTCTATCTTCTAAAGTGCTGTAATTTTCACCTTTTTTACTTAGATCTGTAGTGACTTATGGATAATTTTGGTAAAAGAGGCTGAACTGAAATTCCATCTTACAGAGAAATAAAGACCATGTTTTTTCCTGAATCATCTTCAAAACCAAATGCAAATCTTAATAGGCAAGTCAAGGCAATTTACAGGATCCAAAACATCTGTGCCAGAGCATTATAAACTGCAGTTTCATAGAAAAATTTGAGGTTCAGCTATGCAGCTTTGTGGGTATTGGATATGTTCATATCCAAGGAGGGAAACCAAGAAATTATGCTTGGGAAGAACTTGAATATTTGTTTGTGTTTCCTCCAAGTGCAGGGCAGCAAAATCTGCAGCAGCTCAGAGGAAATATAACACCATTCTCTACCTTTACAAGGAATCAGATGGGTTAAGTCTCTGATGCCTTTAGAACCCTTCCAAAAATAGGTTTGTTTTCAGTGTACCCTCACTCCATAGCCTTGATTTTCTTTTGGGGAACCTCTGACAGCTTCAGCTGCACTATCTCCTGTTCCCACTAGCATTAATAAATAGGATCTGTATAGTTTTTATTACTTCCCTTAAAACAGATTGAAACCCCTGCAAGAAAGATAATTTCAATAAATGATATGCAAACAAAAAGATTTTCCAGATAGCACTTCTCCCTCTTTCCAGACTTTTGTGATGCCTCTCCAGCTCCCCCAGTGCCTCATTCCTCCAGGGAATATTCCTGTCCTACAGATTGTTTGACTCGAATACTGCACTGTTACCTGGTGTTCCAGAAATGGTCCCAAACTCTGCAGCTCATTCTCAAGCAGGATATCACTGAACATCTCCTTAACCCTCGGGAGAAAGCCTGTCTTGTTTCTCAGACATCTGAGAAAGAGGTGGAATGAGAACTGGAGGCTGATTCCTGTAAGTCCCTTCAGAGTGAGCACTGAGCAGTCCTGGAACACATTTGAGTGCTATTTATTTTCTAATACAAACAAATAGAGGTATAATTCCCAGACACACGTCATTAAGACATTGCTAATTACAGACAATAAACCAGTGATACAATCTTACTCATATATTAGCAGGAGTCATTGCAGATCCTGGGCTGATGCACAACTGACAGTGGAAAGCAGATACATTAATTTGTGTGTAGCACAGATAATAGCACAAGTTTGATTTTCACAGTCACTCTCCTTTTTGATGACAGCAGACAATTATGAGCAGAGAAGTTTGCTTGCAGATAACTCCAAACAAAAACCAGATCAAATATTAAAGTAACAGTAGCACCTGCAGATAGTGTTTTCAGAGCAGAAGCACACACAGAGGCTGTATTTGTAGGAACTGCCATGAAAGAATATCTCCCCTTTTAATCTCATCAGAATAAGCGTGTACCGGTTCTTCATCCCTCTTTCTAAAATATGAAGAAACTTTAAATCTGAATAAACAACATCAAGATCTGTAAACTCATCAAGGAAAACCTCTGAAGAAAATAATATCCCTTTCTTATATCTTTGTAACTTAAACAAACCTTGAGTTGTTTGTTAGACAATTCCACATGGACTTTCATCTTTGCTGTCACTGCTTCACCATTAAAGTGTGTTGTTGTAAAACACTGGAGACTTCAGAGGTTTAAGCCAATATAAAATCTCTGCAGTATAAAATAATTTTATGTCACTACTCTGGTTATTTCAGAATTGGCTGCAAATAAGAGCCTGAGGATGATTTAATGTGTCCTCGACCCATCATGGCCATGGTTAAACAAAGTAAACACATCAGTCTTTAGCAGTTATTTATAACTGGAGAAAAGCACAAACCAGCCATGGTAAACAGAGCACTGGAAAACATTCTGAAGGGGAACTAAAAGTAGCTGAAAATGCCTTTCTTCACATATTTCTATATTCCATTTCTCAGTAAAATGAAATCCCAGTGACCATCCACAGGAGGATTTATTAGAACTAAAATCACCACTTTCAAAGAAGATCCCAAGATACCACTGCTGAAGTGGAAATGTAGGATTCAGATGTGATTACACACCAGCAACTGGCACTTCTAGTGGAGTTTTAAAATAGAACAACCAGCCTGCAGAGCTCACAGAAAAGACCCAGCTGCTCTAAGAAGGAAAAGCCCAAATCCTGGAAAGCTGTGGGTGAGAACTGGGGCCCTGCAGTGGCGCTGCACCAGTGACCCCACTGCACAGCACTGTCCTTGCAGGCTGCTCAGAGGAGCTCACCTGGCTGTCCAAAGCCTGGACTGCTGCACTGTGCTCTGGGCAGGTCTGAGCAGCCTGGGCTGGCTTTGCTGTCAGTGAGATGTGTGACCCCAGAGCAGAGCAGGCAGGTCAGCACTGCCCAGCATCAATAAAGGCTTTGTGTGCAGCCAGGCTAAAGGCAGAGAGCTGTTTGCATGACTGTGAGCAGGAATTGATCCTGAAACCATCCCAGCACTGCCCTGAGTGGCAGCTTCATAAACTGGGCTGGTGTTGAGGTCTTTCAGGTGCTCAGGTCACTGCTGAGAGGAGGGAAAGATGGGAAAACTGGGATGGGGTGTGCACCCTCCCAGCACACTGGAGACTGCCTGGAAAAGGAGACAACCTCAGCACAAAGAGCTGAGCAGTGCCACTGCAGCCCACAGGACACAACCCCAGTGAAAGCCTTCCTGTTGGGGTGCAGAGCTGGAGAGCAGAGTGTGGCTGCTGGGCAGTGGCACAAGGAGCAGGAACGAGCTGGGGGAAACTGGGGCACCTCTGGGCTCAGCTGCTGAGGAACAGCCAGCCCTTCATGAAATCTCAGTATTGAAGAGTTAGTGCTGGTCTATGTCTGGCAAAACTGACAACTCACTTTCCTACTTATTAGGTACTCATACAATTAAAAATGTGCCCAGATAGAGTCATGCATCATAATATTTGGAATCTAAGAAAACTAAAAGATGCCCAAAACCAAAAACCACAACAAAAGTTTTGGGAATTGGGTTCTGATTGGTTTTGGGGGGTTGTTTGTTTGGATTTGTTTGCTGGTTTTGTATTTTATATTTTTTGTTTGTTTGTGGGGTGTTTCTTCTGGGTTTTTGGTTTGTTTGGGTTTTTTTGGGTTTTTTTGGTTGGGGTTTTTTATTACCTTTAATTTATCTATCAGAACAACTCTTCTTATCCATGCAGTCCCTGCATACAGTGCTCTAGTGCTGGAAACAGTAGGAATCATTTGTGGAAACAGTAGACAAAATTGTCTCCTGAGTACTGCTGTTGCATGCTTAGAATTGCCAAGTCTTATGATGAGAGAGTCATGATTAGCTGAAAAAACTGATTATTCCCAGGCATGAAAAATAAACTATTGGAAACAGTTTTCCTGAATTCTGTCTGTAGTTCTGTTGTAATTTTCTGGCTGTGAGAGATGTTTGGAAATGAGTACTGCTTGTCCTGTGCTAGCTTTGAGATTGCTGTGTGCTACCTGAGGGCAGGGGTTCTTATTTTAGCATTAATGAAGCAGATTGCATATTAGAAATCACACCCATGACAGCACAATATTTATTTAAAGTTTAGCCTCCATGTCTTTTGTTATCTGCACTGGGCAGCCACGAGTCATAAATAAAAACTTGAACAATTTTCTCCCACAAACTCATTCCTTCCACAGCTTTGCCACTCTCTGTCCCCTTCCTTAATTATAGAATTCTTCTGAGGCACAGGATGCATGTTATTTTCATCAGTGAGAGATAAGAGATGTCAGCACAGAACTGAGCTTTTGCTATACTTAGTCATAATCCTCCTATCACTTAAAAAGGCAACTGGAGATCTTTTTCAATAAAGCCATCATCAGGGATTCAAACATAAACACTAGATTTAGGCACATAAGCTTAATTGACTTTCAGAAAGAGATGAGGAGATGAGCATCTCTTCCACTTAGGCTTTCCTGATAACACCACCCTGAGTAGCTCAGGTTTATGGATGCAATGATTAACTTGGGGGGGAGGAGCCAAAAATAAGAACATTCAAAGATCACTATCATGGTCTGTTCTTTACAGGAAAGTTAAAAGAAAAAAAATAGAGTTAACACATTCTTCCTGTAAAATTATTTTCAATGTGAGAATTCTCAGAAGCACCTGTACAGGATACAGGATGCACTGTTATCTTTGTATTGATTTTCTGCAGTATCACATTGAGCTGCAAAGGGTGCTGGTGATTTAATTGCAATTACATTTCACTGGAATTTCTAACAGGAATTACATAACAACCTTTAGAATGTTTTCTCTCCCCCCCCCCTTTTTTTTTTTTTTGTCCTCCCTTTCCTGTAGTCCAAGGCTTACAAGGTGATGACACTGAGTTCCACATTGGATGAACCACTGAAACCAGGTAACCCAGAGTGCAATTGATCCCTGATGAGCAGGGAATATTTCCATCTAAATGAGGAGCATGAGCTTTGTGGCTCCCATTAAGGTTAATGGGGGTTATATAGCTGGGTCCTGCTGTACCATAACAAATGCTTGTCCCCTCAGCTAATCCATTCCAATCTCCAAGTACTGAGAGAGAAAAATACATTTTCAGGGCAAGAAAAAAGAAAAATATTTAGAAGCAAATCTCAGAGTTGTTCCATGTTTCTTCTCTAACTTTCAAAAGTGTTAAAGCAGCACATTTCACCACTTTCCACTTCATCTGCAAGAGTGTTCAAGTTAGTGAGGGTTCTGTGAGAGCCATTAAAAATCTGTCAGAGAAGTGCTGGTCATGGCAAAAACATTTTTCAGGAGCTGTCAATTGCCCCAAATATCCATCAGTGCTACCAGGCACAACAAGGGATTCCTCATTTAGAACGTGTCAATTCTTATTATTAATGTCATGATGAAAACACCTGCTAAGTGTCTGTGTCTGCCAAAGTGAGGCTGTCACAGAAATGAGAGGGTGAATTCTGCTTGGGTTAGTGAGCAAGGAAGAGCTGGAGTTTTTTTTTTTTTTCAAGTTTCCCTAAAGACAAACACCTTATCTTTATCCTGAGCTGGGCTTGTAAAGGCAGGAGACAGGGAATGCAGCAAGGTATAACTGATGAGAGATAATGTGAAAATAACGTGCAGGATATACTCTTTGTCCAATTCCACATTTGGAGAGATGAGTTCTCAATCGTTTGTTTGGTTTGCAAGCTCCAGGTGGAAGGTGCAGGAGCCCCACAGCCACCAGACCCTGAGGATGTTGGGTTTTGACACAAGGCTGTTGGCTGCAGCTCCTAAGGACACACAGATGAGTTGGTTTGGCTTCTCCCAGCAGGAGCACAGCAGGTAAATGGAGTTCAGGTGGGCCAAGTCCATCCTCACAGAACAAATGGATTTCTGTGAGTCTTAGGATGTGCCTTGGCTGGGACTGCCCACCCCACAGAGCACTGCAAGCTGGGCTCTGCTTTTAAAAGAACACAGAGAGAGGAAAAATGTATCCTGGGACTCACTGAATTATATATTCCAGTATTTACAGTGACAAAATTGTCAGCTCTGTCTTTCTTTAAAAAAAAAAAACACATTGTACTCATGGGATTTTATGAGCTAAAAGATGATAACACCTGTGAAAGGTCTTTCTGAGACTCCAAGGCAGGGCTTGGAAGAGAATTTCAGATTTCTGCTTTGGATCAAAACAAATCATATTCAGTAAGAATCATATTTAGTAACAAATCATCATTAAGGAAACGATTCAATAGTTCTCTTCTTATTCTTACAACCATTAAACAAGTTTGAGAAGAAGAAAATACTGTAAAGAAAAATACTGAAAAGAAGAAAATAGTTTTACAGAAGAAAATACTGTAAAGCACAGTCAATCCAGCTGGCCACATGGTGACTAAGAGGAAAGTGCTCCCAAAAAATGCAGATTTCCCAGCCCCTGGGTGGGCACCAGGCAGCTCTGCCTTCTGCTGCTGATCCCAACAGGCACTTCAATACCTGCTTAACTTTTAGCTCATGGCTTTAAGCACAAGGCATTAACTGTAATGAGCGTTCTTATATTCTTAATCACACACTTGGATTCAGTGCCAGAGCAGGCAGGAGGAAATAATGGGACATGTCTTCAGTTTGTGGAATTGGGGGACTTAATTGAAATGAATCGAGTTGTGCCAGTTTGCTGCCAGATCCCCGGGGTGCAGAACCTCCCCAGTGGCAGTCAGGCCCCAGTGCAGGTCTCACTGCACTGCTGTCACACCCATCTCAGCTCCCATCACTGCACTGCTGCCACACCCATCCTCAGCTCCCATCACTGCATTGCTGTCACACTCATCCTCAGCTCCCATCACTGCATTGCTGTCACACCCATCCTCAGCTCCCATCACTGCATTGCTGTCACACCCATCCTCAGCTCCTCTCACTGCATTTCTGTCACACTCATCCTCAGCTCCCGTCACTGCACTGCTGTCACACCCATCCTCAGCTCCCATCACTGCACTGCTGTCACACCCATCCTCAGCTCCTGTCACTGCATTGCTGTCACACCCATCCTCAGCTCCCATCACTGCACTGCTGTCACACTCATGCTCAGCTCCCATCACTGCATTGCTGTCACACCCATCCTCAGCTCCCATCACTGCACTGCTGTCACACTCATCCTCAGCTCCCATCACTGCACTGCTGTCACACCCATCCTCAGTTCCCATCACCCAGCAAGCAGCAGTTAATGATCATCCATCTCTTTTTTGAGCCACCCCAAAGATAACCCCAGTCTCAGGATCACACTTGTTCTCTCAGTATAAGACTCTATTATCCAGGCTGGTGAGTTATTACCCAGAGCACTTTGCCTATCATATTTCACTGCACATCCTGCAGAGTCCAGCTCGCTGTTAGCTGCCTTAAAAGTTTTTTCACATGACATTTCAAATAGAAAACAGATAATTGGCTTTTTAATACTTTAGGTAGGTTATTTAATTCTCATCTCTTTTTCTTCCTGGCTCTTTGTTTGTGTAATTTGGCACACACGACTCCTGTCCATTCTACTTGCACAGTGACCCACATTGCCAGAACAGAAGTAGGCTTTCACAGCCTTACCAACTCCTATCTTACAATTGCTCTTTTGCAGACATCATGGCTTGAAAAAAAAAAACCAAACCATTTTTTGGACGAGGCTCTATGCTAAAAGTTTAACAAAAATGAAGAACATGAATAATTACATCCAAGCAAAACATAATTAAAAGAGGGTAATTTTAAATATCCTATTCTTACTATATTTTTTCAGCCACACACTCAAATAAATAGTTAAAACTTTGCTTCTCCATATATTAAAATGTGATTAATCTCTTTTCCCATGAAGAATTTCACAGTTAAAGAGATTTCTGTTGAGCTGAGGACTGAACCCAGTGCCTAAATCCATCTCATGCCAACAGAGCACACCAATAGTCAAACACAGCACTTTGGCAGGATTTAATTTCCTAATCAGAAGTGCTGGCAGACACCAGCACAGCTTGGCCATGGAGGGCAACTGGGGCTTCCTACCAAGGCTGTGCCAGTCTGGAGTTCTACCCTGTATTTACCCTTGATGGAACAATTAAATCTCACCCCTGGCAAATGACACATTTAAAATAACCATGCTCTGAATTATACACAATCCAATGTTAAAATAAACTTTAAAAAATAAATTAGGAACCACACAAAGTTTATTGATAATTCATTGTTGGATTGTTTGTACCAAACAACAACATCTGACAACAGACCCCAGCATGATTAAAATATGAGAAAAGCTTTTACTTAAATTTGGATTGTACAACAATATGTATTTTTAATGGAAATATCTGAATTTCCAGAGTTCTTGTTTTTTGACTGTGATGTATCACTACATATATTTGGGGCTGGGGAAGGAGAAAGCTCAAAGCAAAACATTTCAAATATTCCAGGTCCTTAGCTGAACATTTCCTAAACATTGAATTTGCAAAACCCCCCAGCAATTCCCACTTCTATTTATAAACCTGTCCCAAAAGGACACCAAAACACTGTCCTGTGCTAATGTTTCCAACAGAAAAGTGGTACCAGGGAATATTTCTGTAGGTAGTCACTGGTTTACAGTGGCCATGGGGTGAGGATGGCTGAACATGGCTTCTCTTGCCCATGGTTGGGTATTTTCCTGCCCATGGTTGGGTACTTTACCTGAGAAAGGAGTGCTTCTCAGAGAAGGGGTTGTTTCCAAGTTAAGAGGCACTACCAGTCTAAATGTTAATCTGAATTAAGCAGGATTTGGGATCTGCTGGCACTTTCTTTAAGGGAGTCCTCACAGTTGCACACAGCAATGTGTTCTGGCTCCTGGGGGTGGTTACTCTCAGCAGCCTGAGCTGTGATGTTCTGCCAGGCTCTGCCAGTGGCCCTGCCTGGGCACAGGAGCAGCTGCTTTCCCCAAAATGAGATCCTTTCTGAGAGAGGCAGGAGCTCCCATCCCCACATGTCCATTGTCTCAGTGTACAGGACACACCTTTCAGAGGGAGATTTAAAGTTGGAGCCATTCCTCCACTAACCCGTGCAGAAACCTTAATTTATAACACAGGCATCAGTGAGAACACCTGGATTTAAATAGTGCAGCTCCCCAAGCTGAAATATTTACAGTAATTTCACAATTATAAGCCGCACTTCTGGGTGTCGGCAACTTTTCGTTCTTTGTCCATACATAAGCCACACCTGATTATAATACAGAGTTACAATACAGAGTGTGATAAAAGGTATCTGTTCTATCACCATCTGTTGAGGATGGGGGCAGTGATCCTTATCTCAACGGCAGATATTCTGCTAATGGGCCATCCATTGAAACCAGGCAGGGCATTGTTCTTTATCTTTTCACAACCCATCCTTCCTCCAGTGAGTCATTGTCTGCTCATGGCCATTGAGTCCCACTGTGTGACTGATAAAATTACTGCATCCCATTGGGAGTTGCTCCAGCCAGGGGAAGAGCCCAACATTTCTTACCAAGATAAAAACAGAGGTTTTGGGACACTAAGGGAGCCCCTTTCTCCACTGGACTCCAGAGGAAAACCGGATTTCTCCACATCACCACTGGACCTCCAGAGGGAAACTGCACCTTGTACAGGAGCACTGCTCCAGCTGAGCCACATCTGTCACTGCAGGAGGATGCAGCCACCATGGAATGGGACTGCTGCCAACACCCTGCCTGACTGATGGGGTGTCAGGTTGTACTCTGACTTTGTCAGGGTTTGGAGTTTGTTTCTTTGTAGTACTGTATTTCTATTTCTGTTATTCCTAATTCCCGTATCTTTGCCTGAAAGCCCCTTGATTTCAAATTTATAATAATTTGGAGGGAGGGGGTTTACATTCTCCATTTCGAAGAGAAGCTCCTGCCTTTCTCAGCAGACACCTGTCCTCCAAACTAAAACAGCAACTTTTCATTCTTTGTCCATACATAAGCCACACCTGATTATAAGCCGCACTTGGGTTCGGACCAACATTTCAGTCAAAATGGTGCAGTTTATAATTGTGAAATTACTTGGCTTCAAGAGAGCTGTTAGAACAAAGTGAATGCTCTACATAGGTTGTATGCCATACCAAGGGGAGAAGCTCAGAATTTTAGGGACCAAAATTCCATTTAGAAATCACTGTGTTCCTCTCATGGAAAGGGACAAGCAGGGACACTGCTCCGAGACAAGGGCATAGGAACTCAGGGTTGGTTTGTGCAGCACAGCCCTGCTGCTTCCAGAGAGGTGGGAGCAAACTCCAGATCTGTCCAGCAGTAAGATCTTTGGGGTAGGGGGATGAATTCTTATATTTCTAATTCTACCAGCAAACTAGCTCACATTGACCTAGTCCCTTTGAACTCGTGGTCTCTCACAGATCTGACACTCACTCAGGAAGCACCACCCCTGCTCCCTGTGGTACCACCTTGCACAGGGTTAAAAATGAGCACCACAATGAGCAAAGCTTTGTTCTTGATTTTCTACTTTCAGTGCCGTGTGGGAGAGACTCAATAGACACAATAAAATAAAAAAAATAGCAGGAAAACAGTATGGTCCTACTGCATGACATTTGGCATTAGATGAACACTGAATTGTTTCATTTAGCCTAATGACTTCATATTTCAATTTTTCTTCCTCTGCTCTCTACTACTCTTTCCTATTACTTCTTTAGAGAAGGGATAAAACAGGACCAAAAAAAAAAAATGAGGCACTTCACTTCTTAAGTGAAAAACTAGAGAATTTTCATTAAAAACCACACACGTATAAGAAATTAATCTATTATTATGGAAAGGGTTTAAGAATAAGCAACATGAATAAAAATGCCTGGGTAGCTCTGCAAATTTCCCTCCTTTAAGCTTGGTTCTATCTGTGTTGAGTACTTAGAGCTGCCTCTGTTTCTGCAGCCCATCTAAAATTAGATCAGAATCTCTTCAGGGTAAGGATTGTGCTCTGTTTGCTGCTCAGCACCTGCTGCCATTTAGATACTTGACAAAAATAATAATGAAATGTTGTTATTTTCCAACTTGCATGTCTAAAATTCTATGAGAGTACAACCAAAATATGTAGGCAGCAGAGATTGCAGCCAGCCTGGTTTAATGACTGAGCACACCAGATGTTTCCCCTGTGTTATTCACACCCGGGTTTTGTTGTCTCTTTGTTGTTTATAAATCTCTATTTTTGACCATTATATCAGTATTTTTTCCTAGTTAACCTCTGAACCTGATTCCCAAGAGAAAAAGCTGGAGAAGCACCCAGCCAGCAGAGGAGCCAGCGCTGCACCCAGTGCACATATGGGTTCTGTTGTGTGAGTCACTGCCCTAACGACAGCTAAGCATATTACTGCCTGCAAAATTAACTCACACACTGTGAATAATCACAGAAAAGAAATTTGTTTTGCTACAAGGTTGTTTTCCAGCTGTTTTAATGCAGACAATTTTTTCCTGAAACACAAATTGTAAAGAAAAATAAAAAGACAGAAAGAAAAAGACTTTGAAAATCTGCATAATTTGAAAGTGCTTAATGTAAATTAGATAGATCCGCCTAATTTTATTTCAGTACTTTTTAATTGCATTTATAATTAGTAAAATACATTAATGTGCTACACAGAAGGTCAGGAGTTCTGGTGAAAGAATCTAATTAAAATGCTCTGCTGCATTTATGTCACACATGCGCTCAGTAACCTTGAGGCCTTCCTGCAGCAGCAGAGGAGGGGTTTTATTTATGTTATAAATAACTTTTTTCTTCAACAGTGCACGGGTAGCACGTGACATGTGAGTACTCCCATCTCACACCCCATCTGCACTAATTGAAATGGTTTGCTCCATTCCCCCCTACACTTTTGAGGAGAGGCTAATGAACTAAAGCAGGCTGGTTCCCTTTCCAGGGAGCACTCTGGCATTCCCAGCTCTGCCCTGCTTTTCCCTCCCAGGGACCCCAAATCAAACTGTGTCTCACATCACTGACAGAGCTGAACTTGGTGACAGCCACAGATCTCAGTACATGTGGTGCCAGGTATTTATCCTGGTGTCTAGATTCACTAACAGCATGGATTAACCCAAAAAAAAAAAAAAAAAAAAAAAAAGAAAAAGATTGAGGAACAGCTTACAGCAATAATCAGCAAGCAATAATTAGTGATGCTAATTTTTCTACTTAGAACTCATATTGTGATTTTATTACATTTAAATTATACATGCTCAGGTGTTCAAATGCTCTCCTTTCATCACCCTCTTAGGTGGTAAAACATCATTAACATCCTTCTAGCACCAGCATGATTGCTCAGTAAGATTAGAGATCTCTGCCTCAGCAAGTTCCACACATTCTCCTGTGAGCAAAGCCCAAGGGGAACAAAACAGGAAGGGCACATTTTCATATTATATATCCACTGTTAGCCCAGCTTTTGTTTCTCTACGAGGAGCAGGATTTAAAAGTTCTGGAATAATCACTGGAATTACAAATCTCTGAGCTGTCAGCTCTGTCTGCAACACCAGAGTTTCCTTCTATAGGAAGGAAAACCAGGAGGATGCTTGCTCCTGCTTAGTATGAGAGGCTGAAGCTTTCAAAGGCTTGCTGCTCCATACCAGCTGTAAAGATGGGTCAGTGTCTGGGATCACTGTTTATTGCTCTGAACATCACAGGAAAGAAAATGAGGTATATAGAATAAGTAGGTTAAACTTACATAAAAACAAACAACATTCACTCCTTTCCTTTACAATCCCTCCCAGCAGTTGTAAAGCAGCCATCAGCACCTGTGGGAATATCTCTAATAGTTCTGAAATAGCAGGGAAATGATTCAGTTCACTCAGTATCTGCTTTTACCTACAGGGACTGAAGGCACTGAAGTCCTTTCTGGAATGAAAGGATGGCAAACACCAGCAGGGCTTGCAGGCTGGCTTAGCCTGGTGGGACTGAACTCTGAGAAAAGCTCCTGCCTGAGGGACAGAGCTGGCTCTGCTGAGCACTTGGGCACACAACTGGCAGCCAGGAGTGCAGAACGTGTGAATTGGCAGGGGAGTGTGAAGGGAACAGAGGATAAGGGCTGTGTTTGCAGAGCAGCAAGAGGGAAGATAAGAAACACTGAGAGCTGCAGCCAGGGAGAAGAGGAACATTCACCACCTAAGTTTTGTGTGCCACTCTAACAGAGCTCTGAATGTTGTATCAGAGCTGGCAGGTGAACACTGCCTTGCTTTGGTGTGCCCTGAGCTGTTGGCAGCACGGTCACATCCTGCTGGCCTCCAGCTCCTGCCAGGCACCAAACTCGTTTGGGTTCCACAGAGACTGAGGCCAGGTGGCCCAAGCCCAAAACAGTTCAGCTGCATGGCATGCACTCTGAGCTGAGCACCAGTGCAGGATCCCAGGAGATGCAGGGGAGGGCAGAGCTGACACCCAAGCCATGAGCAATCCCCTCCAGCAGCCCAGCTGAGGAAGCTCTGCTCCAGCAGCAAGAGCCAGCTCAGACACACACCCCTGCAACTGTGCCCTAAGCCAGCCCCCAGGGAAGCAGAGAGCCCCTGGGCAGCCCAGCTCACCAGGAGCTGCGGCTGGAAGGCAGCAGGGGGCTGATGGCAGCTCAGTGCTCCTGCTCCCTGAGCCAAATGGGTTTGGTCCCTGCCTGCATCACAGGACAGGGGATGTGCCAGTGGGGCTGAGGCTGGTGCTGATATGCTGGGAGTTACATCTATATGGACAGCAGGCACTGAAACGTCTCAGAGATGTACAGCTTATTTGCAATACCTCTTAGATGTAACATCATCTAAAAGGGCAGGGGAACATTTTCTGTAATGCATGTTTGTTCGGTCATGTGCAGATAAAAGCATGAGCCGTGCTGAGAACACTATCAATCCTCATTCTTGTCCCTAGACCACAGAACAAATCACCAATGCCACTCCTAAAGTTATGTGTAAAGCACAATTCATAAATTCAACATGACCTGCACGTGTAAATGACACAAATAATCAGCTTTCCAAATCCAGACCATCTTGTTTTTCAGTGTTCAGAATTTAATACACAGAATTCACTGCTGATCATGGCTGCAATTTCAAGACAGAAGAAAAAATAGTTTAAAAATATTTTGGCTTCAATTATATAATCTTTAAAGTGCTGAACAGGCCTCTTGGGGGAACTAATTCCCACTGTGCACACTTATTCTTACTAAGGCTTGCTGAGGCAGCTTCTTGGGAAGTGAAGCCTCACCTCAAGGAAGGATCCTACCCAACCAGAAACTTTACGGAGGTTTGAAAAAGTCACCTAATAAAGAAAAGGGAGGTAATTTTCATAAGATTTTAAAATAGCAGCATAAGGCAGAGACAGATAATCATGAAGGCTTCAGCATGCTAAAACCCAATTCAAATCTGCTGAAACTTTGCAAGGATCTGTTTTCATGGCAAACCAAACTGATACACTCAGGAAAACACAGAATTAGGGTCTCAACACTCAGCAAGTTGATTACGTTCCAAAAATATTATGTAAATAAATACATAAAACTCCCCCTCACAGCCAGAGTGTACAGGGATTTACATAACAGAGAGCAAGCAAAACTCCTGGATTAGGCCAAAAACAACCCTTGAAACCATAACTTGGCAGTCCATAATGGTCCATAATTTCACACAGTGAAATTAATATGAGAAGTAAAATCTGACACATGTATAAAATCAGTCTTTTGTTCCCCCCTAATGATTCAAACTCACATTAGCAGCACCATTGTCCCCAAATCTAGATGTCAATTCCCCATTACACACCAGGCACCAGGTCAATGGCACAGCTAATGAGGATCTGCTGGTGCAAATGCTTATTGTATCTTAGCCTAATTCTAGTAAAATTTAAATGGTCTATTAATTTTCTTAATAAATTTAGATATGGCTCCTGCCTGCAATCTGTCTTTGATTAGCTAACAAAAGTGTATGAAGATCCTGCCAAGCTGACAGTTCAGAATATTTCAAGCAAATCATCATCTACATTAAAAAAGCATTAATCTATTCATTTCTCTGTAGTGCAGGCAACCAAAAATGGTTCAGATCCTCAGGTTTAGCCTGCCCAGGCCTTCCAGGCCTCTTCATCTGGATTTGGTAGAAACAAATTATTTTCCTACTGGTGGAAAGTCTCAAATGTGCAGGTACTTCCTAAGACAGGTCAGGAGTACATTTGGGCTCAGGAATAACTTTAAAGCCTTTTTTCATCTTTAGACCAGCATGGACAAAGGCAGGTCCAGCAGGTGGAGAAGTGCACAAGTGAAGTTACCCCCAGAAATGAATTTTCTCCAGATTTATGGAGCACAGGGCTGAAGTAAAAGGATCCTCATCAAGGGATTGCAAATACGTGTTGTTGTTGAGGGGGTTGTGCTGTTTCTAAGTGAAAACATTAAAAAAGAGGGGCTGGGTATAATATCATTATCATCTATAGCATCAGGTATTCCTTGTAGGATCACAAAGGACTTCAGCAACAAAAACACCAAGGGGCCCTGTCTATTAAGAGAAACCTGAAAAATACTGAAAAAAGTGAAGCCCAGAGAAGAGGCAAAGCTATTTAAACTGAACAAGATTGTGCAAAACCATATAAACAGTCCAAGAATAAGCTCAGGATTCCAAATAAAAGGTTTCTGTTCTCTGAAAGACCAAGGCTGTGCCACAGCCCTGCAGTGGGGTTTTGTACATTTATAAATGTGTGACCTTTACCCGAGACACAGGGTCAGCCCTTATCTTTTCATTGCAGATCAGCTTCCAGAGATGATAAAGCCCAGACACAAGGAGCCAGGAACCAGGGAGGTCAATCTACTTGTTCTACAAGACAGTGGCATTATCTTTTTGCTCCCAGTGTGAGAGAAAAGTCCAGTGGCACCTGGAAAGAGGACACTGCAAAGCTTTTCCCTTTGCTTGCAACAGGACCAGAATCGGAATAAAGAACTGTGTTGCATTGCAAAGCTGAAAAGAATTCATACAAATGAATCCAGTGTTAGCTGCATTAGTCATTGACAAAGTTCTGCACTAAGATGGAAATGATGATCTAGCCCCAGATCCAAACAACCCAAGGCAGGGCAGCTTGAAGAGAGAAAATATTCACCTTTCCTCAGCACAGCAGTACAAAAATTCACAGGAAAATAAACATTTCTCAGCTTTAATTATCTCTGAACTGTTTTTTGCTTCTGTTCTTTGGTTTAGTCTGAGATTTTTTTACATTTTAATTACAGTTGGCAACTCTGAGTCTCCTGCTGGTAGCTGTAATCAAAACTGAAAACTGATTAAATGATGCAATCTATGCCACTGGACAGCATTACTCAACCCACATACAAACAACCATAAACCAACAGAGTGTTTTAATATACAAACAACATTTCAGCTCTCTTTACAGCAGCGAGTTCAGAACATTGAGAGCAGGTCTCAGTGCTTTCCCAATCAAGAATGAGCCCATCATGCCACATGTCACCAGCTGTCCCCACTGGGCATTCCTGTCCCTCTGAAGCCCTGGGGTGAGGAAGGGGCAGCTCCCAGCACTGCAGAGCTGCCTCGGTCACACAGCCCCAAAGGGAAGAGCATTACAGATTGCTGAGTGCCATCTGCTGGCACCTGCACTGGAACCAAACCTCACAGCCGATTTGATGTTGCCCAGGAAAGTTTTGGGCAGGTGTGCTTTCGTTTGCATTCCACCCCATCCCATGTGGGGTTTAGAAAAGTTTCCATATACACTTTTTGTTTTTTCCACGTTGTGGTTGATTCAGAACTGCTGTGGCACAAGGTGCTCTGACACAGCTCAGGGTTGAAATGATGGAATGTCTCAGTCAGGGCTGACAGGGTCTGGTTTGGTGCCTTGGAGGGCAGCCCTACCCATCCCTCACAGACAAACTGCCCTGTGCTGGGCCAGCACCTCCTGCGTGTGCCAGCACAAGTCTTCAGCATCCTCAAACACTAATCTTAGAAAAATTAGGATTCTAGTTAAAAGTTAGAAGAAACTGGGCTCGAAATAGTTATCTGAAACTTAAAGCATTAATTGCCTGTCATTTTATATTGCTCAGCTGTGCTTGCAGTGGGAAAAGATGAAACTAGTAAGTAGATCCAAAAAAACATGGGCAATACAAGCAGAAACTTATTCTTCTTCAGAACACTGGAGTTGCCCCAAAAGCCATTTGTATTGTCATTAATAGAAAAGGTCAGGGCGAGGAAGACTCGCCTTACTTCCTCCTTCTAAGACCCCTCCCCACAAAAACGACCCCAGACTTAATTCAAGGAGCCAACCACGCTGCTTAATAGCCATTCAAGCTAATTACCATGGGAAGAGGGGATGGGAGGGGCTGGTATTATGAATATGGATTTGTTTCAACCTTTTGTCAATAAATAGACTCTGTGACCACCTGTAATTGTGCAGTGTGTATTAGGGGGCTACCCCACACTGCTGCCCAGGGCTGAATAAACATTCACTTTGTAACTTTAATTTGTTAGAGAGTCTTTTGTCCATCACAGTTGAGTATCAGTACTAGACCCATACTCATATCTTGGTAAATCAATCCCACTGTCTGTAACAACAGCCCAGGTGAGGAGCTTGGGCAGCCAGGTGGGGATAAGAATAGTGGAAACTACAAGCCATGTTTAAGAAAAAAAACCAAACTAATTTGCTTACAGAAGATCTCCAGCATTTCCAAAGGGTGCAGGAGCTCAGAGCAGCCCTTGGAGGACAGAGGCTGTGCTGGCAGGACCCTGCCTTGGCCGAGCAGGAGGCTGTGACTGATGTGCAGCCGAACAGGACGGAGCCTGCAGGAGGCAGACAGGCTGCAGGCAGGAAGATGGATGAGCTCACTGCTCAGGCATGCAGGGAGGGTGGCAGCAAAGCCAAAACCCCACCACTTGTCATGGGCTTGCAGAGATAAATCACACCTGACCACACTGGCTGCCTGCTGAGCTGGGAACTTGGACCAGGAACTTCCCACAGCTCCCTCCAGCCTGAATAACTCTGTGATTCTGTGACAAGAATTTCTCAGGATGGTGACAAGTGATTTTTCAGCCCACCAGAATGATGAAAGTGTCTCATTTGGTGGAAGTCATTCTTGTGTAGCTGATCCAGGATCAGCAGTGTTTTCCACCATTTCTGACATCAAAATGGCAGGTCAGCAGATGGATTAGGGAACACTGCAGAACCCTTCAAGAGAGAAATCAGTTTACTTAAAAGCTACTTGGGGGTTCTTCTCCATCCAAGCATGCTGGATGGGCTCCTTTCTCAGTAAAACTGGACTTCTTACAAATAGAATCCAATAAATATGTTGGTTTTCTCAAAGTCTTCTCAACCATGAGAAACATTTGGCATTTTCCCCCTCTCTTATTCCATACAGAGTTCATCTAAGAACTAGGTTGAAAAGGACCCAACACCTGAATTGCAGGAATTGCAGTTTTACTCTGGCTTCTAATAACAGTAACCAGGTTTCAATTCATGACTGATGCCAGTTAACAACTGTGAGAAATAAATAGCAATTTTAGCAGATTGAAGCACAGCTACTTCAAAAGACAGCTGTAACACGCATCCAAAGAAATGTTCTTGACTCAGGAACATGTGAACTCAGGGATTTCAGGCCAAGTCTGTCTGAAATTAATCATCTCCTCACATCCTAGTCATGATACTGACACCTGACCATCTGCTGAGTAAAATGAGGAAGAACCCTCACACAGAAAAAATTCACTGTACGTGGATTTTGAGGACATCCAAAAACTCAAGTGTGTTTTCAATGTCATTTTGTGGCCTCTGAATAACCAGTAAAACCAGTGAATAAACAGGCAGGAAAAGGCCTATGTTAGATCTATCATACAGGTCCAATTTTGTTCAAAATATACAGGAACAGAAATAAAATTATATATGTTTCATATTTTGTAGGATAAATTTTAGTGAAAAAATTCAATGAAAAAAATTCAAGTTAAAAAACCTTAGGGGAAAAAACCCTTGAGTCTTGACAGCCAAAAAAATCAAAGAGAAGCTGAATACAAGCCACTGGAGCTGTTAAAAAGTTTTTCCTTAGCAATATCTGTTTCAGATCTGGATTAGGGATGGAGCAATTTTAAAGGAAATGTTTCAGCAGAACATTTAATCTCTGGCTATCAATGTTAAAAAAATTACATGCCCCAAACCCAGAGTATTTCAGTTTAAGAGTATTCTAAAGTGCATGAAAATTCCTGCTTTAGTTCTGCTCCTTCTCCCCTAAAGCAGCAACAAGCAACCAAAAGCTCTTCACCAGTAAACCTAAACAAACTCAGAACACATGGACACCTGCACAGATTTGTCTCTCAACTTCATTTCTGAAGACAACAGTCTTCAAAATGTGAAACTGTGGCTTTAGGGTTTTTTTTAATCACATTTATCCTTGCAAGGCTGTTAGGAGCTGGTGTTTAACCCGTGGCTTTTTGTGCCCCTGGTTTTGGCTGGGAGAGCAGGGACTTGCTGCCAGGAGCTGGTGAGGGGCTGTGCTTGGGCTGGGGCTGGAATTAGGGATGAGAGCACAGGGATGTTCTGACACACTTTTGTCTCCCAAGTCACTGGGATGGAGCTCAGCTGCCTTGGGCTGCCTGAACCTGCCTGCCCAGGGGAATGGGGAATGAACTCCTTGCTTTGCTTTCAGGTTTTGTTTTACCTATTGAACTATTTTTATCCAAATCCACTGATTTTCTCTTATTTCTTCACTTTTATCCTTCTGGTTCCCTCCCCCATCCCCCTGGGGATAGAGTGGGTGAGCAGCCAAGTGGTGCTTTAGCTGCTGGCTGGGGTCAAACCACAGCACTTCTAAAAGTGCTTTTTCAACACAGTATTTTAAAAACAAGCAGTTTCTCTAACCAAATAGTCTTGTAGTACCAGCATATTCCCTCTCAGAGCCTCTCCAAAGCCTGGTAATCTGGGAATAATTTGGTTGTAGTCACTCATGATTAGCAGCACTGCCTACATTCTCAGAGACCTTTCAGGGTGGCTTTTGATTATTTTTTTCCCCTTTAGTTGGTTATCAGGATACTTACAAGCATAATTAATTCATACTTTGGACTCTCAGGATTATGAAGTATTATAGAATGGCAGCACCAAGACAGAATGCTCTAATTCAGCAGCTGTCATGTATTTAATTAGAGATTTTGATGAATCTTTCCTACTTAGATGAGCCTTCATACTTTGTGTTCTATTAAAAAAAAAAAAAAAAAAGAAGGAAAGGAAGAAAGAAAAAACCCACTTTTGTAGAAGGAGTGTAGGACTGTGATCAAGTCTTTGTTAGCATGGCAGCCTTGTCTGTCACCCTGATGTCAGAGCTGGATCAAACATCTCATCAGTGCCAGCACTGACACAGGAGCGAGGGTGCAGGAGCAAAAATGAGGTTCCTTTTCTGCACAGGCAGAATTCCTTCCCAAAAGCAGACAAACCTCAGGTATTTCAACCATCTCTGTTTTGTGTCACCCAGGTGTTCACAAAGGTTAAACCAACATTCTTGTCCTCAAAAATGTGAACTGGCTCCCCTCTGAGATCTGAAGAATAGTTCATATTTTATATATTCTGTATGGAGTAACACTATTCAACATGACATAAAGTTGGGAATATATTTAAACTGATCTGAAAGTCATATTAGCTGCAGCATGGGAAAAAACTTGTGAAAGAGAACTATAGAACTGACTTGTTTAAGCTATTGTGAAATGTGCTTTAAACATTTTTTTTTTCATGGAAATTTCTCTTATAATGGTCATGGATAATGCACAGGACGCAGTATTTTCAATATCAGTGTCTACATTAATAAATGAAGAGGAATGACACTGGAATACTGTTAGTATTGAATAAATATTTTCAATTTGAGATTTTTAAAATGGGTTATATGGTATCTGAAGTACAAAAAGAAATGTTGCAGTAGAAAAAACCATCCTGCTATAGTGTTACCTTCAATCTTTTTCATCCTCTCAGCGTGCATGTTAATGATCTGATCCAAGGGTCTGCCTTGCCAAAAATCTTCCATTCTATTTAAATTTAGCAAGCCTGACTCCCCCATGAAAATAAAAGTAAATTTCTTGATATCTATTTCAGTTAGGTGGCCTAATGAAAATCACTGATGGAAAGATAATGTTTAGAGAGGGGAGAAAGCTGACAGGGATAGGTTTTCGAGAGGAACTTAAAGGCTGTGCTCATTTCACTTTCCTCTGTTAAATAGCTCTGCCAGTGTGAGTGGATTTTTGATCCGTAATTTAGGTTAGCCTAGGAATTATTTAGTATTAATTATTAATTAATTAGCATTATCCAACTCGGCTCCCATTAAAGTCAACGTATGAATCAATATTTAAAAAGAGAGAAAATTCAAACCTGGAGCATTTCCTTATTAAAGAGCTGTGAGAGGAGAAAGCAAACAAGAAAAAGTGCAGGAATGGTTCTGCAGAGCATCCCTCTGCAGCACAAACCCGAGATGGGGAGCTGCTGAAATGCAGCAAACCCTGCCTGCCCAGCTTCTCTCAGATGTTTCAGTGGAAACATGTCCAGATTTCAGCTGAGAGACATGGAAAAATGAACGTGTGTCACTGACTGTTACAGATTGCTCCATCTCAAATATTAACACATGAATTCCTCTGCTCTGTGGAAACTTAAATTGCCCTTTTGTGCCCAAGGATCCAGCAGACAATTCAATCAATGGCAAAATGCAGCCCAAGTAACCCCAGGTCCTGATTTCCAGTTTCCCTGAGAGAATTAACTGCAGGATTAGGCTTCAGAGAGATTAATTACAGACAGCAGTGTTACCAAACAATACTCCACTGAGCTTCCAGGAGACATCTGATATTCTTGTACCATTTAATAGTCTGATTATGACTGCTACTGTATTTCCTGCAATAAAATGTTCTTCCATAGATCACTGTATCACATCATCTATTTAAATACTGTCCTAAAGTTCTTCTCAAATTATTATTCACTTCCCTTTCTTTTCATCCCCTGCCCTTGTTCCCTTCCAGAGTGCAAACCAGCAGTGCCAGGACAGGACAATTCCCTGTATTTCAAAACAAACAATTGTGGATTTTGTTTCCACAATGCACTTGATAATTTGCATCACAAAAGTAGCAGATCTCCCAAGAATTCTTCTATAAATCTGACATTTGAAGTGTTTTTTGCAGTGTTTTTGACAACCTCTTTGAAGAAAACTATGGCCTTCTCTTAGTTCTCACATATCAGAAATTACCAATAAATTATTGTCTTTAATGACCCCTTCAAATATGTGAAATGCATATTTTAATAGAATTATTCCTAACAACTAAAGAACAATACAGCAGTACCAGTTTGCAATCCCATCATTATTTAGGTGAGCTATGGGCACCTCTCAAGTACAGAAGTTCTGCAGCAGCATTTAGAGTCTCTCCACTGCACAAAACCCAGTTAAGCATTTCTGTGAATTGAGGTCATGACCCTGCAAGAAGCTGAGGAACAGAAGTGCTACTGAAGGATTTTTCTGATGGATGCCCCCTTTCTTTATAAATAGATATGCAAAAAGATTTATGAACATGACATGGTCCTCACTAAGCCTAGAAAGTTCATTTTATCATTTTCATTTTCTGCTTGAACAAGGATGCCCCAAGGCAATACCACAGCTGGCAAAAGGCAACCATGTAGGTGAATAAACACAGGTAAAAATTGCCTCTTTACATTTCTGTTTGATTTTATTGAAGAACTGTTTTCATTGATTAACACTTTTCTCTGAAGTGCAGTAAACCACCCCTTCTGAAGCAAACCTTTGCTATCCCCAAAATAATAATACTCCATGAGAATGCTTGTGTGCCTCTTGATGTGTTCACAGAATAACAAATGACTGGACACCAGCGGAAAAAAAAAAAACAAACAAAGGAATATTTCTTTGAAGTAATAGATACCTTCTATATATGATCACAAAAAGATTTTTTTAAATGCACACAATGAATTTTGCAGTTTGGAAAGTCCTGACTCTGTGAATGATAATTAGTTTATGTATAAATCATATTCAGAAATATTTATGATGAAACTTCCACTCAAAATCAAATAGACAAATGTCTTTAACCTAATGAAATTGCATAGTAAATTATTTCCAAGAACATTCCAATGTCAAGGTAACTCACTTAATTATCCATTATCATCGAAATGTAGACATAATGTTAATTAAAATGAAGGGGCAAAACCATTTCCATTTTTTATTAAGATCCATTGGGCTCCTGAAGAGCCATTAGCTGGGCTGGCAGGGTGAGGTGGAGGACGAGCCAGGTGGAGCACTGGGAGCTGAATTCCCAGCTCAGGAGCTGCAGTGTCCTGGGGACAGGGAACGAGGGGACCCTGGCACTCCCACCCTGGCAGCAGGGCTGGGTTTAGGGCTGGGTTATCCTGGAGGGAATTCTCCCTGCAGGGATGAGCAGTGCAGATGAAGGGGAGGGAAATGATTTTCAACTTTGTGGTTCAAGGTAACCACTTGGACTAAAGGAGTTGTAGAAATTAAATGGGAAATTGGGGAAAGTTTTGTTTTCCCTTGGGTGTGGACACTGAATTGCAGCTGTGCAGGAGATGAGTCCCATGCTGGTCTAAGTGCTGCCATAAATCTGCAGCTCAGTTGCACCCCCACAGCCTACCTGCTGCTTTTGTCCTACAGCAGCTAAAGCAAAAACCTGCTTTGGCTCTGCTGGCATGCTGCTCAACTTGACTTTTAAAATAAATATATATTTATCTGAAGAACTTAGTGAAATTACTTGACAAAACACATATGTTTGGGACACAAATGCTTGTATAATCCTGGTTTACCTTTCCTTCCTCTTCTGTGCCATTCAAAGTATTTTATAAAGACTTTGAAATAACAGTCTTTAAAAAGACTACAAATAACACCACATTTTTAAACTAAAATGTTTAAGTGGTTTGAATTGTTAGGGCAACAGCACTTAGTCTTGTGCAAAAATATGCATTGCAAAGAATAAAACTGAGTAATTTTTGTTACCATTATATTCCTGAATCCCTATATTAGTCCAGAATAAACTTTAGATAGCCACTGTTACTTTTTCGATTTCTGTTTTGCAAGGAATACATCATAGAAGGAAATAAAAAGGACACTGATGTGGGCAACAAGATCTAGACTTGGGGAAACTATTGTTAATGCCCACCCTCCTACAGGGAAGTAATTTACTCCAGTTCAGAAGTCTGATATATTTATGTTTCATTTTGGTTTTCACTCTAACAGTTAATTGGAAATATGTCAATGAATCTCATGGGTAACTGCTACAGACCATATTCTTTCACAGCAAATACTATGTTCTATCCAAAAGTGGTTTGGACATGTACTACTTTAAAATTTATTCATAAAGAACTCTTTCAGTCTATCACATTTTATTGTCAGACCAGCTAAAACCCTGTTCACCTTCTGCACATTAATACTACTCTTAACATCACTGGGGATTTTCATTAGTAAAGTGTTTCATGAAATTTAAAGCATATATTACTTCCTCCAGACCTTTGAATGGTGAATTATAATTGCTTTAATAATTCAGACTGACATAAAAATGAATCTAAGGTAATAACAGCTTGCATATTACCTACCACATATTGCACTCTAAAAGTAATCAGGGATACATTAATTAACCAAATCTTTTTTTCTGACAAAAAAAAAGCCGTGGTCTCTGACAATAGAAAGTTTCACTGGCATGTACTAATATTTAAAAATTGTTTGAATAATCCTTTCCCATAGCCCTTATAACCCTGAAACACCTTCAGAAATTCGGTCTATGATAAGTTTCTAAATGCCTAAACCTCTTTTAATGCAGAATTACTTTTTGCTGTTATCTTACAGAAGTTGTGGGTTTGGGGCTTTTCTTTAACCAGTACAATTGGCTTCCTGCTTACCTCAGAATAAGTTTGTGGTTTGTTTTTCGCCTCCATCCTGGCTTTGTAGTTAACAAATTGCCTGGATTCAATTTAGAATTCCACTAAAATAAGGGGAGGATAGAAATATTTTTGTAGTACAGCACTACCTACAGTGTTAAAAACCCAAGGCAGCACATGAAACAGTCTTCCAAGGGTTTGGATTCTACTATGCTGCTAAATATAATTTTAGCTAATATGTAAAATACGTTCCAAATTCCACTCTGGAAGCACAGACAGTTTTAGCACATGAACCACCTTGGAAGGTGCAGGAAACACACCAGTGTTTCCTGAGCCAGGAAAGCAGAAAAACAAATGAATGCCAAGTAGAGTCTTCCCAACTCTCCTCACACCTTTCAGGACCTTCTTTAGGCTAAAAACTTGCCTGGCTTCTGTAGGACTGGGATGTCCTGTCCTGCCCTCTTCCAATGATCCCATCAGTGCTGAGGAGGTGCAGTCACACTGATGTCCCAAACAGCAGAGCCTGCTGTCCAGTGCACAGGACAAATCCCACAGCACCTGGAGCACCTGCACCCACAGTCCCAGCAGATGTCACATCTGGGCAGCTGCAAGGCAGCCCTGTGCACTCAGGACTCTCTGGGATTTGGGGATCCCAGCACAACAATCAGTTTGGGATCTGTGCAGCTTTCCATCTCCAATAACCGAGCTCAGCCCCTCTGAAGGGCTCTCACAGCCCCGTGTTTAAGCCCTCATTTGTGGAGTCCCTGTTTCCATGGCTACCCCACAGCCCACACTGCAGAACTGCCAGGGTAAAACAATTTCAACAGAGCCAACCTGGTGCAAGTCAGTGCCCACCCAGCACTGCTCCCCTGCCTCCCTGCCCCACCTCCCCAGCTCAGACCCTCTGCCTCACTCAGCCTCCCCAGGCAGGCAAACACCTGGTTCATTGAAACAACCAGTTATTGGACAAATTTCCTGTCTCCCCCCAAGTAACTTCACAACTCCTGTGCACAGCTAGCAGTGAAGTACAATAGTTACTATAGTAACATTATTCTGGGAATAAATAATGCTATTGCTTCGGATTCCTTTCAACAAATAAAACAACAGAAACCCAAGCACACTCTGGATTAATGGCATTATTTATTTAGAAGCCTTCATACTTGTTATTTATATTCCAAGCCACGAGCTGGTTTTGGTGCTGCATTCTGTCTTTCCCAAGTAATGAGGGCTCCACCGAATAATCAACCCCCTCTGATTGCAGGGGAGCTATGATCTCATTTGTCAGGAGGTCATTGGAGACTGACACTGCTGAAGTGATGGAAAAGCCTGTCACACACCTGGAGGGCACCCACAGGCTGCAAAGGCTCTGAGCCCCCCAGGACTGACACCCAGGGCCCAAGAGCTCCCGTCAGCTCAGGCCCTGGGCTCTGCCTCTTGCTCTGCAGGTGAGGCTGACAGCAAGGTGCCAAATGCCTCACTACGCTCCTGGTGTCAACAAAAATGATTTTTAGCTGGGAAATAATATCCTGAGGGGAGGTTCTGCTTTAAATGCAATTGCAGAATTTCATTTATGGCTCAGACACTCACGGACTGTTTAAAACCCAATCAAAATAACAAAACAAACAAAAAACCCCTAACCCTGACTACCAGCAGCCCTGCATGGAGCAGTGCTTGCCCTGGGAATCAAACCTCCTAACCCAGATCCCCTGTGCCTGCCCAGATGGTGACAGAAGCCTCCAAGGGGGCTGCAGTTCCATTCCCAGGCAGGGCCCCCCAAAACCATTCTGTGAATCCTTGCATGCTCCCATGAGACCCCCCCAGACCAGGTGATCTTAAACCACAGGAGAGCATCCAGCTATGCCAAATGTGTGCAGAGCCTGTCCTGTGTCACCAGTCCTGTGCTCCCAATCCCTGTGCCCAGGGGGTTCAGTCAGTCCCATCACACACTCTCCTCCATCCCTCCTCCTGTCCCTGGGATGGAGCTGGGAGCCCCTGCCCCACACCAGGATCAGCCCTGCTCCTGAGGCACACCACAGCTGGCACTGCACAACAGCTGCAGTTTGCTGTTTGACTCTGTGGAGTTTGGTATTTAACCCAGGGTAAATGCCATGGCTTTTGCCAAGCTTCCTGCACTAATAAAATTTAATGGAACTGGCAGGCTGGAGAAAAACCATACCATTATTGCAGTGTTTAACTGAGGTTTAGTTTAGAGGGGATCTCAAAGTAATGAAAACTGGAGGGTATATCAGCAATCACAGTAAACTGGGGTAAGGAATTCACCACAGATGAATCATCAGTTATTATGCAACCAAAACTCTTCCCAGCATACTAATGGTACAAGATGGCCCCGGTACAACACTTCTGATTTTTGGTTTTTTGCATTTTATCTGCTTTTATCACTCTTAATCCTGTGCAGAGAGGGGAGGCTCCCCCTCAGGAAAGCTCCAGCCTCATAAAAAGCGCTTTTTCTCCACATGAGAGAATATATTGACAGGCAGGCATCAGCTCAAGCATGGTCAAACAGCTCCTGCTCGTTCTAAACAGCATCTGTTTCATACAAATATGCACAGGGCAATCAAGCAATTTCAGATAAAACTTTTCAGAAGAGCAGGTAACTGCAGCAAGATCTGTTTGCACAGCTTTCTGCAACAAATCCTCTCTGCCCACAGGTACGAGGAAGAGGGGGAAAATCACCTTCAGGTAATGAATAAACATGTCCAAGAGCCACATTCAAATCACTGAGGGTTTTGCAGTGGGTGATCACAAAGTGATCATTGTCCAAGTGTGACCCACTGGCTCAAACAACCAGCACCAGAGTCAGACTCCCCCTGATTACTGAACCAAGACTCCTGGCAACAGCAATGCAAAGGACATGAGAAAACCAGCAAGGCATGTAAAACAATTCTTCTACTTCTATTGCTGCTCCATATAGGTCAAAATTTTGTCCCTGAAAGGTTGGAAGGCAGTATAAGCTGGCCTGAAAAATGCAAATCAATTGTAAGATGCTCTAGGGAATAAACAAGTTGCAAACCTGAACAAGGACAGTTGAATTCATGAGAAAGCAGCTCTCCCTGAAACACATCAAATCAGGTCATTGGGACCTCCCAAACATTTTAATTCTTTCTTGAAAACAAAAACATTAAAATTTTAAAATTTCACAAAATATCCTAATGTGGAATGAAAACTGATCAAAACATGTGCTGTTTCCCCAGAATTTGTGATGTGCTGTAAAACAGAAATGCAGTATTGTTTCAGTCCTTTTTAGATAACTTAAAAAAAAAAAAAAGGAACTGCTAAGTAAATTAAATGACCATGACAGGTTTCATGTCCAGTTCCAAAAACCCCTGTATCTCTGTACAGATAACAAAGCCTCTCTGCCCAGGAAAGAGGGAAAGGGGCAGGACAGCTTTGATACCACTGCACATCCAAAGCACCAGGGGTCCCTCCCACAGGCAGAGCTGGGGAAAGGCAGAGCAAACACAACCCCAAACACACCCCTCAAACAAACAACACTTCCTTCTCCCCTCTTTACTCAAGCCAGATCTCCAGTTTCTCCAGCTCTGAGATGTTTCCAAAAGGACCAGGTTATTTTCTGCCAAATCAGCCACACTTTCACAGAACTGGTCAAAGACTCGATGCAGTAATTGCCACTGAAAAGTACCTTTGCATTCAAATTTTTCCCACCAAGAAGAGTAATGGAGTCACAAATGAGAGGCATGATGAACATTCCTAGGACATGGATATTTCTGTCTTGAGTGCAATGAGCAGTTTGTAACTCAAGCAAGGTGATGGCACTATGAATTATCAAGGCCTCTCCTCATGGGTGGGATTAATCTTGCACATCATAAATGCTGATTAGATGCCCTATATGCAATGTGGAAATGGAATGACAGGTTTATTCATCCTAATGTTGTCAGGTATGTTCAAACAGAGGTAAAACCATGTGACATAAAATGAGGAGAAAGCATTTCTAAACATCTCACATGTCCTAGCTCCAGCAGGAATTGGAAGAGACCACTGGAAATCCCAGTGTCCCTCACCTGCTGCCAAGGAAAAAGGGATCTGAAGGGTCCTGGCCCACCACCACAGCAGGACTTAGGATGAAAGAGCACAGGGAAATGCTATCATTACTCCTGTACAGCAAGTTCTGACTGAAATCACTTTGAATTACCCTGTAAAAAGTATCCAAACTTGGCTCTAAAGATCCAAATCTGATTTTAGCTTTCCTATCAATAAAGAACTTTCCACAAGCTTTCTTGTTTCAGCCAAACAAATAATCACATTTACAATTGGAAAATTTCCATCTTCCCCCTCCCCAAATGAACTCCTTTTTCACCTACTTCCAGCAGCCTTGATGAAACTTCTTTGTCTGGTAGACTGGAAAACCTCCATTAGCAAAGTTTTGTTCCTGATGCAGTTATTTATAATTTGTGATCCCATCACCTCCTCCTGGTTAAGCTGATCAGAGTTTGCTCCCAGTCTCTCAGTGCAGCTGGAACTGAGGGGTAATTTGAGCAGGCTGAAGGTAATTACATCAGAACCACAGCACTAACGAGCCGCTCTGTGAGGAAGGTGCTGTGGCACCACTAATGACTACAAGCCCTGCAGGTCCCTTAATTGTGACTCTAAAGAGAGCTTTGAGCAGAGCAGCAGCCTGGGAGCTGTGCTGGGACACAGGTACATTCCACACCAACTCTGTGTCAGAACCCTCTCTGCTCAAACCCAGCTTTGCTTTTGACTTTGCCAGGAGCACTCCACTGATCTTCCTCTCTCATTACCTTGTGAAGCTCACAGTTTTCTGAGTGTGTGCTAAAAAACCCCACAGTCCAGCTACAGGATGACAAACTCCAGATTCCTGACACTGAAATATTAAAGTGGTTTTCTGGCACATTTGTTGTTTTGTGGTATGCTTTATCACCACCTTGCAATCTCTCTTTTCAGAGCAGCCCGTCTCACAAACCACAGTAGGAAATAAAGATGATACAATCTGCTTCTGACTGTATTAGTGACAATTAGGTTTTTTCCTATCTTTCCTTTTGCTTCACTAGTGCAGCACTTCCACCTTCCTGTCATTGACTATCAAATCCGTCCCCAGGTTTATAGAAATATTACTCCTGGTAAACACAGTGCAGGTTTATTGTTAATTCAGGGTGATTACTTGATGCTACAGCTGAACTCCTGTTCCTCATTCAGCTTTTCCTAGATGTTACCAGTGCAGCTCTTAAACATGCAAATATCAGCTACTTGAACGTTTCTCACACACTACATATAACTAAATTTATGCTTTTTCTATATAGAAAAAAAAATTTTGGTAATGCCTGCCACTTAATTAGTAATAGGCAGAAAATAAGAATACCTTTAGATCTCATGGAGGCAAACAAGTCCTTGCTGACTGTCTTGCCCATGGGATTGCTGCTCTCAGATGCTCTCTGGAGCCCCCGAAGTTCCTGCTGGATTCTAGGGGATCTCAGAAGGAAAATGCTTCCATGGAGAACTGATACATCCCCCTGTGTGGGAGCAAGGGGGGTGCAAGGGAAAGGTTGCTGGTAATTTTGACCATTATCAACATACTCTGAACCATGAAAACATATTTTCCCTTTTGAATTTCTATTAAAAAAACATTAGCAACAGGAAAATCAACTTGCTATTCACTTGCACATTACATTCAACTCCATGCTGATACTTACTCAGCAGTCTATTTTTTTTCTATGAATAAAGAATATGAGAGAGAAAGAGAAATTCCTGCCTGGTTCTGCAATGATCTTTAAATAATCTTAAACATTCCATATTCAGAATTGTCATTTTTAAACTCTTCTAATTGAAGAATCAAGATACTAATTCATACTCATTGAACTCATTATATACTATCCATGTTTTGTGTGTCAGCCAGTAAATAATAGCTTTATAATATTGTTTTGCAGATCCTGTTTTACCTGGAACTTGTTTGAAGTGTCTTGAGCAAATTTAATCCAAAAGTGGAGCCTTGTACAGTGTCACCCAAGTTATTGAATTTATTAAAAGCAGATAAAAGACATCTCTTTTCTTGACTACATCTTAAATTTAAGAAAAGTTCCTACTTCAAGTTTCACTTTCAGTATAAAATATGCCCTTGTGGAAGCTGTTACAAATGTCAAACTTTAAGGAGCATAAATTTATGGTGGCATTGAATTTTAATGGCACTATAAATGTCTATAGTAATGGTGATATATCTATTGCAATAAATTGCTATGGAGAAATATAAAAATAAATGTAAGATAAAAGATTGTGTATAAAATATGTTTTTACATACTCTTTAATGATTAAAAATCATAGAAAACTAGAGGCAATAAATCACTGCAAACTGCTGTTAGATTTTACATGCTGTTTTACTCCTAGAACATATAGACACAATCCTTTGGCCAGAAATTGCACTGACTTTAATGAGGCTAATCCAGATGATCTTTTTTGTTGACTTGAAAAAAATCTGCTTTCCATTAAGGATCACAGAAACACAGCTATCAATGACCCACATTACTGAAGCCATGCCTGCTATAAAAAGGAAATTTATGGAATTCTAACAGCATTGTTTGGCAGTGCTTCCTGCCTGCTCTCTTCCTTGCCATAGCTCATCTCATTTGGGCTGAGCTCTGTTCCTAGGACAAAGCAATGTTCACATTATGGGAAAAGGAGAACTCCAACCCAAGGAATCCACAGACATGCAGAGGAACAGACAGAGTTGTCTCTGTGTAGGTCAAAAGTAGTGCTTGATATAATAAATGATCAGTCTACACTTCCATTAATTCACTGTCTTAAAAACCTTTATGTCCTTGCTTTATTTTCTTACAACAGGGCCAGCTGAAAATTATGAGACTGTTCCTTGACAGTCATGGAAGCTGACATCAATAAAACCTACCTGTCCAGGAATATCAAACGAAAAGAAAAGGGGAAAAAGCAAAAGCAAATGGAGCTTGGTCAGGAATGAGTTCTGGAATCCCAGTAAACACTCCAGGCTGGGCAGTGGGGTAGGTAGGGGGAAGTCATTGTGGGATTTTTGTCTGTTTTTAAATACATTATAGTCATTTGAAATGTGGAGAATCAGGTTTTCGCTAAATTGCAGTATTCACTGAAGCCCCTAGGACATAAAAGCTGCCTAGGAAGCCTGGGCAGTGCTGCTGTGATTTGTGTGAAGGAGATCTGTGGTGTCTGGGCAAACCCCAGCCCACGTTTCCCCAGGAGCTGACCTGGGCAGGAGCACCCATGGACTCTGGGGAATCAGAACATTTCCAGCAGCTGCAGACCTGAGTCCTGCCCCTCCCTTCACTGGGCTTAGGACACAACTGGGCACTAATGAGGTTGAACTGCCCATGACTCCAGCACCAGTGACACTGCTGCTGAACACACAGAAGCCAGACCTCAGTGAACAATAAATGGGAGCTGCCAGCTCTATAAATATCTGCAAATGAAAGCTCTGGGACCTGCCATGGCACTGCCAGCTGCTGCCAGGTGCAGGGTTCCAAACATCTTGGCAAAGGGTGCTCCTGCAGGGCAGAAAGGAGAGCAGGGGAGGAGTCCTGGAGAGACAGGACTCACTGCACTGACAGCAGCACTGGCCATGCAGGAGGATCCTGCAGATACCAGTGGATGCTAATGGAGAAGGAAGTGCCAGAAAACAGCACTGGAAAAGTGTTGCTGTAAGGCTAGGGAGCAGTGAAAAAGTACAGCAACACAGGCTTCATCTGGAAAGCAGAAGTGATTTATTGCAGGAGTAGGCACATTTTTATAGGCTGGTTTGTTGGACCAAGGATAGAATAAGCTCATTGGTGCAAGGAAGGCAACACTTCTTGTAAACATGGTTTTAGCAAAACATTACATTCTTCACACACTTCTCTTGTCCACAACACCAGGTGTCAAACTTTGTTATTAATTCTTTCCCTTTTGTTTTCCTTAGAGTAGCTTGGGAAAACTCAAACTGCTGTTTTTCCTGACTCTCACCAGCATCCACAGAAAAGAGTCTGGGGGAGTGTCCCATGAGGAGACAAACTCCAGGAGCAGGAATGGGCAGTGCCCTGTGCCAGAGCTGACCAAGAGCTGAGAGATGCAGTGCCATGTGCCAGAGCTGACCAAGAGCTCTCAGATGCAGCGCCCTGTGCCAGAGCTGACCAAGAGCTCTCAGATGCAGTGCCATGTACCAAAGCTGACCAGGAGCTGAGAGATGCAGTGCCCTGTGCCAGAGCTGTCAGATGCAGTGCCCTGTGCCACAGCTGACCAGGAGCTGAGAGATGCAGTGCCCTGTGCCAGAGCTGACCAAGGCCACCAGCACACAGCAGCAGCCCCCACAGCACCATGCCCACAGCCTGCACCCTGCCACGAGCACAGGGGCTGCTCTGGGCACACAAAGACCATGGGATTTTGTACACACACCTGGTGGAAGCAAGGAAACCACGAGTGCCTTTCACTGTAGAACCAGCCTCCATGTCATGGGAGTTATTGAAAAAAATCCCTAAGCCAGAAACATCACTGTTGTTCTCCAGCAGGTTTCTTACAGGACTTACACAGGTAAGTTTGAAGTATCCCTGGAACTCGATGGATGATAATATCTTAATGTCACATCTTTAGGATTCAGGATTGATTTAACTTCAATCTTGAGAAAATTGGGAAAGTAGAACTTAACCAATGCAAAGTGCTTTTTAAAATTGTAGTTTGGGGTGTTTCTAACACTAAAAATGGCAATTAGTGCCATGAGGTTCCCCTAGGAAGAGTTTCACGATGAAAATCACTGAGTAAATACACCTGTTATAAATACATAAAGATAACAGAGATTCAAAGAAAAAGTGATGGAAGCAGCAAGCTTAAACTTCCAGCAAAATACTCTCTAGTTGAAGCAAAAGCATTGAAAAAATCTGCAGACACAGAGTTCAAATTCCTGTTATTTACACTGTTCTTGGCAGCTGGTGCTTTCTGCAGCCCCAGAGTAAAGAGGATGGGACATGTAAACACTGCTGCTCATTTCCCACATCAGCCATAACCTCTCCTCATTTCTTTCCCACCCCCTGAAGGAAAAGGAAGACAATCCCATCAGCTCTTCAAGAGTCTTATAGAACTGAAAACTTTTATATTGTGTATTTCCTTGCCATGCACAGTATCACTGACACTCAGTATTAACATTATTATAGCCCAGCATTAGCATTTCAGTTTCTCTGGGGATGTGGCTGGGTGGAAAACCTGCCAAAGATCCATTTGGCAGCTGCTCAGCCCTTGGTGTGGCCCCACCAAACATTTCCCACCTTTCTGCTTTTTAGTGTAATTTATTTTTTTCATTAAAAGGATACACAATTAGTTATTAATAGCTTAAACTTCATTTTATCACTATTAGATACAGACATATTCTTATTAAGGACCAAGAGAAACAATTCTCATGGCATATGGAATGTTTTATTAGCACCATGATCCATGGTGGCATGGATCATCTTTCCCTGCTGAAAGATGAACTCCTCTCACAAAGTTATTACATGAGTATTTCAATTCTTCCTTCCTTCATAAGAATTCAGAACCAAGACTGCAAGCTCTTTGGAAAACCTCTCCCTGCAGTTGAAGAAAGCTCATGCAACTGTAAAATAATATTGCAGCAAAATCATGGCCTCACTGTTCTTCTACAAACTGCAGATAAATGAGGGGACAAGGTGATAATATGGGATTATTTTCCTATTTCAGTAACCTAATTAATTTCATTTTGTTCACACTTTCCTCTGGTTTAGTTTTCTTAGAAATATTAATATTTCCACACACATGCACTTCACATAAAGGATTAGAAGTTTCCTAGTTCAGCAAGAGGCACAGATGGAAATGGTCTCTGACAGAGAAATGAATGAGCTGTAAGCCACAATCCTTCCATGCACAAAGCTATTCTAACACAACATGGGAATTGCATTTATTTATTTTTTTTAGAATGCATTTTATTAAACTTACTACCAGATATGGCCACTTGGGAGTGATTACAAGACATTTCATTTCATGATAATAATGAAAAATACCCCAAACCACCACAAATAAAGCAGAGAGAACTGAAAAAGAAAATCTGTCCAAACTATACTAAGTCTTGCCATAAATAAAACAGGTGGCAATGATGGCAAAGGAGATCACAGACAAAATAATGTCAGCCCACTGTCAAATGAGTAAAGAGGGACGTTTTCCTGCAATTCCAAGCCAATAAATTGCTGCCAGCTGTGTTCAAGTGTGGCCCAGAGAAGCAGTCAGTGTGGACAGGCAGTGATCACAGTGATGGATCTGAGCCCCTGCTGCCGTCACCCTGTGAGCATCTCACCTGCAGGGACAGCTGAGAGAGCTTCTGCTGAGCTTTAAACAAAGGCTGGGCTCCTGAGAGCCCTCAGCTCAGCCTAGAACCACACAGCTCAGCTTAACACCACACAGAGCCCTCAGCTCAGCCTAGACGTACATAGCTCAGTTTAACACCCCGCAGACCCTCAGCTCAGCCTAGAAGCACGCAGCTCAGCTTAACACAGACCCTCAGCTCGGCCCAGAACCACACAGCTCAGTTTAACACAGACCTCAGCTCAGCCCAGAACCACACAGCTCAGTTTAACACAGACCTCAGCTCAGCCCAGAACCACACAGCTCAGTCTAACACTAGAGCCCTCAGCTCAGCCTAGAAGCACACAGCTCAGTTTAACACAGACCCTCAGCTCAGCCTAGAAGCACACAGCTCAGTTTAACACAGACCTCAGCTCAGCCTAGAACCACACAGCTCAGTTTAACATCACACAGACCCTCAGCTCAGCCTAGAAGCACACAGCTCAGTTTAACACAGATCTCAGCTCAGCCTAGAAGCACACAGCTTGTCAGTAAAGGCAATATCTGTGTATTATCAGCAGTGTTTTGGTAAGAAACCCAAAACTCCTATGAAGGAAAATAATCCTGTCCCAGCCAAAACCAGCACAACTGGACAGTCCAATAACAGGACATGTCAGAGTGAAACCTATGGTGCTTCAAAAACTTCTCTTAAACAAAGGTGGAAAGGATTTTGGCTATTTTTATGGTCAGGATCTCAATGCTCCATGATTATAGCCCACACATTGTGGGAGAAAGTTTAAAAGTGTGGTCTAGGTAGAGCAAACAGGGGGATAGTCCTTATTTTTTATTCATATGCACAAGGATGTGATTATATTTTTACTACTGTTGCCAAACTTAATAGTTGGCAAAACTAAGAAGAGAGGTGTAGAAGTTTATGGTGCACACCTTTAATTTTTGTCAAAGTCTACTCATTCAGCTCATTTCTGCTCATTCAGCTGCTAGGAATCTAACAACCTACCTTAAAACAAACCTTTCACACCAGCAGGGCTCATTTGTTCCCCAACACTATGAATACATGACAAAATGATAAACAAAGAAATCTTGAGTAGAAGGTAATTATTTTTGCTGCTCCTGTACAACAGTAAAAGATTTTAAATGGTGAAAATAAAAATCTGTGTCTAAATAGGACACTACAAATAGGAGTTGCTTCAATACCCTTGTAGTCACTGCAATGAGGATGTCACCAGCAAATTTATTACAAGGAGTAACTAAGGGACACATTTGCATGAAGAGAAGAGCAGCAATTGGCTTTTTTTGAGAGTTTTTACCTGATTCCCAGTTTCTCTCAGCTTCCAGAGATGTATCCTGCATGTGCCTGCATTGAGCACCTTTTAAATCCCAGTGTCAGGAACAAATGTCAGGAAATAATTCAATGCTGAACTGAACTTCACAAAGGAAAAGGGCCAAGCCACCAAGCTGCCCACTTCCCATAAAAAAAGGGAACTAGAGATTTGCAAAAGCAATCCTTCTATTCTGTTAGCATGAAAATCTTGGCAAGAATCCCCAGGGAACAAAGAATCCTGTTCTATATGAACAGGTAAATGTCAATTTAGCTGGGCCAATTTCCCCAAACAACTGCTTCTACAAACTAAAGGACATTTACACAGCACTGAAGTTAAGGAAAACTCCCCACAGTTTTCAGAAAGTTAAATCCATAACTGAGAGTGACTGCTAAACTTCCAGGAACCTCTGGGACTGACACAGATTTATTAGTTTTGTCTAGATCCCTTCATTCCACATGACTATATTTCAATTGCCTCAGGCTTAAGCATTTCTTTTGTCTAAACAGTGAGAGCACAAAGCAAAGTTTGAGCTGTAACATCTCTGCCTGGACACACCATTGGTCCCTGGCCAGGGACAAATCAGGACATGCCTGGGAGGGCTCCCCTACCAAACCCACAAAAATCCAGGATTCATTTGGGGAAACATTTCCAGGTAAAGCACTGAGCCAGCCCTGGTACTCTGACTCCAAAAGGGAAATGTCTTTCTCACCAGACTGTGATTTCCTTGCAGTGACCCATTTGGTGGCAGTTGCTATAATTTCTCTGGTGCTCACAGAGCTGGAGAGTTCTTCGGATGTGTGCCCCAAGATCTGCATTTATAGAACACCAGCTGGTGCTTCACATTGATCAAGTTCTGCTGTTTCCAACATACTACAGGCCTTGTTTCCCTAAATATAGGAGTGGTAAAATTATCCACAGTGTTATTCATCTATTACACTGAACTAAATAGTGCTTCCACTGATTTGTGATTTTTGTTATTGTTTTCTTAAAATGTCACAGTATCACATTTTTCCATTTGAAGAGAGAGTGTGATGACAGCTATACATAGATCCTCTTGGACTGCTGCTTTCAGCAGCGTCTGAAATATAAAATCCTAACCAGCAGAAATAGAAATTCCTAAGTGCCACTTTCAGAATCAAAAATTTTGGAGGGCACATGACCAAAGCACACAGCCACAGTTGGCAGCAATGTCCCAAACAAGGATGGCCTCTTGGTCAGAAGTCAGAGACATCAAACAGCCAAAACACTGAGAGAAATTACAACTCTGCTACAAGGCACACTAAGATCAGTGAAGATCTTGAGTCCAGAGCTCTTGGTTCTGCACATTTGCTCAGAAAAGAATTGAGAAAAAATCCCTATGCACAACATTTTCTCCTAAATTCCTGATAATACCACTCAGGCACTTTGTGCCACACACAGCAGTCACAAAGTGGGACTGCTGCAAGCAGGAGGAAAACTAAACATCTTGTGCTAGTATGGCCATGATATATCTATCAGCCTGGTGATGGGTGATTTAGTTGTACCAGATCCTTGAAGAGAAGAAATGCATGAATAGAGACACTTCTGACAAGCTGTAAGAGCAAGGCTAAAATAAAAATAGCATAGAAAATGAGTAGGTGGTTCATTGTTGAAAGGGAATAGCAACAGTGCCATCTCTCCCAGTGCTGACAGGTTCCAAGAGCACCTGAGCACAACAAGCCAGGTGCCAATTCCATAAGGAGGCTCCAGGAGTGGATGTAAAGTTATCACAGACATGCAGACACACAAGAAAAACCAGGAAATATTCCTGTGGAGATAATCTACCAAATGGAGAGTCTTGAGAGCAGACAGGGCTGTGGATGTCAAAAAACAATCTGTGGACTCTGAGAAGAGACAGAGGACACAGAAATCACAGCCTGGTGTGAGGGAACACATCACAGGGGCTGCAACACCACCACAAGATGGGACTTTCCCTCAGCAAGGGCCCTGCCAATCTGTGACAGCATTAAATGTCCTTAGTAAAAGATTTAAACCCAGGCAGCTCAGGGTTTGTTTGGCTTCTGCTGGGGAAACACCAGTACCCTTGTCAGCCTGCCTGTACTGACATGAAATCTGGGTTAGTTCATTACAAGTCAGATAATCTTTTCTTATGGGCAAGAGACTCTAAATTATTTCCTTTACTAACTTTTCAAATAGCACTCTGGGTTTGAAAGCAGCTAAGCTTAAATAGTTTCCAACAGACAGGTTTCCCATGTTGTTTTTTTTCTTCTCTCTTTTGACTAATGCTCAAACCTTACAATCCACCTGTGAAGAAGGTCACTTCTTCATAACACAGTGCCATTATCATGGTGCACAAAACAATAACACAATCTCAGAATTATCTGAGATGGTAAATCCATGACTTTAGCCCAACTGGTGATTTAATTACAGCTAAGAAATACCTTATGAAATTACTCACAGATGAATATTATTCCTATTTTATTCTTTAAAAATCTTTTTGGAGAATTCCGTCTGAGGTACTAAAAACCACCTCACTACAAAAGTGCAATGATTTTTGTTTAGATTCTTGTCCAACATTGATTTGAAAAGGTCAATTTCTGTATTTTCTTTAGGCAAGGAAGGGATTTTTTTAGCTCTACAAGACACAGCTCGACTGTAACAGCATTCCAGTGTTTTCTGGCACTCTACAGAGGGGAGCTGTGTTAACATCAGGAGAACATCTTTTCCTGCAATTAACCTTTACTATGAGAACAGCCTGCGTGGATGCTCAAGGAGAAACATGTAAGGGATCCACACCTTTGGGACATGTACAAAATGCAAGCTTCTATTCACCTGTGACCCTATGGGGTGCCTGTATCAGAAAGGGTGGATATAGGTATAGATAGAAGTACAGATGATACAGATACAGATATAGATAGATATAGATATAATTAGAGATAGATAGATAGATAGATAGATAGATAGATAGATAGATAGATAGATAGATAGATAGATAGATAGGTAGATGGATGTAGATTAGAAACAGATATAGGTATAGATGATATAGCTATTTTGCATTAAGAAGGTCACCTCACCTATGTTTTCAGAAGGTTTGGAGCCACACTTCTCACAGTGAAAAATGAAATTCCTTGCAGCTCTATGATTTCTAATCAGCAGTCAGTTCTAGCAGTATCACATCACCCCCTCAATCTGCCTCATTTACAAACTGAGTTTTGTGCCTCGATTTGTTGGGTTTTCATATTGAAAAAAACCAAACATTAAAAAGGGAATAATTACAGAAAGTTCTCACTTTATAATAGCAAAAATCATGATAATTTGGTGTATAACATGAGTGATTTCAATGACAGCCACCTCAGTCCTGCTAAGTGAAATTGTTTAGTGTTAAGATTTTAAAAAGTAATCCAAAAAAAATATAAAGCAAGTGAAATATGCAGCCATAATATTTTGGTTTATGAAGAAAGATTCAGTGTACACACTTGAACACACTTCACCTAGGAAACTGAAGTTTGTAATACAATTCAGATGTTTACAGCAGTTAAATCACATGTATGTCTGAAAACAAGCAAGACTGCAAGAGGCTGCTTGCAGGTTTAACTGTCACAAAGCCCACAGAGCCTGGAATAATTCACTTAGAAGTGTGGCTGTTTAAAGTTTCCCTTTTTCTTCCATAAATAACTGGTTGGAATTCAATCCTGAGCTCTCCATGACTCCTAACAGCCCCAAAGGCCAGCTGCAGATGGTGCCCCTTGACTTGCTTACACATGAGAGAGTCTGAGGTCGACTTGTATAAACTGCTAGCTCATTTAGACCCCCCTGGGACTCCAATTTGTTGTGTGCCCGTTCATCTTAATGATTTAAATTAGTGCAAAGTTCCCCCCTTGAATACCAAGGCACCAGCTCAGGTCCATCTTCACAGTCAGGGCTGTGCTGTTGGCAGCTTGCTGAGTGCTACTGCAAAGGGATCCACCTGAAATTCAGTTAATTCTTCACTGACCTTCAGCCACGTTTTCTGCTTTTTAAACTTGCAAGCTTGTTATTAAAATCTGCTAGGTTAAAAGAGAATAGTAGCTCTTCAAATTTTACTGGAGGGCAAAAAAAGGACTAATATTTTTATTTTATATATGTACCTTTTTCATTCCTGGTTACTCTTTAGATAACAATGAGAAGACTAAAACAACAATTATCTTCTAGTCTGGCAATCAGGAATGGTTTTGATTCATTGCACTTTTACCTCTGTCATTGATTTTCTACTCCCTAGTGACCAAATATTGGGCAACTCCTAAATTTAAGCAAGATAACAAATAGTACAATGAAGATTTCCATTTAACAATGCGATAGATTCCTCAGATTTGTCAGGAAATAATCTTCCTTTTCCAGAGAAAACAAAATTCATATTTACACAGCTGCCTCTCAACACTACCTTTATCTTTACATCCAAACCCTGCTGTGAGCTGAGCCCTGAGAAAAGCCCCTAAACACTGCTCAGATAAAATAAATTCTGTGGGCAGCCCAGACTTGGGTACCCCCTAAGATAACTCCAGGGTTTGATTGCACCCAGCAGAACAAACCAGCCCAGCACAGGCATCAGCCAGGGCTGTGCTCACTCCTGCTACCTCTGCACTGCCTTTCTCAGAGCAGGATTTTCAGGGCATCAAAAAGGCAAATATAAAATCCAAAATGCAGAAGAATCAGGGGGTTAGCACACAGGAAAGCAAAGAGTAAAGTGGAATGATGGTCAAGATTCTGAAAGCAAAGAATCATTCTACAAACATCCTCTTCTTGAGCACCACCTTTAATCCCATGGCAGGATCCTGTCCCTGTCCTGTTGGGAAGAAACAAAGCATTAGGGAGCAGTTATTTACAGGGCTACACTTCCCTGGATTCCTTTTTGTACTTCCAAATGACAGCACCCAGAATGGGGCTGAAGGAGAGATGTGGCCCAACAGCCCTGAGAAACCTGGGAGAATGGCAGGTGCAGGTCTGCAAGGAAATAAGATGAGACAAGAGAGAGAAACCAGAAATATTAAACATTTGTTTCATCCCAAGTAACACAATTTCCTTCAGGAGCAATGTCCTTAATGCATTCCAAAGTGCCATTCGGATCACTTCCAGTCAGACTGATTTAGAATAATGAAAATCACTGCTGTGCCCCTGATTATTGTACCTGTTTGCATGTGTGTGGAACCAGAACTGAGCTGCTTTTTTTGTTTGTTTTGGTCAGGGCTGCAGCTTTTCACTGAAATAATTATACTACACTGCTACTTCACATAATTCCCCTCCAGGTATAAGCTGAGAGATAATGTTATTACTTGGGAATAACACTCAGAAGAACTGTACACTCAGGAGGGAAGAGCTGCTTCGCTGTGATGAAATAGATAAATTGGCACTTCTCCGGGTGCAATCAGCAGATATGAGACTGAGGCTGCATCCATTACCATGGCATCAGAGTGCTGTGATATCATCCTTGTAGCAGCCCTCTGATGTAACTCTATCTCTAGATTACAGAGAGAAAGCCAAAATCAAACTCAAAAGGCAAATGCTGCAGCAGGATTTAAGAAGCTGGAAGAAGACTTAAGTGGAATTTACATACTTGAATCTCAGGGTGCAAAATTAAAAACCCTATTAGAAGGAAGAAAAACCAAACCCAAACATACTTGGCAATGAAAAGAACCCAGTAGTAATTAGTCCGTTAATAGTGAGGAACCCCTGTTATTGTCTAAATGTTTGCTGCAAGGTTCTCTGGGCCTGGAGAAGAGTTGTGCATCAAGTTTGGGGTTTTTCCTTGGTGCTGAGCAGGCAGTGCTCAATCCCAAACCTGTGTGTTGGGATCCAGCCTGGGTTTCCTATGCAAGCTCCTGCTTTCTCTAAGAAAAAAGCTCTGAGGGATTTTGGGTTTGCCACAATCCAATCCCTGCAACTGTGGCACCTCTTCCCAGTTTGAGCAACAACCCCACTACAGTGTGCCAGCCCTTTAAACTACTTGGTTTTTGAGCACAGGGTCAATTTATCTAGAAGATATAAAAATTAAGCAGAAAAACCCAAACTTTATAAACAGCCAGAACAGGAAATTAATTTCTAAAAATACAGGGATTTAATTTATTGCAGTGAAATGAAAGGTCAGCTTCTTTCACTTTTAGGGGGAAAAAAAAGCATTAAAAAATAAAACCCCACATTTAGCACTGGAACAACCAAAATGACAAAGGAAACAGAAAGGCAGCAATAACGTGCCATGGTGACAGCTCTGACTCCAGGGGCTGTGTGTCCTCACCCACATCCCATCTGGAATGGGGGACACTGCAGTTTTGCAGGGGAGGATGCCACCAGCACAGCTGCTGGAGAGAGGAGCACACCTCTGGTGCCTGGGTGTTCATCCCAGTGCTCAAACCAGCTGGGATTTGCAGTGAGCTGCCAGACCCCTCTCTCCAGTGGGAATGCTGACTGCCCTGGGTTGGAACCCAGCATTCCCAAGAAAGCACAGGGACTTGAGTCTGTCCTTCAGGCAGCAGCTGCCTGGCAGCCCTGCTCTGCAGTGACTAATTTTGTTGCTCCAGCTTAGCCTCTTTGAGGATTTAAGTCTCCATGACCTTGCCCAGGTCACACTCTCCTTTCCTGCATAGCAAGAAGGAAAGGCTGACACCACAGTAACCCAAATCTCAGCCTGAAACCATGGAAACAGGATCATCTTGCTTCAGGCACACCACCGAGGTGCCCAGCACCATTTCAAAATATTCAAATTGAAATAAACTGCTCTCGAGCAAATCAATTCCCTGACCCCGATTCCTACAAATTATTCCAGTGGAGAATTTCAAGGGAGGCTGGAGCTCCCTTTGGAACCTTTAAGGGAACGTGCCTGTGATTTATCTTGATGCATCAAAGAACGGCTGGTTAGAAAATTCTGTCCTAAAATTCCCTCGAAACAGTGGGACAGAATGACAGAAGGGTTTCCATCTGTTCACCTGTGGATATTCTTAAAAGCCTTTCCTCTGAGCTTCTCCTTTAATATAGAAAAATGCCTCAGAAAGTACCCCTGGTTGTGCAGTCTAACCAAAATGGAGGAAAAATGGGGGGAAAAAGCCTTTTTGAACTGACCAGCTCCTTTTATTTTCATCACCCTTAAGGGTATTTGCAGCCCTAATAAGTGCAAGATTGCTGCTTTCAGTTTCATTAATCTTAAGCCTATTTGTAGAAATAACAAATCCAAGATTTTATGACAGAAATGTGATTTCCCTGTGATGTTTTTCCCTTAAGCAACCACAATGCAATTAAGAAGAGAGAAAACGTAGCCCTACTCTTCAAGCTTTCCTGCAGGCTATCACCAATTTACAACCTTTATGCCTCCAGTTTGTCTGGCACAAATAAAACAAGGTGGGGATCACAGTTTGTTGTGTCTCACAGAACCCAAAAAGCTCCACAGAAAGGTGCAGTGAGATGTGCACACAGCAGAAAAGAAGCAAATGGGATGGGGAGAACAACACTGCACAGGACTGAGGTGGTGCCATTTATTCAGATGGGGAGATCATTTGTAAGAACCCAAGGAGATGATTAAATACAAAGGAAGAAACTATTTAGCACAGAAAAAAAATTCTACATGTGGGAGAGCATTTTTTCTACAATTTCTGCAATGGGAGACTCCAGTGAGTTAATGCCAGATTGTTTCAGGAGGTGTTTCACTACCTGACTCCCACTGAATTCCTATGGAACAGGCTGCCTGCAGGTGATGGCTTTTCCTAATGATACCTGCTCTAGGTTTTTAAGCCAAAGAGTTTCTTACAGAAAACTGTTTTAAAAAACCACCCTAATTTAACTATCAATATTTTATTATCTACATAAATGTCAAATCCTTTAGCTGACATTACTATTTTATTGGCATGAGTCTACTGACATGCTGTAACACATGTTAATTGTGCATTGCATCATATTTCACTTAATTAATTACGGCCTTTCTTCTTGATTAATGTCCTTGGCTTGTTATATTGTTAGCAAGGGTAAACAGGAGCACACCACTTAACTTTATACTATTAATTTAAAAAGTATTTCTTCCATTCTTCCTCTTCATCTTTTTTTTTACGCTAAATAACTCTGCTGCACACAGCCATATGCAGAATGTAAATTAAATGCACAGAATATTCATCTGTGAAAACCCAATTTGTGTGCAGAATGCCCATTCTACAGAAGCAGAAAAAGATAATTTCAAATCAAGTCTATTTTTGAGTCCAGAAGTGTGACTTGCCTATGCAGTTCCTCAATGGCTAAAATACCTGAAAAGCAAAATTTAAGCCTCTTATTTGGGGATTTGGGGCAAATATACCAGCTCAGGAATAAGTAAATGAAAGAAAAGCTAATTCTGTTTTTTTCTAACCCTATTTCCTGTTTGTCTGAAAAGCACATGAAGCAACCAGCCAGTCAGTCAATGATATAAAAAAAATCATTAGTCTGAACCAACAGTAATATTATCATCTGATTAACAACAGCCACCAAAATCCCATCAATTCAATAAGGCAATGGAAGACCTTATTCTCCTCAGAGATTTCCTCACTTCAATACAAAAAAGCAAAATGAGTAAATACCTCTTCAGCTGCACACTTGGTACTGATGAGCTGGGATGAGCCTGGATTGTGCCATTTGGAAATATATGTGTACAGTAATTTCACGATTATAAGCCGCACATTTTGACTAAAATTTTGGTCTGAACCCAAAGTGTGGCTTATAATCAGGTGTGGCTTATATATGGACAAAGAACGAAAAGTTGCTGTTTTAGTTTGGAGGACAGGTGCCTGCTGAGAAAGGCAGGAGCTTCTCTTTGAAATGGAGAATGTAAACCCCCTCCCTCCAAATTATTATAAATTTGAAACCAAGGAGCTCTCAGGCAAAGATATGGGAATGGGAATAACAGTTCTTTACTAGGGAAATTAAAATAGAAATACAGTACTACAAAGAAACAAACTCCAAACCCTGACAAAGTCAGAGTACAACCTGACACCCCGTCAGGCAGGGTGTTGGCAGCAGTCCCATTCCATGGTGGCTGCATCCTCCTGCAGTGACAGATGTGGCTCAGTTGGAGCAGTGCTCCTGTACAAGGTGCAGTTTCCCTCCGGAGGCCCAGTGGTGATGTGGAGAAATCCAGTTTTCCTCTGGAGTCCAGTGGAGAAAGGGGCTCCCTTAGTGTCCCAAAACCTCTGTTTTTGTCTTGGTAAGAAATGTTGGGCTCTTCCCCCTGGCTGGAGCAACTCCCAATGGGATGCAGTAATTTTATCAGTCCCACAGTGGGACTCAATGGCCATGAGCAGAAAATGACTGGCTGGAGGAAGGATGGGTTGTGAAAAGATAAAGAACAATGCCCTGCCTGGTTTCAATGGATGGCCCATTAGCAGAATATCTGCCGTTGAGATAAGGATCACTGCCCCCACCCTCAACAGATGGTGAGAGAATAGATATCTTTTACCACACTCTGTATTGTAACCTGCAGCTTATGATCAGGTGCGGCTTATAGTCGTGAAATTACTGTACACATACAAATACTTTTAGTGCCTGGATACAGACACCCCAAAACATTGAATAGAACACACCTTGCACTGCCCCTAGAACAAATAAAATGAATAGAATACACCTTGAGCTGCCCTCCCCTCCTGCAGAGTCTCTGCCAAGGAACCCATTGCTATGGAGCCATAAGGGGGCTCTCCTCAATCCAGAGATGCTTCCCAAAGATATTTCATATACTTAGCATTACACATTTATCCCTGTTCTAAGGCCTGCTGCAATTCAACTGTTTTTACCAGAGCTGCCAGCAGTTCTCAGTCAAGAGCAGGGAATTATGAGGACTATTTTATTCACCTGTGCCCACGCTCAGGCCCAGGCTGCCTGCTCCCTGCTGGTGTCCTGGGGAGCTCATCCCATTAACTCCCCCTGCTCCCACTCTGGCACTGACATGCCTCACTACTGTATGAATACATTGTGCCTCATATTTACACACCTACCAGTGGCTAATAACCTCCCCTCTCTCCAGCTGGAATGACATTATACCCATTTGAGCTCTTTTTAGATCAAATTTATTTGCAGGTAAACACAAAACAAACGGGATGATTCTCTGGCAAACAAGATGTTTGGAGCAGCAGTGAATAGATATTGCATTTTGACAGGTTAGCTCTTCTGCTTAAGTTCTGAAGCTGCTATTATGGTTGGAAAAACATTTATGCAAACTGTCAGAAATTTGCCTTGGTCTACTGCCCATCCAATATCTTATTTCTCCGATGGAGTCTCATTTCAATGTAATCATATTCCCAGTAAAAATTGAATAGTGCAGGGATGGGAGATTCAACACAAGTTATTCAGTCTAAGATACATGAAAGACTATTAAACCTGGCTATAGGGTTTTCAGGAGGGGGAAGGGAATGTTTACTCGACTGTATTTGAAATATATTTCACATGAAATTTTGATTTTATAGTAAATATCCCTGCTGATCCCTTTGCCACTTCCCTCTGTAGTAAACATGATCTGGTGCAAACATAAGGCTTATTTCAAATCCTAAAAGGTAATTAAAGCTGAGCGAGTCCAGGAAAAAAAAAAAATCACCGACGGTTCTTCTGTGCCTAAGGGAAGTTTTAATTAAAAGTCACAGGAGAATAATCTGTAAGAAACAAAAATGAGATGGCTGCTGTTAATTTGCCTGGGTCTCAGGCAGATAAACAGTAAATATGCAACAACTAAAGTTGCTGTGGCTTTGTTGTTCACTTTAACACTTGCTGGCAGAGCTCTGCCCTGTCTCCCGTGTCCTGAGCACTCCTTGGCAAAGCCAAACCTCTGCCCTCCCCAGCCAAGGCTGCAAATTCCACCTGGGAGACTGCAGCACTGGGCTCCAGGGCTGGCCAGGGGCACCAGACAGGGATTGCTGTGGGGGAGATCCCAGCTCAGCAATTCCTGTGGGGTCAGACAGGATCCCAGCTCAGCAATTCTCCTGGGATCAGACAGGATCCCAGCTCAGCAATTCCTGTGGGGTCAAACAGGATCCCAGCTCAACAATTCCTGTGGGGTCAGACAGGATCCCAGTTCAGCGATTCCCCTGTGATGTGACAGGATCTCAGCTCGTGCCCACAAGCCCCTGAAGCAGTCCAGGTAAGGAACTCCCCTTTCCTCAGGATAAAGTGCCTGCAGAGGCTCTGCTCCAGCTGTTGGGCACAGCTCTGGGCTCTCAAACTGCCTCCCCAAAAACCAGCAGAGAACAGCCTTTCTTTGCTCCTTTTTCACAGAGCAAGAGGAATCTTCCACCCAGAAAGCTCTGATCTGCTTGGTTCAGAACAGACAGAGTCTGGAAAACACTGACAATAAGGCAGGGGTGAGTGAGCTGAAAGCCTGGCTCCTGCTCCTTGCCTGCTGGAATCTCTGTCCAGCTCATGGAGTACAGAGTGCATCCTGAGACCCAGGGGAATGAACGGGAGCACAGGCAGAATGAGCAGCTTTATCCTGTCTTTCTCAGCAGCATTAGCAACTTGTGCCTCCAATAATGTTATCCATCACCACCCACTAGCAGTTAGTGACCAGAAGTTGATGTAATGCCAGTGGAACCATCCCACTTTGTACCTGTCCTGGGACAGTGGCCACAACCCTCATCCCCTACCCTCCTCTTCCTCTTGCAGAGCTCCCACTTTTCCCTCTGGCTTGAAAGGGAGGCCCCAGCCTGGCAATAAAATCTCAGTCCCTGTGCAAACACAGCTGAATTTCCTCAAGTCTCCTCCATCCCTCTCAGGCACATGATTGAAAGCAGGCACATTAATATTGCCCAGCAGTGCTGCCATGCCCAAGTTATCACTGCACCTTTGCCAGCAGTCCCCTCCCACAACCAGGTCCATCCTGGTGTTTTCTTGGCCCCACTCCTCCTCCTAAAAAGACAACATTGCTTCTCCAGAGATTTCCAGTCCAGCTCACTCCTGTCCAGAACAGAAGTGATGAAGTTAGGACCCTCCCCTTGCACCACTTTAACTTTATGAGACCCTGTTTTCTGCCTGAAAATTCTGTTAGCCTCAAATTCCACTGTCTTTTGTGCCACTAAGCTTTATTCTCTTTGCATTGTTTAGAGGTGGTGTCCATGCAGTCCACATCCCTGTTCCCAAAATCATCTCCCTCATGTTAACTATAACATCAGGAGCTAGAAAACAGCACTGCTGCAAAAACTGCACTGAATTTGACACTGTGAAACTCGTACTCACCCACTCTACATGCCAGAAACTGTTACTGTAAGACTTGGACAATTACCAGAGCTAAGTGATGTAAGGGTAATTTTGGCAGAATTTATCTCCATCAGTGTAATGCAGGAGGTGGCACAATGTCACACACCCAAGTCTCACATGTGAAATGACACAGGGCTCAATGACATTTTTTCTCCTACAGAGGAAACATCTAAATATCTGTACAAGGGCAAAAGAAGGAAAAGAGTACAAATCCTCTATGGAATATTAAGCATCCTCTCTGAAATAAAATGTGATATTTACTGGAATAGATGTGAAGATAAATTGGACCCAAATACAAGATTTACAGACAGAGAAAACAAAATGTACAGGGGAGCAGGTTGGCAGTTCCCTCCCCTGCCTTTGCCACTGGCTGTTGGTGCTTTCAGGGAATTCTGCAAAAACTTCCTTTGGGATACACAACCCCTACATGCTTCATTATAGACTGAAGAAATCCTCCCAAGATCTGCAAGGAAATTGTTTTAATTCTCTAGCACACTGTAGGAGAACTGTAAAGGACAAACCCCTCCTGAGCTAGGGCAGCTCAGCTTAAAATAGTTTTTCAAATATTGGTTTGGATCATTTTTGTGCAGTCAAGTTTGAATAACTCTCCAAGAATGGAGAAGAACTATGTAAATATAATAATCATACCAACAATTTAAATGGCTGACCATACATCCAGCACACTCAGAAAGTCTAAAGCTGCACTGCCCTGGTCCCTTTTGGCCAGGAGATGATCCCTGGTGGTGGATAAGGAGCACACTGCCATGTCTGTAAGTGGGTGCCCCAGAGCTCCCCAGGGAAGGGCAGGGTCCCTCGAGGGTCCCACACTGCCACTCTCAGTTTAACACTGAGCTCAAGGGTTGGGCTGGGCTGGGCAAGCCCCCACCCAGCTCTTGGTCAGTGCTCTGGCTCCCCATGGCACAGGGGAAGGAGTGGGAAAAACTGGAGAGGAAAAACCCCCAGGCTGGAGCAAAGACAGAGCAATCACCCACCAGTGACTGTCACAGGCAAAACACGCTCACCTGGCAGGGCTTGAGTTCATTTTTTGCCAATTAACTTTAATTATCTCTACTCCTTCTTATCACCACAGGTTACACTCAGTCCCCAAGTGTCTCCTTTCCTCTCTCATGCACACATGCCATTATTACACAGTTTATATTTTTCCTGAAAAGCAAAGAAAAAGACAGATTTCTGCTGTTTCACAGCGATACCAATTTTTCTGTGTAACTGTGGGGTTTTTTTGTTCACCTACTTGTAGCCTGACAGGAATGGGAGAAGTATCTTCAAGCAAAGCAGTTTTAAAAATAAAGAGACAGATTACTCATATCTTTATAGACAGCTCATAATGAATACTCAAAGGAGGAGAATCTGAACACACTCCTGAAAACTGGAAAGACAGAGAAGAAAGAAGGCTTCTGGTCTACTAGAGCTGATACCTTAATTAGGCAATTATAACTATTAAACATTGCCAAAGCTCCAGGCCTAGTTGAATTATAACTGAGAAATCAGTAGAAAAATGGGAAGGGGAAAAGGAAAGCCCTCAGCAGGATTTGTGATAACTCATGAAGGAAGGAAGGGAGTATTTGAGAACTAGAGTAGCAGTTAATATAATTCTTTTTACTTTAAAAGGCTCCAAGACCACAGAAAGCCCAAGCTTCTTATCCTGCACTCAGCTATGCAGAAGACAGAAAATTATTAAGCCAGATTTAGAAATGCCTGACTTAGAGGACCATGACAGGAGGCTGAATACCGAGAAAAAGGAGCTCTTGGCAGACACCTGACTTGAATTCCTTTCATATGTTACTTACCTGGAGACAATCCCAGCGTAGTGGACAATTTATCTGGAACTCAGAAAAGCATTTGGTAGTGCAGCACGGAGCAGATGGATTTGAAAGGAGGTGAACATGTTTGCAAAGGACTGGCAAAACAAATTCCAGCAGACTCAAAGATGCAGCAGCAGCGAGGAGCTGGCCAGCTGTGGAGTGCACAGGGGGAGCTGCAGCTCCATCATTTCTAGAGCCTGACCTGGGCACACTGTGCTCAGAATTCTTACATGGCACCATTTCTGAGGCAACAGAAGCAGGGGGGAAGGAGCAAACAATTTCAGAGTGACCTGGAAAATTGTGGTTTATAGCCTTATCTGTGGCACACAGGCCATGAGCAGGCACTCAAGGAATTCCACAGCACTGGAAGTGACACAATGAAAACACCTAAGTGGGAAAAACTGAGAAAAACGGGAATGTCTTGTGCCTGACACAAAGGATCACTACAGAGAAAAATTAAACCAATTGTGGGGTATTTATAGTGAAAAGTATATAGGACAGGAAATGATTCTAGAAATGCAGAATGGAACATCTTTTAAGAGGGTCGTAAGTAAGAAAGTTATTGAGTGATTTCACTGTTTTAATATTGGCTGATAAATCTCTAAAAATAAAATATAGCTTAGATTAAATGCTCAACAATGTTTTATTTTATTTTAAAATATCATTTTAAAGGGCTCATCAAAGATTTGTGAATTCTGTTTAGAAGAGAGGCAATCTCCAGATTCAGAATTGTAACCACTTACTACTTAAGCTTCTATACCATGGATGAATACCAAAATTATTAAATTCCATGCTACTTAATTCTTATTTTCTTTAAAAGTCTCGTTTTGGGGTTGATTCTACATCCAGCTATAATTTTATGAAAAGAATCTTAATTTTGTCCACATTATACAGGGATGAGATGTGAGAGAAATGAGAGAAAATAGTAGATTCAAAACTTTGGCATCATAACTTAGGGGAATTTCCAGAGGTTTAGAGTAGGTAATTTCTTAGGATTACTGAAGAGAAAGCAAAGAATTGATGTAAAAAACCTTTAACTAATACTCTAAAGAAGAGCAGCTTTTCTATTGTAGTACATGGAATACCCATCTTTTAAATAGATCCAGCATGAGAATAAATCAGGAATAGTGAATTAAAATGATGCTGAGTGTGGCTCAAGGAGGAAAAAGGTTGGGTTTGGAAATTAAAAGAATGGGAAGCATATAAACTAATCTGTTTCTCTGGGAGAAAAGGAATGTTTTATGACTCTGTAGTTTTGTCTTTTCCTATAAAAGTACTACTGCATGTTCCTAATTTTTGTGTGGCAAGACAAAAGGATTTCCTGCCCCAGTTCCCCAAGAAGCAGCCAGGGAGCTGATCTGAGCAGCCTCTGACCAGGAACTGAGGAATTCCTTGCTTCCAGGAAAAGGCTCCAGTCAAAAACATTTTAGGGGATGTTTTGAATTTGTATCTGTATGTGACTCTGGTAATTTAACTGGTTTTTATGGAAAGCTTAAAATGATAATTTTGGCAGAGCTGTTGCCTAAAGGTTTTCAATAGACTTAAAAACATATTTTGATATAAACTGTATTGCCAAAGTCAAATTTATATCAGCTAAGTAAAGTTAACCTTCAAGTGATAGTTGAATAACAGTAAACCACAAGGGTATGGAAGAGATTAGATATACTGTAGTTTAATTATGTGACAATAATTCACCTCATTAATCTCTTAGGAAACAATAACCACAACAGTTAAATACTGTAATTAACAAACCCTATTTCAAACTTAATTTTAATTGTATACAACTTTGCAATATTATCCAGTGCAATCATAGAAAAGATAAATGGAAAAAAAAGCAAAAATCAAGGTCTCTGGAGAAGACATCCAGAATGTCCTCACCTCTTCCACCTGTGACAGGAAAGGAACAAGATCAGCACTACCTGGACCTATTTCTGTCCCAAATAAGTGGACACCAGTGGCTCCAATTCATGTGCAAATAATCTCAGGATCTCTCAATGTGATTCACATTCTGCTAGGTCCAAGCAGTCTGTGGACATTCCTGGTTCTCTCTCCTATCACCATTCCTAATTCAAAGAGCACTGCCTGGGAGGACTGCTGCAGATTTGGGTAGCATACTGTAGTTTAACAAAGGTGATTTAATGTGCATTTAGGATGTTTTTTTCCCTTTTGTTGCACTACACAATGGTTTCCTAAATTGCATGCACAAACAAACCTGTCTCTGTTGATGCCTTGGAGTGGCTGCTGGAACACAGGCTGGACAAGATTTAGAGAGTAAAAACAGGTATTTATTAAAGGCCTTCAGTAGATACACCTTGGGCAACAGAAGCCTCCCAGAGGCCACAGTCAAGATGGACAGTTTTTTATATGAGTTTTTTATACAGTTATAGGTTTGGTCCATTTACACATCAGGAGTTAATCCTCCAATTACGGCGTCAGGTAATGAAGTCATTTACTCCAAGTTTGCTCCCCTCCAAACACTGTTTACATTTTTCAGGGCCTGAGACACTGAGGTATCCTTGAGTTTCAGGCCTGGAGAGGAACTGTTTTGTCTGAATAACATGGGAGAACAGCAGCTGACAGGCCATGGAGTTTCACAGTTATACACTAAAGCAGTACAGGATCTGGAAAACATAAAAACTGAATGCAAAGGCATCACTGTCACTGCTCTTGCCCAAAGCCTGAAATCCCCCAAGCCTTCTTTAGCCCTTGCCAGTGTCAGGAGTGCTGTGGGACAGGGGCACAGTGGTCTCCAGGATCAGGAGATCCCACTGAGGCAGAGAGCATTCCTCCCCAGCTCTGCAGTGCCACTGCCTGGGGCAGGCTGGGCAAGTGAGCTTTTGTGTCAGGACTCCCAGACAAGCAGCATGCAGGAGAAAATCCTGCAGGAAAAAAATGTTCTGACAAGATGAGAACCTAAGGGTTGCTGCCTCACACAGGGCTTGGTCAGCAGTCACAAATATTGGAATGCTGGAGCAGGAGATGGGCACAACTGAGCCCCTCAGAGCTGCCAGGTGAGCCTGGCACCTGCAGCACTGCACTCAGGTGTCAGAATCAGAGAGGAGAGTTCTGCAGCAGGGTACAGGAACAAAGCTCTCAGCTCCACCAACAAGCACTAAAACACCTGCTTCCCAGGGATCCTGGGTCTGTTTGCAAAACAAGAACTCTCAGTCTTTTTATTTGATAAGCTCAGTCTAAGTTCATAGCAACTGCAGGTATTTTCCATGTGGATTAAGCCAGATATCCCCTAGTTTACAGCTGCACATAAAAAGCTCACTTTTAAATATTTCTTTGTAAATTATATTCCTCATTCACATGCAATGCAAACAGGAGGGAAAGGGTTTGTCTTGATTGCTTTGATTTTAGCTTTTTAACAGGTGTCACGTTTACTCCGCAAAACTTCTGTAAAACTACACTCAGATTACTTAGCTTCTGCTTGCTGACCTTTTTTTCTTTATAGCTCTCCAAGGAGAAAAGGAGATATGTTTATGAAATCAGTGAGCAATAAACAAGAAGTTCATGTTCTCATAGAACGAAGAAATAACATCATCGAGAAAGTCATGTTCAAAAATACAAGTGTCTCAGAGAGAATAAAACCCATTCATTTATAACATTTTTCCATTAAAACAATGTAATAACTGCTGAAGTTCAAATGATGTATGAGTATCTCCTTGAAGAAGATCTCCTGTACATCTGATAAACCATAAATACTGGAGAATGTACCTCAGGCAGAACAAGCACAGCTTGGCGTGATCCTGAAAAATATCCAGTGTGTGTGAGGATGAGTTATGAAGGTGAACAAATTTAATATATCTGCTTGCCTCGTGGACACCCACAATTTGCAATTTAATCATCCAAAAGTTACGGTGTGTTCATAATTGTATTAGATTTTGAAATAAGGCAGTACTGGTTATGTTAAGCCTAAAAAATTGCCCATCTTTTCAGGTTTATGATAATTTATAAAGGAAATAGTTACAAACAAGGTGAATGAAAGCATTAGAGCTGCACTGAACAAAAGGACAGTATATTGCAGACAGATTCTTGAATCTACATCACATTTTTATCATTGTCATCTTTTATATCTCCAGATTTATAGACAGAGAAAAACCCAGTACTGTCATTCTGTGAGGGAGACAGGCTTTAATTTTTTTTTTTTGTTCTGAAAGCTAATTTTAAGAATATCAAGACTTTCAGAGTGGGAAAAAAAAACATTGATCAGTCTTTAACCTCTATTTAACAAGTAGAGGCACAGGCTTTATGCCTACAGACCCAGATCCTGGCAAAATTGGATCATATCAGAACCATTATTTTATATAAAATAGTTTAAAAATCACTGAATGAGATCTAGATAGAGAAAGCCAACTTTTTATTTTAGTGGCTTAGACACTTAGCTGAATAAAGCACATTGATCTGCTAGCTTATTTTTCAGTAAACAATTTCATTGTTTAGAAGAAAAATGAAGCATTTACTTCTAGAAAGATAGGGAGAGATTATACTATAATAATGCAGCCAGGTGCACAATTTTAGAAATAAAAGACCTTGGTTCAAATCTGTACTTTGAATTAAGCAGAGATTTAAACATATAAAATAAAAGGAACAGCAGCACCAGCCTCTTTCAGGATCTGCACCTTCACCCTCTGCTTTAACCACGGCTGCATTTGCCCTGTTCAGGGGAGGGCAAAGAGTGCCACCAAGCAGAATTGCTCATTCAAATGGAAATGTTAGCTCTCACACTCTCTGGGCTGAAGGATGATGGAAATGATGTTATTTTGGGTAGATTGGAAGCAACTCTTTTTCCCTGAGGGGTGAGCTGCTCGCAGTGCCCAGACTGAGCAGGCAGCTCCAGAGGGGATGGAGGCTCTGGAGCTCAAGAAGCCACATGGTGAAGACAAGGAGCAGCAGGTACAAGTTGCACCAGGAGAGGTTTCACCTTGATACATGAATTTTTTTTCCACAGTGAAAAGAAGGAAGCTCTGAGACAAATGGATGTGGCAGAATCCCCATCACTGGAGGCTTTTCAAAACATGACTGGACAGGGGCTAAAAAGGCTCCTTTTCTCCACAAAAAGTGGAGATGATGTTTCACGGTTCATTCCAACCTGGCTTGTTCTAGGATTTTTCCCTCAGCAGCTGGGCATCAATAGTAAAGACAGCATTTTTTCAGATGCTGCAAAAATATATTAAGAAAAAGGATAATGCTGAAGTCTTCTTGCTCTATTATCAGTGAAAGCTTTAAAAAAACCCCACCCATCACTACAACATAAAACCTTCTAATTCCTCCCCAAAAGACAATCACATAACAAGATCTCTAATAAAAAAGGAAAAGATTAATTGGAGAGCTGCCTTGAGAGACCAAATGTTCCAGACCTGACAGTTTTATAATGTAAGTAATTAGGGCAACATTATGAGTTATGTTATCAGAGCCAGCAGCATGATCAGCAATTGTTTGCATTCCAGGGTCTATTCAGGAGTAGAGCACACAGAAAGGAGAGCACCAAAAGCAGATGAAACAGATGTTGATGGAGCAGAGCTGACTCCTCAGCTGAAAGCTGTTCTCACCCTGTCAGTGCCTTCTATGCATTTATCTTCATTAAAAGAAATGTAATCTCCAATAAAAAGAAGAACAAGTAACTTAGACGTTAACCCAGAGCAGGCTGCTGCAGGTGTCAGCTCCTTGTGTAAAGCAAAAGTGAAAGATGAGCACAGCAGCAGAGGGGTGAGGAGTGAGCCCAAACTCTCCTCACTTCCTGAGAGCCACCTCTGCTGCTTTCCTGGGTGACCCTGGTTCCAGGGGGAGTCACTGTGGGTCCCTCTCTTGGCACAGGGCTGCACAACAGCTGAGGACAAGCAAAACGCAAAGCCCCAAACTGAGGAAGGGGCCCTCTGAACCGATCGTGCTAAAGCCAAAGCCCTTTGCTGGATTGAACAGTGATAAAGGGAAAAAACAAAGCTTGAAAAGGAATATCCAAGAAACATGAAAATGTGTAACAAAGGGGAGAGAGAGGGGTTGGCAGGTGATGTGTGGGGTGTCTGGCTGGGTGACCCCAGCACATGAAAAGCCCAGCCCAGCACGAGGAGCCATCCCTGGGGAGCTGTGCTGGACCCACAGCAAGGCAGGGACAGGGCAGGCTGCAAAACAGGGCAGGTGTGCAGGGAAACAGAAACCTCCTGGGATTAGTCACACAAGGGTTTACAAATTTACAGTTCCATAATAAAGTACTGGAATGGTCTGCCCAGGGAGGTGCTGGAGTCACCATCCCTGGGTGTGTTTAAGAAAAGACTGGATGTGGCTCTTGGTGCCATGGGCTAGCTGAGATGTTAGGGCATGGGTTGGACTTGATGATCTTGAAGATCTCTTGCAACCCATTCATTCTGTGAATTCTGTGAATTCTGTAATATTTCACAAATGTCAGCTATTGTGGCTTATCTACAGCATGGCTGATTCTGTCTCCATGCCTAATTCCCTGATTGCCAGTTAATTACATGGTGTTAAATAAATCAATAAACTGCTTTGGTCATGATTTGATTTAAAGAATACAATTTAAAGTTTTCCTCTATTACAGGTGTTCATTTTCAAATTATCTACTTTTTTAGCTTTCTTTTCTTCTTACTTCTGTACCTGCTTGAGACTTTAACTGGTACCATATGTTCGAAGAAATCAACTGAAATAATGTTTTTGTAATCAGTTGTATTTTTGGCTTTGTCAAATGAAAACTTGGCAAACATCATGGAAAGGATCACAGATGTAGTAAAACATGGGATGCTTATCAAAACTGAAATTATAAATATTACACATCTACCATCACATAAAATAAATAGAATTTATCTGATCACTTATGGCAACTCACGAGAAATTTCTGCACTGATCTAGAATGGTGTAGAGGTTGATCTTTGACTTCTACTAAAACCATAGGAGAGAACATCCAAGTGAATTTTTTATAGCAGCTGCACAATTTTTAAAAATCAAAATACTGTAAAGTGGCTTTTGTTTTCAGAGAATCAGGTCCTAAACAGCTGCTCCAATCCTTGCCTTGCAGAAAGAAATGGAAAAAATACCGAGGTAATAAACATCACAACAAAAATAAAGCCTTGTTCTACAGTTGAACTAAAGGCTCCAAATAACTGAAACCAAGTAAATAATGTAGCAAAGATTCATCTCAAAGGAGTACTACTGTAACCACTGAATAATTACAAGCAGAATGTTTATTAGTATGCAAAGAAGCCAGATCTGTTTTGCTTCCAGAGCAGCACAAAGGATAAAAAGTCAAGGAAGCAGCACACATTATAATACATCACACACAGAAATTCTCTGTTTGTTTCAGAGAACATCTTTACTCTGGAGGCACAGAGTGCAGAGCTTCTTGCCGAGAATAAAAAGAAAGTCTTTAATTTCTATTTCCAGTGATGCATTGTGCCTTCAGAGCTCGTTCAATTGAAAAAGTACAAAGGTTTCAGTTTACAGAACTTTTGTCAAAATGATTACAGAAGTTGTCATAGAACAATTTCCAAAACAAACTGTGTTATTTTCCTTTCATGGCCCCCTTGACATTTTTAGTTCTTTAGAGGAGGTGTAAGTGGTATAAGTTTCTATCTTCACAAGAGTGTCAGTGTTTTCTCTGATAAATAGCAAAAGTTGAAAAAAGTCACAGGCATCTGTGAGCATCTCGAAAAGGCAACATTTTAAAGTACTTTGTGTTTGTATGTGTCAATGAGTATGTGTACAGAAGGAAGAATTGAAGCAACAGAGTGAAGGAAAGATTTTTCAGGTGTTTTCAAGATACTGCTTCCCATGTAAGGAATTACTGACAAATTCACTTTTTCCTGTGTTTGCATCTTTGCAGACACACATCAGCAAATCAGAGAATACAAACTATAGAGGGGTGCTGTCAGGAGCCATGCAAAAGAGAAGGTGAACTGCAAAATAAAACCTTCAGAAACAGAATGACATTCTAGCATGAGGTAAAGAGACATGGTCCATCTGAAAAATCACAGCTCTACTTCAGGAATGCACAACTAGCAGTTTAAAGAAAAAAGATGAACTATTTGCCATTGGGTCATCTTTTTAAAACAGTGTTTAATCAAGATCTTACAGATGGAGAGGGAGCTAAGAATTGGCTATAAATTCTCCATAACAACAGTGGGAAAAGGGAATGTTTAATAAAGTGTAGTTGTAGTTGTCTCAGAGAAACTTTGAGAATAGCTGAGCACATCCCCTCAGCTGCTCCACACATTAATAGTCAGTGCATCTATCAAAACTACAAGCTGCACTACAAATGTGTAACCTGCCAGCCACAGGAATCTCAGGGGATGCACGTCCTGCTGGGCTGCTGAGCTGAATTACTCACTGTCTCTGCAGCTTGAGAGGAGCAGAAAAAAGAGAACATGGAAATTTCATCATACTGAGAGTGTCAGCACCAGACCTGAGAGATGTGCTTCTCAACTTAGCCTCTTAAAACAGAAACTGAAGAGATTTAATTTCCCTGGACAGGTCATCCACACAATTTTCCCAGTCTGCCTCATCCATCTTCCAGCCTCAGAAGGATGAGTAGACTGAAATAGTTTTCAGTTTCCACATAATTGCACTTTCTTTCATATTTAGACTTGCTTTCACTCACAATTCAGAGAATCACAGGATGATGTCACTGGGAGGGACCTGCTGGCACTCACCCAGTCCAACTCTCTGTGCTGCTCCACTCAGAGCAGGCTGCCCAGAACAGTCTGGTCCAGTTTGGAGCATTTCAGTACCTCCAGTAACTGCCATCCCTTCTCTCCACCCACACACTCACAATCTGTTCCAGTTTCAGGGTAAAAATGTTAAAATTACATACAGATATGCATACACACACATGGTTATCATGGTATATATATACACGTGGAATTTCACACATTCTGCCTCCTGTCCTTGGACAACCAGTGTGCCTGGCACTAAAGTCACAGCAGCACTTGCCAGTTCCCCCAGTACAAATGGAAGATTTCCACAAGTTTGTACCATTCCCACAGAACCATGGGTTGCCACACCTTTAATAAGCATTGGTGCTCCTCTGGATGCAGGTCTGCACGTGAAAATGCAACAAAACCAAAGAGCTCCCAAGAGAGGCAGAGCTGAATCCTGTTACCTGCACCAAACACAGAATGATGAACCAAAAGATAAACTGGAACCCAGGAAACACCACTATTTTTTAAAGAATTATTCTGGGAGTTTTAGCAGCTGCAAATATAAACTGCTTGTGTATACACCTACCACTAACTGCAACAAAATAAAAACCAAACCAAACCTGTTGGAAAATCAACCAAGCAAATTCTCCTCCTTGTGTGCAGACTTATACTGATTCTGTGGGGATTCTGTCATACTTCAGAGCACTCAACAGAGACTATAAGCAGCCAGAAGTTCTACAGGGGACCAGATGATCCCACCCAAGTATTTGGCAAAGGACGTGCACGTGAAGGGGAGGGCTGTGTGTGGGCACTCAAGGTTCTAGAAATAAAAATAATAGAAGAATCAGTAACTTAATGACAAGAAAAAATACTGATAATTAAATGGTTTTCATGGTATGTCAAGATGAGGAATAAGTCTTGGGAAATGAGACCAGGAAATTCTTATCCCTCAAATTTCTTCCACACTTTGTTTCTTGAGTGTGAAAAAGACAATATGGAAACTCCTCAGCCATAAATTTAGCTTTAACACTTCATTAGTGCCAGCAGCTCCAGAGCTACCATCTTCAGGAATATCTTCCTATTCTCACCCTTCTGGATTGAGTAGATGCTGAGAAAGTTTTAGAAAAATAACGTTCCACACTAGATGTGTATGTGGATCTTCTGAGACCCTTAAATAGGCAAGCAGGATGAGAAGTTTACCTCTCTACAGAAATACCCTACATTTACATTTATTTTAGGCAAACAAACTCTTTGGAGTAAAGCTTTGTTGCTGTGTCCTACACTACACCATAGTGTAAAATAAACTGGTGGCCAGTTCCCATGGCCACAAACTTGAAAGTTAACACACTGTGTGGCTTTTATGTTAGATTTAGAAAACATTTTCCTCACAAAATGCTTAAAAATCCCCAACCCAAACCCCAATAAATACATAGTTATGGTAGCTGTGTTTATGAAGACAAGTCAGGAATATTCATGTCCTTGTAGATCATGATTCCTGTGGTTAGGGGATTGCAGGAAATTAAATATTTGCAAGTTCAGGAGACAACTTAATGAACAAAAGCCAGAATTAACAGTGGAAGTGACACCATGGACAACCAAAAAGATCAGGCCCTCTTTGCATATAAAACTTTCTATTATCTTCACCATCTGTACAAAAACAGCCTAGTTCTTGGTTTCATTTTCTTTTCTAAAAACTATATTTTAGCAAGTATTAACTTCATATCCTTGCCAGCAAGGAGTTCAACTGCTCCAATTTAAAGCACTATCTAAACAGACAATAATAGGTTTTGGGTGCTGTTGCTGTTTTTGGGGTATTTTTAAAATATTCTCAAAATTCACATGCTTTATCAATAAGTCTAAAACTCCTATACTGTAATGGATTTTCTGTGCTATCCTGGACACCTCCTTTCAGTAGCATTAAAAAAAAAAATCCCATCATTTCTGAAATACAACAGAAAATATTTTGAACTCCCTAGGTTCCTAAAATTTTGGCAATTCCCTTCCAAACCGCTAGATTATTTTCTGTATGCCTTTTTTTTTTTTTAGCTTTCTGTGCCAATAAATGGCATTATTGGGTTTGTCTCTGTTCTGCAGACAGATGTGGGTGCAGATATTCACACTCATGGATCACACAGACAGCACAGCCAAGGCTCTGCCTCCAAGTGGGACACTCTGGATTAGACAATTAACATCAGCTTCTTCAACACTGTCAGTCTAGAAGTAGCTGCCACTTCTGTGCCTTCCTTGGAGATATCCAGACCAAATCCCAGCTCCTTCAGGAGCTCAGGCATCTCCAGATGATTTACTGAGTTTTTCCAATTAAACTGACTGCAATATAGGGGTCTGACAAGGAATCTACTTAAAATATAAATGTACATAACTGAGCTCAAATACAGAAATCACTCACACAAATATATTAAAAAGCTAGAAATATAAGAATTCATCTCCTGTGTCCAGTAATTGGATTCTCTTTGCATAGATAATTTACTGCACATATGACAACAGAATGTGCACATTAATACTTTACATATTTCCACTTGTGCTTCCTCTCTCACAAAAGTTGTTTTGCCATTCTTCATGTCCATGGAGATTCTTTACCCTTTCTTTTAATCATCAAAACTCTCAGTAAGTGCAGTGAATTCCTCACCATTGTTTTTAACAAGTTTTTCTTGTCCCATTGAATCAAACAGCTTAAAAGCTTTGCCTTCAACTGCACTTTTTGAACCTCCTGTCCTTATAAATATAGATACTTTTTCTTAATAGGATTTCCAATTTGATGTGCCCCGAGCTGCAATACCAGAAGGATTACCGAAATTATTGAAATTTAATTCCAAATCACTGGGGTTTGATCACACAGCTGAGGAGGCTTTGCTGTGCATTGTGCAGGGACGAGGCACACGAGCCTTCCTCACATCACAAAGTTGGGAAAAGCAGCCTTTGTAGGGCAGCCAATTACACTGCAGTGTTTTGGGCCCTGGGTCTTCATACCATGAGTTTTGATACCACAGTTTCACATATTCCTACTGCAGTTGATATTCTGTGGGCCAAGATCAAGCCATTCCTGGGCCTCTAAATAAATGACAAAATAGGCTACAAATTCATCCCACTGCTGGCATCTATCCCAGCAGGGAAGCTGATCCTCTGGCAAGAATCCTTATGGTTTGGACAAGGATTTCCTCCTTTTACATAGGCACAAGACAAACCAACCAACCAAAGACAAACAAGCCCTGAGCAGGAGGAGTCAGAATCCCTGAAGTGTAAGATGGAGCAGCACAGGTGGTGCATGAGGAACCTATGGCAGAGCATCCAGCAGATCACAGGAGATGTTCAGATGAGCAGTCACCACCAACAGAAAGTCCAAGGCAACTGAGTCTTTTAGAAAGGTAAGATGTTCATCCTGCATATTCAATGTCATTACAAATACTGCCCTACAGTCAGTGAATCATAAAACTTGAGCTCTGCTCCCCTGTACCCCCACAGTTTCATTCAACACTACCTGCCTCAAACCTGTCACATCTGTCAGAGCTGAAAGCTGCTTCTTCAAAAATAACTCACGTTTCCTACCTCAAATGTGAATTTTAATATCGTAACAGACATGAATTTATTTCTTGAGAAAAACTTTTCACATTTCCTTTTTACAAACACCTCCAGCATTACCCTGTAGAAATTCTGACCTTTCTTTCTGAAATTAAGTTCAGCCCTCTACACAGACAGCATTTATCTTATGGCCTAGTTAAAACTGAAATCTTTATTAGGAATCCTGAATTCCTAGAGGACAACTCCACAGAGCACTTACATGTAAATAAGGGGTCTGTGGGAACACTGAAGAGATGAAAATTACTCTTTTTCCACCCTTTGTCAGAATGCACATTTGACATTTCAATGAGTTGAGTTTTGTTTGCCTTCAAGAGCCTTTTTCTGCTCTGTTTATCCCTCCTGCATTTGTCAGCTTTGGCAGTGTCCTGAGCACTGTGCCCAGCTCCCTGCACTGAGCACACAGAAAATGGGAGTGAGTCCAGAGGTGAATGGCCACCAAGGTGTTTACAGGGCTACCAGACAGGAAATACCAAGAACTGGGTTTAGCTAGCCTGAAGGTACAAAATTAAGGGGATTGGCCTTGCTTTAGCTCTGGTGACAGAAAGAGGAACCAGATTCTCCTCAAACATGCACAGCAAAAGGCCAAAAAACAACAGATAACAAGTTCTGAATAATTATCAGGAATAATTCATGACATAAGTAGGAGTAAGTTGCCCAGGAAGTCTGTGGAATATCTGTTCACCAGAGAAGCTCAGCAGGGCACAATCCTGATCTAAGTCTGAAGTTTGAGTAGGATGCTGAACTAGATCATCTCCCAAAGTCTCTTCCTTGAAGTCCTAAATGTCTATGAAGTCTAAGTCTAGGAAATGCCCAAGTAAAACTTATTATTCATTGGTAAAAAAGACATAGTGGGTTAGACTGACTTATTTTTAAACAATGATCCACATTTTCAGTTTCTTCTTTGGCTCAAGTTCCCACACTTCTCCTTTAGTGGCTGCTCTGGCTCTCCCATTTATCAGATCACATCTGTTGCAGATTTTTCCATGCTCAGAGCAATGCTGGTTTTTTCAGGAATCACCAGCTTGGGGGCACACCCTGTTTTTCCATACAAGGGCTTTCTGCTGAATGCAGAGGCACTCCTGGCCATATGGAATTCACACACTGGATTTCTCTTTGCCCTGCTCACCACTGTGCTGCCCCTTCTGACACAACATGCTTGGCTTTCCAGATGGGGCTCCCCAGAAGGGTTTTGCCACTGGAGTGCAAACTCACTGTGGGAACAGGGAAATACATCACCTAAGGCAGGGCAAAAACTCAGCATCACAAATATTTTCAACTAAGAAGGAAAACAAGTTTAGAAATGTAGTCATTTCCCACGCAATAGGAATTATGGGTTTGAGCAGCCCTAAAAGCAGTGTTTTCCTCTGAAAGAAACACAGGAAACAACAAAGCAAAAGAAGTCAAAACCTTCTGGAACCATCACTAACAGTATCACTCAAACAAGTGTGTCTTATGCTTTCCCTAATATTACTGCAGTTAGAAACCAGATCTTTAAGATTTGACTTTTTTATCAATTTGTCTTACACTCTTTGGCAGTTGATTTCCAAATTTCTACTCTCAACCTACTTTTTCTGTACAATCTTCCCTATTGCACTCTGCATGGGTTCGCTGTGGGCTACATCTGTGCAAAATTATTTTCTTTGTGCCTGGAAGTTTCCTTTGACTCCTGAGTCTCTCTGTTATCTTGTAGTTAAACATGAGGTGAGAACCTGGGAGATTCTTCTAAAAGAAGTGAGAACATTTTTCCCTTTAACTACCTGCAGTTTGCATGATTTCTGGATTTTATTTCCAAAGTTAAAAGCAAACAAGATTTAAAACAGAACCTTTTAAAACGAAAACTAAAATGCCGGAAAAAAAATTCTATTAAAAAAAAATGTTTTCAGTGAAGACTGTAACTTGGTAAGTCAAAACTACAAACCATCCCAGTGAAAAAGCCCTACTCTCCATTTTCATAACATGTTTCTATCCCAGCATATCTTCATCTAAGCAGACTCTCTTTTTGATCTTTATGTATCAGCAGGGCAGAAGATAGAGGGATTTGATAAATCCCTGGCCAATTATGGGGAAAATCACACTTAAAGAACTGACCATCCAGCAATATTCTTCCCCAAAGTGAACATTAAAACTTAACAGACTGAAACTTTTTTGCAGACAGACAGGAGGAGGCAACTTCATCCCTCCAGCGGCACTGAACGTGGTCAGGACTATCTAAAGTCCTAAGTGTTGTTATAAGTGCATGACATATTGTTGGCTTATCGCAACTATCGGGATAAATGCTGCATGTATAATGTTAAAATAGCTTTTCTGTATAAATATAGGTTTTTTCTTTTCTTCTAATAGCAAAAGTTAGACATAAGTTTTTTGGAGATAGTATGCTTAAACTACCTGCCTAATTGAAATAACAGCCTGTGAACGGGGGCCCTGCAGCTGACACAACAATTATCAACACTCACCAGCTGCAAAAAGCCTAAACCACCACCCAAATTAAAAAATGATAAAAAAAAAAGAATTAAAATCACAAGCCAAAAAACATGCACGCTCTAAAAAGGCAGACCTAAGGAGGAGCCATGCTAAATAGTTCCCAAAAATTTTTTACTATGCAAGAAAAACTATAAATATGCAGCAGCAGGTTGATGTATTGTGAAGTGAATTTAAAGGGGCGTTCCCAAATCAACAGTGTGCTCTTAGCAGCTTGCCAAGCACCTGGCTTTTTTAACCCTTTGCTTTATGTGTGTCTCCTATTGTCTTTTTATTAAACCTTTTAACATTTTACCGAAACAGTGAAACGTGTTTTTCACATGGTGATATCAACAGATGCAGACTATTTGCTGATCTGTTAATCCAAGGGCATCTGAGCCCCGTGTGCTGCCCTGGGTGTGGGGTTTGGCAGGGGGGCTGCAGGGGTGCCTTGGGACAGGGACTGCTCCTCCTGATCCTGGGAAGTGGCAGGAAATTGGCAGCTGGTGGGAAGTTGAGATTAAATTTCCTTTGGTTTTGCTTTGCTTCTGCACATCACCTCTGCTTTTTTTTCATTAAACTGCCTTTAATTCAAGCCAAGAGCTTTTAATGTAATTTTCTGCCCCTGTCCTGCGTGGGAGGGGGAGTGAGAGCAGCCCCCAGCAGCCAAGCTGAGATCACCCCACCACAAAGAGCACCCCAGGCACCCATGGATAATGAACTGTTAATCACTTTTGAAGCTATTAAAGCTGCTGGGCATTTCTTAAAGAATGGCTGACTATACCTGACACTTCCAGTTTCTCTGAATGTGCCCAGCAATCAAATGGCAAATTGGACAAATCTCACTAAATGCATCACACTGTGAGAGAAATCTTCCCTGTCCCAACACGAAATCTTTCTCTAATGGCAGCAGTTCTTTCAGACAGAACCAATTTATGAGCTTCCTTTACAAAACTAAAGTTTAATTTCACTTTTTTTACAGTTGTAATCAGCAGTTATGTTCTTTCTTCATACCGATAATGGACTTTCCTTTGTGATACTAAGCACAAGCCCATCGAGAAATTATCTCAATGAATATATAATTGTCAAAATAATACAATGTGTTTTCCCTCATATTCTGCTGATGGATTTAAATCCAGTCTTTAGGAAATGGTAATGTTTATGGAAGATGAATCTACTTATAACAGGCATACGATTGAAAAAATGATTTCTTTTCAGAGCAGCAATTCAGAAGGACCAGGTGGAAGATATATAAACTTAATGAAAGTATGAAAACATAGCAGGACTGAAGGCAGTGCATCAGCTCCTGAATCTCCAATCAAGAAGGTAACATCTTTAATAGCTTTTTAGAGCTCTGCCTCTCAGAGCTATAATCTTAAGTTATCCAGCTCATGCAGCTCCAATCTTCTCCAGTCTCACTTTTCTCCCCAGTGAGAGATTATGAAATCCATTTATCTTCACCCAGTACAAAACTGTAGCTATAGACACAAAATATGCTGCTATCAGGGAAACAAAATGCAGTGGAAAGCATTCTGATATATTTATTAACTGTTTAGTGTTTCTTTATTAGAGAAATGATATAACCTCAGCTTCTACAAAATCCTCAAGGAATCCACACAGTTTGACTGAAGTGTGTCATTGCAATGAGTACTGTAAAAAGTTTACTTTCAGGGAAAATATACCCATGTCTCAACTTTTTATGTAACAGAGAGCAATACAAACCAAACCCTGATTCTCTGATAACACACCCCATGTCCACCCTACTCAGTTTGAATCCCCAGAAACAACCAGGAGCCATTAATAAGCTCATTAGCTGTCCAGGGACACAAAGCTGTACCCATACAAATCTTGGAAAGAATTACTGCAAGAACTATCGCAATGCCAACATCTCCAACTGACACTGACATTTCCCTCAATATTAATATCTTAGTTAAAACTGGGTATTCTGCTTTCTGCTCCTGCTGCTTCCCCCATTTCAGGAGAAAAGCAAGCTGGTAACAAGGAGCTACAATGGGCAGGGAAGCAGGAACATGCTGAAACACCATATTGTGAAATACACACTCACATTTCACCAAATAGTCCAAGAAACCTGCCTTGAGATAGGCAAGCAGAGAGAGCTGAATTCAGGAGCAGAGGTTCAGCCACCCTGCTGGCAATCACTGCCATCTCCCAGCATTCAAACCTTCAAAAATCCAAGCACCAGAATTGCTCAGACACATGGCTGTCAGTCGTGCTTCAGGGAAAATGGAATCTTTCCCAGAATCAAGCAACAGTTTCAATTTTCACTCTCAATTTTTATTTTTTCTCTGTCAATTCAACAAACAGAAACAAACTTCCCAAATTTCACATTAGGGTTCAGTTCAACTAACAGTAGATTAAAAACTCAGACTGAAGTCTGAAGTAATCAGATTTTGAGAACCTTTGAATACAGTCTTATAATTACTTTGCATAACCATAACATGAAGACCAGAGGAATGAATCAATCTTTACCAAGAGTAGCTGCAGGTTCTCTATTGTCAACATTACAAAAACCACAGAGAACCTCACAGCTGGAAAGTACAACATTATAAAAGAAATAGAACTTTTTTCAGTACAAAACTCTTATTACTTGAAGTACTGAAAACAGAGCCCAGCTTCCCAAAAGAAGCAGTGCTGTTACATGTTCCATTTAGGAACTTCATTTTAAAACACTGGGTTAACTCACAGTTTGAATTATGATTTTTACAAAACTGGGGAAAAGCCACAGAAACCTGCTTATTCACCCCTCTGACCACCTTTAAGAGACAAGCAGGTGCCTGTTTATTACAGTATTACCCAACAGCAAAACGTCCAAATCTTTGCATTTAGCATTAAAAAAAAAAAAGGGAAATGAAATGGTAAGCTCTGAACATTCCTAAAATGCTGAAATGCAAAAATACCTCTATGAAAATATTTTTCAAAATGCATTCATAGGAAGGAAATCAGAATGCACAAATTTTTCAGCTACAAGAAGGATTTAAGAACCTGGACTGGAAAGCTGTAACATTACTGGAAACAGGAAAAATATTTAGGTTAAGCAATCTGCAGTAAAGTATGAAATACTGTTCTAACATGGCTATTTTCCCTTTTGAATTCTGTGAGAGGCCATCAGTAAGAAGTTGTCATTATCAACAATGAGACAATTGCTGGAAGCAATAACCTTTTATAAACATCCTGACACCTACAAGAAGCCCTTTTCATGCACAGAGGACTTGGTGGTAATGACAGATGCTGCAGTCAAGCAGAAATCCAGCATTTGTCTCCAAGCTCCCATGGATTTAGGACCTTCCTGCACAAGGTGAATTTGTGTGGTCATGTTTGCAGCTGAACTGGGGAGGCACAGGGGACAGAAACTTCAGTGGAGGAGTAGAATGAATAGTTGAGAGTTCCTCAATATTCAAAATAACTGTGTTATAACACAATTATTTATATTTATATTTATATTTATATTTATATTTATATTTATATTTATATTTATATTTATATTTATATTTATATTTATATCATTGTGTTATAATATACATATTGTTAAATAGAGCTGGTTTATTTCAAAGCACTACCTAAGTACACATCAAACGTGAAACTTTTCTTGCTAAAACTGAAAACATTTAGCATTTTATAATTTTAATTTTTTTTTAAATTACCTCATCTCAGAGTTCTCCACTTAAAATCATGGTATAAGCAGAAAGCTCATAATTTAAATTATTTACATCTGTGTTAAAATCTTTTGAAAGACAGAGAGTGTTTGGGTTTCTTGTAGCTCTCCAAGAAATTTTTATCCTCATTTAGTATAAAAAATGCCAATAGGATAAATTGGTAAACAAAGAAATTAACACCCCTCTACACATTTCTGCAAGTCTCCACAGATCTACACCAGCATATCTACATCCACATTTTTCTGGGTTACCATGGTTATCTGCTTCCCTTACTTGCTTGAACCAGAAATTGAAAAAAAAAAAAAAAAAAAAAAAAAAAAAAAAAAAAAAAACCCAAACAAATCACATTTAATCAGAAAAACATATTCTGCTGCACCCTATAATTCCCTTCTCCATGGCAGCTAAAATTACCAAGGCCCCAGGGCAGAGGGAGTCCCATGCCTGGGCAGGTTTGGGCAGTCTCACGTGCAGGGGTCCGTGGGCACAGGGAGCGGCTGTGCTGTGCTTTGGAGCAGCACTGCCCATGGAAGTGCCTGGGCAGGAATTCCTCAATTCTTGGAGCCCTGACAGAGGCCAGCAGTGCACAGTGCACAGGCAATGATAAAGCTTTTAATGCATGCAAATTTGCAAGGCATGATGCATTCAATAATCCCTTGTCTGAGTAAGCTGTAAAGAAGGCAGCAGGAGGAATAATTAATTTACGTTAATAGCTCTCAGTGTGGTTTGTGTAGTGCCAGAGCTAAAAAATTAAATAATCTGGAGAGCTACAAGCAAGACTCCTCTGCAGCAGTCACACTGTGATTCTCTGCAAACCTGTGAGCACCCAGTCAGACCCCAGACACCTGGGCCATTCAACAGAGAGCAAAAGTGCCAGCAGCAAACACGGAATCCAGCAGTGAGCCATCAGGGGAAGTCTGCTTTCCACAGGCACTGAGTTCACAAGGAGGGAATCATTCCAGAGTGCTTCCTGGCCATCCTGCGTGATGACCACTGATGGATCACCCTCACAAAGTCTTCTGAAGTCAAAACACTGATGGCATGGTTGTACCACAATGTGATACTCCCTGTGTAACTCAGTGGAGCAATGCAAATTGGTGTTACCCTCATGAGCTTCATGCCCTTTTAATACCACCTTGAAAACTACAATAAGGACTGTTCTCACATGAAAATATGGTCAGCATCTACAACAGCTATTAACTTTTGTTTTCAACTGCTCAGTCTCCAAATTTCATGTAGGCCACTTTTAACTCCACCCTATACATTTGGAACCAGGAAAAATATTTTCTTCTGCTAAATGAAAATTATGAGGAAGGAGAATCTATCTACAGATAGAAGGCCCACAGAAATAATCTCAAATCATTTCATACATCCCATCACCTATTTTTGAGCCAGAGTGTTTGTGAACATCAGTCTATTAACAGAAAACCACGTGACTCAGGATAAGACTCAGTGACCATTTATGAGCAAAGTGCTGGATTCAGTTCAATCACTCAGTTTAAAACAAGACAAGAACTCAGTTTCCATTCTCCACGTGGCAGGCTGTGTTTTGCTTTCCACTATGGATCTTTCCTAGAAGTGTCATTGTAATAGACACTGTTTTCAGAACACAAACTTTTTATATCATATGGCTGAATTAAGGAGGCACAGAGACTAATAGACTTTCTCTCATATGGCAACAACTGCAGCAATCAGCAAGTTAAATGGAAACATTCAGTAGCTGCTTCCTAATGAAAACAATATGCTTACAATCTGTTCTGCATTAATCACACTTACAGAAAGCTGAATTACACTTTCCTTCCTATGGCAAATATTGTTTTAATGGGATATAGAGTTAAAGGGGGAGCAGTGGAGTGAAAATGAAAGATGGGGGGCAGGGTTAGATAGGTTGTTCTCAAGGAAAAATCATTGCAAAGCATCCATACTAGAAGAGAAGGTAATGGTTAGGTAATGTCCCCTGACTTCTCTCATTTCCTTTGCCTTGTGTGGAGGGAAAGCAAGTGAGGAAACAGGTGCCAGAGCACTGGCAGCCTTTCCCAGCTGTGAGGGATGCTGAGCACACCCTTCTGGCCCTGGCAGGGATCTCCTCAGCAGCTGCACTCTGCTGCACACACCCCCAGGGGAACACACGGACTGAAGTACTTTACAGGGCTCCCCTCCTTTCCCAACCACTGGGCTTCAGTGCTGTCCCTGCTCCTGAAGGTGTGAGCAGCAGGGATGTTCAGGGGGCAATGAACCCAGCTAATTACTGACCTCAGGGGAAGGCAAATAAAATCCTTCTGATTAGAGAAGTTTCAATTCAATAATATTTTCTACCTTGTTCTTAATCAGTGGGGCTTTTTTTTTTCTACTCCCTCTGCTGTTTCAGGGTTTGATGCACCTCCCTGTCCCCTCTCCATCTCAGTGACACTCCCCAGGGCACAGGAGTGTGCAGAAGGAGGAACTGCTGCTCACACATCACCACACCATGGCCCCAGGTGCAGGCAGAGCTCACATCTGCTCCCTACCACTTTAGAAACCCTGATTGCTCATGCAGTGGCACAAGTGGAGCTTTACAAATGTGTGAGATCACGTCACAGACCTCACATTTGTTAAGTTTCATTTTAGTGTAGATTTATTTAATTTTTTACTTTTACTTACGCAAAGCAGTGCTTGAAGTGCCCCATCTCTTGTATCTGCTGTATTCCTTCAAGAGGAATATCACAAATTTTCTATGGTGTAGAATAAAGAAATTATTTCAAAAACCATCAGGTAATTAGAACAGTAGGAGCTCTTGCTGGAAAGCTGATCCAGGCTGACTTGAGTCCCCTCTAAGTGCCCATCACACCAAAGCTGCAGCAGGCTCAGGTGCACACACCCCACAGATCTACCAGCACACAATTCCTTCTCTTATTTTGTTCCATGGGAAAGTGGTGAAGCCAGTGTTTTGTTCCAGTTTTTCTAGGAAAGCCTTGTGTCAGCTTTGCTGGAGCCATCCCCATCCCAGAGGCACTACAGAATGCCTGTGACATCTCAGTTCCTCACAGGTCTCTCACACCCAGAGAAAAGCTCTCCTGGGGGAGGACTTTCTCCCAGATGGATGGACCTGAAATGGACCTAAACTGGACCTTAAATGGACCTGAAATGGACAAGGAGCTGCACATGAGCAGCACCCATGGCTGAGAGCTGCAAGAGGAAGAAGCATTGGTGGGGATGTCATTCACCTCCATCTGCTCGTGGATGCTTTATGGGATTCTTTAAGGAAAATGCACCAAACTTCAAAGGCACTCGCTGAATCCTGAGCAGCGGACAAGACAGCCAGAGGATTTGCTACAAGCAGAAATAAAAACTAGCAACAGCTGTGAAGGTTGAGGGCAGCCTTAGCTGGAGTAGTGCTGGGAATGTGGAGTTTAACTTCAGAAAGTAAAGAAGACTGATAAATTTTGGGATGGGGCAATCTGTAGAGTACCAAATATCCCCACAGTCCTCTGCAGATGGACAACTGCAAAACAGAAAGGTGAGAGCACTAAAGGATACTTGAGAGAGGGACCACAGTGCAAATGTATCCCTGACTGTGAGCAAATACATTTATATTCCTGGGAATCAGACTGAATGAAGTAACATGGGAGCTCACTAGAACCTCCCTCTTTCAGAGAAGTCTAATTTTAAAAAGTCAACATAAAACAGGGTTTCTTGCATTACATCAATACTAATTTCAACTAGTGTTCCTAAAAGCTTTATGAAATTTTACACCATATCAGAAAGACTTCCTGTAGAAGGTCCTACAGATTCTGTAACATTTACTCCATGAAAGATTCTGGATGAGGCAGGAATACCCCACTAACTGGGGTGGGCAGCAGTGTATAGAAAAATCACCAGTCCTGCCCTTGAATGGGTGAGAGGCAGAGATCAGTGGAGTTCAGGTTTACAAAATAAAAATTTGCCTAAGTTATTTTTATTCCCCTCTAATATGAAAGGTCTTTGGCATAGGGGTCAAGGTTTGACTCATAAAATTTAAGTCAGAGCTGTACATTTGGAAACCTGGTAACTGAGCCTTATGCATGACAAAGAACTTCAGAGTTCTGGCATGTGCCATGCAGAAGGCATCTGTATTTAAATGTCAAATAACTGAGAACATATTGCAGCCATAATGAAGTTGTTCAAAGGCTAAACTATTCTCACTCTTATAATGTCTATATCCTGTCTGACGTCTGAGTTTAAGTTTTAATTTTCCTAGGGAATCTTCTACCCCCTTCTTCTTCTGGAATAAACATTATCTCCTTACAGTGGTATTAGAAATGCACTAAGAATCAAAGCAGGATAATTAAATTCAAATGCTTTGTTGTATGACAAGAGGGAAGAAAATCAACATTAAAAACATCTGCACTATAAACCACAACCAAATGCCAGATCCCACTGGTATTTTCCAATGGAATAACTGATTATAAGGGGATTCTGTAGAAGACCCAAAAAATTGCAATGCTATAGTCCATGATGGCCAAGAAAATATAATCACTTTACTTTTCAGTGTTCACAAGAACATCAAATATATGCAGAAATAAGGATGTGAACTAAATTAGTAGCAGGAGGCTAAGCAAAAGAATTGAAATATGTCCATCATTTGTGTTTCCTCCATCACACAAACTACTGAAATAGTAACCAGTGCTACAAATACTGCACTGCACATTTGCTGAAATGGATCACGTGGGGATGAAACAGCAGCATCCTCCTACTACTGGGTGCCCTGAAAGGAACTCTGTTTTCAGGCAAGACTAAGAAAGTTAAGCTTGTGAAAACAGCACTTGAGCAAAATCCCACCTTTCACTGCAGGAGAGCTGCAGGCACAGCATCCCCTGAGGGAAGTGCAGATTGCTGAATTTATTCCCTGCACTGCTCTGTTTCAGCACCTGAAGAACTAATGGAAAATAAAATCACAATTACTGCCAAAGACTAATCTTTAATCCTCTCAGGCTGGTTGGTGCCACAGAACACTGGTGTTCTCCAGAGGTTTTGCACCAGGGGACACCTGCAGAGATGAAGCTGGAACCTTGCAGAGGGTTTGCAAAGAATGGGTGACACATTCCTGCACTCCTGGGGGAATAAAGACACAGCTGGAGATGGAGCCAAAGCATGGGACTAAACCAATTTAGCAGCATTAAGGGAAATTGATGTTGCACCATTGGGGTAGAGCAGCAAGTTGGGAAGCAGATGACAGAAAAAAGAAAGGTTGGGGTTTTTTGTTTTTTGGTTATTTTTTACCATAGGTTAACATGTGGTAACCAAGTACAGTAAATTCACGAATACAAGCTGCACGGACTATAAGCTGCATCGCCGGGTGTTGGCAAATATTTCGTTCTTTGTCCATAAATAAGCCGCACCTGAATATAAGCCGCTCTGTGGTTCGCAGCGAGGTCCCGCGTGCAACAAAGTTGCCAAATACTAACAGAACCGCGGGAGGGCGGGGGGTTTACTGGCTCAACTAAGGCTGTGCAGGCTCGGCCCGCTAGGGGCTGCTGACGGGGCCAGGTGGCCCAGCCTGGCGCTGCTGCTCGGGGCTGGGCGCCGCCTCTGGGTTCGCTCGCCCCGGCCCCGCTCCCGCCATGGCGCCAGCCGGGCACGGAGCACCCTCTCCTACCCGAGCCGCAGCAATGGCGGCGCGGGGCCCCCCACTCCTCCCCGGGCCGCAGCAGAGAAGAAGAGAGCTCTCCTGCCTCTGTCCCCGCCCCCCGTGCTGCCTGCAGGGAGCCAGGGCAACAGAGTAACACTGTAACAATTGCGAAATGCCGGCTTTTACTGGCAGGTGCTTGGCTCGGTGCCCTGGCTGGCAGGTCTGGGGTTGTAAATGTCAGAAAATTATTCACATATTAGCCGCCCCCGAGTATTAGCCGCACTTCCGGGTTTCCACCAAAATTTTTGTCAAATTGCTGCGGCTTGTATTCGTGAAATTACTGTATTATGACTTGAAAGTAAGTGTTTAAAAAGTTGTTCTTAGATAAGCTGCACGAAGTTTAGGTACATGATGCTTGAAACTGAACTCCAAAACGTGATTTGACTTCCAGATGAGAAAATGCAACCTAGGTGAAAATTGTCAAATCCAGAATCTTCCCATCCCTTTTACCTCTGCAAACCAACAGCATTTAATGCATTCCAGGAACCCAGGAAAACTTGGAAACTGGCGCTGCTCCTTCCAGGGACTCCTAGCAGCCCAGGGCATCAGTCAGCTCCCCCTGGAGCCTGCTGCAATGTCTCTCTCTGTTCAAATGCCACCACATTCATGGAAACATTCCACTGCAAGCTCAGGCATGGAAAAGTCAGATTGGCCAAGCAGGTGCCAGGGTCACACCAGGACCTGACCCAGCACCCACTGAAGGCAGTCAGTGATTTCCAAAGGCTTTGAATTCAACACACACAGAGTGGTTACATCAGGGCATCTTCAGGGAAGGTGAAGGAAAGATCCTTTCATCCCTGCTGTTAAATAAAGTAAGCACTGGGAGAAGTAACATTAGCAGACTTCTGTTCCTGCCATGATCCAGAGTGAAGCAAATGAAAAAGGCACTTATTATCACACCTGTGTTCTTGATCTTGTGATCCTTTTAACAGGAAAAATCTGTTTCTTGGGTTTGTGCATTTCTAAAATAAATGTTATACTTCAAGTCTTTAATTTAGTTTAGTATTTTTATAATAGTTACAAAAATAGCTTATGTCACTTTCCTGTATTTCCTCAAAGTAAGTATTAAACTAAATATTAATAATCATTATAATGTTTTGCTTCTGGCAAAAATACTTTTTTTCAACACTGAAATCTTTACTCCCTGACTAACAGAACACTTTCATCACTTTTTTTTAAAGCAGATTCATTTCCAGTTTATATGAAGCAAAAAAACTGCCTACCTTATTTGATTTTAGTGTATTAGCACACAACTTTGGGTTCACTTGGGAATCCTTGTGAAAAATAATGTGTCACTTTTCAGACAAGCACAATAGAATCCACTAAGATTAAAAACTGAAATAGAAGATATACCCTTCTCTTCCATCTTTTGAAGTGTTCTCAAAACCTTTTCTGTCATATTGATGATCCACTTAAACTTTTTCATCTCAATCTGATTTCTTTGCTCACACTGCTTCAGAGATTAGCCTGAAAAAAGACATTTTAGCCATACTGTTCAGCAAATGCCAAGAGCTCATCTTCATAACATCAGTGCTATGTGATTACTTACATCATATTTCCACAAGTAGAGGATTATATAGCCTGCTGGAAAATCCACTTATTTCACAATTAGCAAAGGCAGGTTTTTTTGGTTGTGGGAACATACATGCATTTTTATCAGCTGAGTTTACTGAAGAAACAGTTGGAAAGAAAAAATGTCTGTGTTCCCTTCTCCCAGCAGATGTAATTAATCATAAATCTCAGGACAGATGGAATTGTTGTAGAGGCTTGGAAATCTCCACAACCCTTCCAAAGCCATTGCATTTGCTGTTTTGTGACACTGCAAAACAAACAAAAATCACTTGGTATTCAAGTTCAATTTTCGTGTTTATGTTTATCTGTCTATTCTGCCCTCAGCATTGTCTGGTTTATTTATTATTTGGCTTAAAGAATAGGCTTGACTGGGATTAGGACAGCTGTGTTTCCAGCATTGCCAACTGTCTGCAGTTCCACGTGCTCAGGCTTGATCCACCCCTGTACTGCTGGTCCACCCTGAATATCAGGACAGCAGCTGTCACCACGGCTTGGTGGCATTTTCCTACCCCTTTTCTCTGTCTGCCTGCCCTGCCCAGCACAGCCCCTGCTTCAGGTTTAAATCTGTGATGATCAGAGGTATTTCTGTAGCAAACTGAATGGCCAAGGTTTGCTGGTTGAGGCTGGGATGAATAATGCCCTGAACAAACCTGAAGATATTTTGCAATGAGCTTCATCCTTCATCCCTGTGCAGCCAGATGTGCTCCTGAAACTGTGAGGGTTTGTTTGCTCCTTACCCCATATCATCCATGAGTCCCCTTCAGCAATGGAACATCCAGCTCATATCATGACACTTCTAAAGATACACAAAACTGTCTCACTATTGTAAAACTTGACCTGATCAAACCAAAACATTTTTTATATAATTTTCAGGACACGTTCTGCAATTTTGATCTTGCACAGCTCTTCAGCAACATAGAGTACAGAAACCCAGGGGGGATGGAAGTCTAAGGAAAACCTCAGAGTTTAACCCTGCCTAATCCAAGCCCTGGCACTCGTACTGCACCTCCCTGAAATGTGTCCTGTGTGCCTGGCCTCCAGCATTCCTGCCTCTCACCTGAGCTCAGGGCATTTATCCAGAACCCTGATTTCCTGCATGGTCCTTCCATTGCTCTCATCCTGCCTGAAGCTGTTCCCTATTTCAGCAGCACTGCCTGTGCAGGGTTTATCCATCCCTCTCCCTCCCATCTCTCTGAAGAACATTCAGGGTATTTCCATTCACATACAAAATCATTTCCCCTGATTTAAAAATAAAATATTAAAAATAAAGCCACCAAATTCTAAAACCAACCAGTGCTTGGAAAGCTGGCAGTTTCTCTTTAAATATTTCTGTAATGTATTCATTGATTGAAGTATTTCATACCCAATTCTGTGCAATCAGCAGAATTACCATTACTCATCGCATCACTCACTCTGAATCACAAAATGCTACAGCTATGAAAAGATTCAATTTGTATTGGCTTTTAAGCATTAATACTAAAATAAACACTTCAGCAATAAACATGTCAGCTAAGTGGCACTGCAGTCCTTTCCATAATCTGAGGGAAAATAAATGCTCACAAACTGTTTTCCCTATATTAGAAGAGTTAAAAATTACAGAAATTTCTGTTCATCTGCATTTCCATTAAAACTGACAGTCACAGAAATTTTTTCAGAAATGTTTAAATCTGTCAATTCCAGTTCAGTGATAGAGGTCAGCACTTTTAATTTACCCTTGAGTTTATTAGCACTAAAAAAAAAAAAAAAGGATGTAAGTTCTAAGGACATGCTATCTTTACTTTTTGTTTGCCTGCCTGTAAGAAAATCAAGAAAATCCTAAAAAGTTATCTGGGAGAGGAACTGCAAATTTTATTTGTTCAACATTTGTTCAATATTTTAAATCAGAGAATTTTAATAATTGAAATTTGACAGAGAAATACACACTAAAGGAATTTTAAAATAAAATTCCTCAAGCAATTTAAGTTATTTATGTCTTTTTTGATATTAAAGTACCCAATTATTTCTGAACAACCTGGTACCAGTGAAATATCATAAACTTAACAGCAGTGCTGGAAATACAAATCTGTACCCAAAACTGAGGTTTGAGGAGGTTGTTCCATCAGCAGCATTTGAATTAAATCTTTCAGATGAGAAGTTTCTTTAGGACTTCAGTCAAATACTAAACAAGGACTGTAGCAAAGCTGTGTAAGCACAAGAAATTTTATTCTTTCCATTTCCCTGATGTGGGAAATGAAAACCAAGAATCCTCTCCTATAATAAGATCTTTCCCTGGGTTATTTCCTTAAATGTTCCCTGAATTCGATTGTTGATTCTAATCTAACCTTATTATTCCAACTCCCAACAATCCTTAACTAAAATGTTTACAAGATGGAGAGCATACATTGTTTCTAATTAATTTACAATTACTTAGTTGGAAGTTAATTACATCCTCAGTCAGGACAACCCAGTTCACTACTACCAATTTACCTCAATTATTCAAATGGATTTAATTGATTTTTAATGCATTACTCAAATGCAAACACAGACTGAGCCTGATGTTTTCCTTTTGCAAGAGAGACCCTTGGACTGCTTATGATTTGCATAACTTTGGGAAGACTTTTCTTCATTAAAAATAATGACAATAAATTTTAAATTAACTTGCTGTCAATAAAGCACCCTTTTTTCACATTTTAGCCTCAAAACCCAACCTTGCAAATAGCCAAGTGCTTTCAGCAAAGGGCAACATTCTCAGAGCACCAGTTTTCCTTCCTAATGTTTCTGAACCTTTTCTGGTTTGGTTTTTCTGGTTTTTTGGGGGGCAGTTTGGTGGGTTTTTGGTTGGTTGGTTGGTTGGTTTGGTTTTTTGGCTGTATGGGGGTTTGTTTGTTTTGTCGTTGTTGGTTTTGGGGTTTTTGTTTGGTTGGTTTGTTGGTTTTGTTGTTGTTTGTTTGGGGGTTTTTGTGGAAGAGGATAGAATTTCCATTGGGACAAACGTCCTTGTCTAGGCAATACAAGTGTTCTGAGCACAGCCTTGGTTTGCAGGGGTTTTACTGAAAATTCCTCCCAGCAGCTGCAGAGCAGAACCAAAACCACTCTGCAGGAGTTCAGCACGGTGCAGCTTTGGGTTTCTAACTCTCAGGAGAAAAAAAATGCCCAGGTGGAACCCAATTCCAACATCCAGCTCTGCTGATGACTCAGATAAACCCCATTAAATTAGTTCTATTTTATTATGCCAAAATTCTCATTTTCAAATTGGGGATAATTTATGGAGCAGACTGAGATCCTGTGATAAACAGCCCTGAAGAAGGAGAAAGTGCTACTGCTGATGAATTAGCTGTGGCAACGCATCCTTTAAAAACAAAAACAAACCCCAAAAAGTCCAAGTGACTCTAGAAACAGTATTGCATTCCCCAGGATTTGTATTAGCACTTTGATCCAACAAACTCTGCATTTCTTTAGAGGGAACAGAACAGCTTGTCTCCACACTCTATTATAATTACCACTAAACTGCACTGGAAACTTGGCAATTTTGAATTTCATAACACCCATGACTGACATTCCTAATTAATACTATTGTTTTTCTCCTCTGGCTGAGTTTCCTGAATGCCAACCTGCATAGCACAGACTGAAAACAGACATTAAAGAAAATAACATCAATGTTAATCTCTAGCACAAATACATTAAATGCCTCAGTAACACAGGGAGGGACAGCATTCCTATAAATAATGGATCATTGCAGCCTGATAATCTTTATCCTCCTTCACTAATAAGATGATAATCTTTCTCCTCCTGTGTCCTTGCCTTTGAATTTCAGTGCTGCAGTGGCTGAAGTGCATTACCAGCTCTCCTTCTCATCTGGCTTTGAAATCTGTAAATAAAAGAGCCTTCCAAAAGAAGCCTAATGAAGACACAATGCAGAACGCTCTGCTGCATTAGGCCCTGATTAATTCTTTTTACTTTTTGTCATCTGAGTGTAGATCTGAGGCCAGGAGAACTCCTAAAGTTATGTATCTGGTTCATGCTGCCTCGCTGGGGAGACAGCTCTAATGTGCAGCAGAGATCACAGATCCCCAGGGGATGGCAGCTCCTTCCAGAGGCACAATCAGCATATTCAAAAGCAGCAGCAGCAGCTCTGAGCTGACATCTCTCCACACTTCACTCAGGAGCTGAGCTGGGCTTTATTTCTGCATCGCTCTGTACTGGAGAGGGTCTGTAAGAATAGCAGCTGCTCCTGATTTCATGGCCAGACATTGTGTCGCAGGAGAAAAATATTTAATACATTAAAAATTCCTCTCATTTGAGAAATGCTAAACTGGCTTCGTTTGAAATAAGATTTTTGATGCAGGTGGTGGGAAAAAAATCATAGAAATGAAGTAAGTAGGATAATATGGAACCAAATTGACTATTAGAGATGCTCTGAAAACTTTTTTATCTATAAATACTATTGTGATCTGGCCTCCCAAACAGGCCAAAACCCCATGACATTTAAGTTGAACCCAAAGCATCCTGCAAACCCATTATGTCTCACTTTGGCAGTCCCAAGGCTCAATAAAACAGAATCACTTTGTTAAGATTGTGATGTAGAAAACAACCTTAACTTGGTGTGCCAAGATCAGCTGGAAATCAGCAAAGCTTTGCTTTAATGTCCCACAGACTTCTAGATACTAACACCTCTAAGTTTTAGGTCAAAAATTTAGAATAATTGGCTTTGACAGAGTTAAGCTGAAATAAAATGAAAAACATCATAGTGGTGACTGCACTTCATATATTCCACATATTGATCAAAAATATTTGAAGCAGAATATTCTACACACAGATTCACCACACAAAAACATGCAGCTGATGTGCTAAAGCACATTTATTTCTTTTCTAAATTGGACAGATCAGCTCCGTCACCACAGACCTGCCAGGAACAGAAAATTTGATGGATCTTTCACACCTGCCTCTTAGAATTTGTGATATAAAGAGTTAAACAAACTTCTAGCTACAGCAAACTGGCAAGCACTGTGCAGCATTTAGACAGAGTTAGAGATTCAGTCTAAATGTTGGAGTTGTGTATGGAAAGCTCAGTGTCTCCTAACTCTGCAGATTGCTTTCAAATGTCTCACTTGCATGAGAACCAACAAAACCAAAAATAGATCCCCAAGGCTTGGAAATGCCATTCAGCATTGGCTGCAGGGTGGGAGCCTGGTGTGCAGCAGCACTCAGAGAACCCACTTGGAGGCTGAGCACAAAACGTGGTGGGTTTTCTCCTTTTTCCATTTTAGCCCATGTTAAAGGTTTCCATGTGTGTTGCCCACTGACTTTCAGTAAAACCTCACAAATTTCAATGCACTGAACTTGTCAGTTTAAATCAATCATGTTTTGTTAAATAGTTCTAATGTGCTTTTGACTTATATTTCACTTTTAAATATGTATCTAAATTGAACTTAAAAATTAAATCATCTTGGGAAAAAATGTGCCAGTTTGACAATGCACAGAAAAAGTGGGTGCTTTCTCAACTTCTAAACTTTAAAGCATTCTGAGTTGGAAGTCACTGTGGCAAGTTCTCTATTGCAGACTGCTATTTCTTTTTAAAATGACTTTACAAAAATTTCTTAATGTGTTCTTTTGCTTCATTTTCAAACCATATAAGTAGGAAAATTCCAAATGCACTTATAGTCCTAGTAAATGTCTTACCCCAAACCTTGCAAATATCAAGCAGAGCATCCACCTACAGATCTTGTTTTGAACACTTTTCTTTTTTCACAAGGTCATCCAGTCAGCACAACACTCAAAGACCAAAAGCCTCTGCATGTCAGAAGCCTTTTTTATTTTTCTTGTCTGCAATGTCATCTCCATCAAAGTCTGCAAAGAGCTTGGAAGAGTCTCCAGTCCCTTTGCAGCCCAGCATTTTGTGGTGTGTGGTTTGAGAAAAGCTTTTATCAGGAAAAGTGTCACAAAAATTTCTTTGTGAGCCCCATCAAGTTGTGTGCTTGGCTATGGGTACGTTTGTGGAATACTGAACATTTCCCCTGGCACCTCTGACAGGCTGGGGCATGTGGCAGCTCTGATGATCTCTGTCTCCTCCCTTCACCTCCTGCTCCCAGCCCTGGCATCCCCACAGCCCCAGTCCCTGTGCTGGCAGTGCCTCTGCAGAGCTCAGCAGCTGACAGCAGCCTCTCCTCACTGCTGGGCTGTGCCTGGGGGCTGCCCTTCATGGCACAGACAGGCTGTCCCTGCAGAGCCTGGTGACCACAGCACAGCCAGGCTGACAGACTGTCCCCAGGGACAAGCACGTCCACTGGGCTCAGGGAAAATAGTTATCATTCCAAAGCAGTTCCTTGGATTTGATTCCAAGACAGACATCAGACCCTGTGCCCCAGATTTTAACGGCTAAAGGACTTCAAGACAGTGAAAAGCCAAATTAAAAAAAAAAAATTAAATTATTGAACAAGCCATCAAGCCATTAACAACAAAAATACTAAACCACCACTGTTTCAGCACCTGTTCCTTTTACCCTTTCTGCTTTTCTCTGGTCTTCTCCTGGTTTTGTTTTCTCTTTACATCTGAGACTTTTGACATGATTCCTCTTACTTATTCCAGTGTATTTATTCAAAGATGTATGAAGTACAGGGTTTTTTTTTTTAAATCATTTTTCATTTGTCTTCTCTTTAAGAAAGGACTGTGACTGTATTTATGAAAATGTCTGTAGTTGAATGCACAATGTTTTCACCACTGTTTGGGAAATGTCCCTCCCAACAGAAGCCGTGGGATTTCAGAGTGTCCTGGGGAAAAGCTGCAAAACTAAGCGAAAGAATATAATGTGCAAGGAAGAGAAACTCTAACCCAAGCCAGTTTTACAGGAGAAAAGAGATTCAGAAGGAACTTTTCTGGAAATGCAGCAATCCTTCAGGAGAGCTGAGTTTCACCAGTGGATGAAACATAAGAGGAGAAAGAGAAGGTTTCAATTTTCAGAGAAAAATTTTTGTTTCTCAATATTGCAGAGCTGGCTGGAGAGAAAAGAGCCCAGGCCCCAGGTAACCCTATTCTGACTCGAGGAAGAAGGCTTGCAGTTACATGGAGATGGCAAGAAGTTTTTCACTTAAATAACATAATAGGCATCTCCAGCTGATAAACTGATATTGAAGAAGAAACACAGCAGAGAAACAGTAAAAGGAATACTTTTTCCCAAGGAGCCACAAGAAATAAAACAATCAAGGGAGAAGGAATATAGGAACCTGCAGGAGATGACCAATACACACCTAAATTGTGAAAGAGCCCTGCCAAGTAACAAAAGGATCCCAGGAAATATCTGAGCTTATTCTTTTTCTTCATGCTTCACGAGGGGGAAAAAAGGGGGGGAAGAAGAGTATAAAATCCTGCTTATTTCCAATTAGAAATCAGGATTTAGAAGGCCAAATCTTTTTCTCAGCTAATGCACATAAATCTGTGGTTAATCTGCCTGCCAGACAGACATTTTAACAGCACACCTCCCCAAACAGCAATCATGGCACAGAAACTGGCACCTCTTCTCAGAGACACTGCAGATTACCTCAGAAATCACCAGCAGAAAGCAATGAAGCATGAAATCTATGACCCTCCAGGTGAACATTGCCCTAACTCAGAGCCTCGTTTGTAAGCTGAAAATGTACCATGCAGGCTTCTTTATGGAGACTAACATTTAAAATGCTAATGCAAATGGCATGCAAGGAAACAGGCACTTGGAACACACAAGGGCATCCTCAAAATGCAGGGACATCACTGCCAGTCCTTTTGGGAGGTGTGTGATGAACCTGATGCACGTGCCAAGCCAGGATCTGTTGCACAAAGTCATGTTGAGCTTTGTTCAGCTTCAGCCAAACCCTCTGATTTCTTACCTACTGTACTTCAGACATTTACAGGTCAGGTTTTAAGCAGAATGCCACTTGCCATTCTGTTCCCATTTGCCTGGGCTTCACTCATGATCAGCCTGTATCTCTCCTACTGTATGTAATTAATCTATATCCTCATTGTTCTAGATATAGCTCGGCCTCATCCACCCTTGCTGGCACTCTTTGCATCCCAGGGTGTAATTTGTGACAGTTTACAGCTGCTTGTTTTATCAGCTTGGCTTCAAATAGTTATTTTGAACATGTTCTCTGCATTGTGAATGTGTATGTTAGCTCTGAAAACAGCAAAGAATTGAGAATGCAAGTGTGCTCCACAGTGTGGCAGAGCTTGTGGGACATGGGAGTCATTACTTCATTTCTATTTTAGGTGCTGAGTGAGTGCCAGCTCTGAGAACACAGGCTGCTGGTCAGGTGTGAACCCACCACATTCAGCAGGGGCTGATTCAGGAGGCTGCACTGTGTGACATGGGAGTGAAACACACTGCTTCAAAAACAACTGCACTTTGGGGAGCAGTTGGGCTTTAAGAATTATCCATTTAATGGATCCCTTCGCAGCATCCCTTTCTATAAAACCCAGAAGCAATTGTGTCGATAGGGATCATTTCTCCTCTGTTCAGCAATACTGAAATTCCTGCTGCCATGGGAATCCTGGTTCTCCATGGCTAGTCACAAGGGCAGAGGTAGTGTAGGTGTCTCTGTTCTTGACAAAACACTGTTAATCCTGAAGGGTTCAGTGGTTTCACTGCCTTGAGAACCAGAAGGAAATGCATGCAAGAATTCAGTAGCCCAAACTGGCAGATAAATTAGTTACAGCTCCTGATTGCCACATGGTAAAAATAAAACTGCTGGAAAGCTCTAGTTAAGATTCTTCCCCTGCCTGATGAAGTTCATCATCAAGTGAAAGAGGACCACAATCTGTATTCCCTGGTTGCAAGTGACTCACTCGAGCAAGTTCCACTGCACACAGAGCAGAGAGAAGCCTCAGCCAGCAGCCTGAGCTGCTGCTCTCAGCTCTTCAAAGGAGAGCCACGCTCAGGCTCCACCTACAGACACCAGCACAGCTTTTTAACTGGAGTTTGAGGCACTGCTACTGGCCAAGTATATCAGGGGGTTTAAATGCAGGTCTGCTCCCTCTCAGAACCCAGGCTGAAAATTTCCCCCATTTCATTTCTTCATAGCTCTCGTGGTACATCATATGAACACACCCAAAAATGGTAGAACTGCTTTAGAATTAAGGACAAAAATCTCTCCTCTCTTGCTCATGCATTGCCTAATAACCACAAATGGTTGTTTTTCTCTTCATTTCATGGGACCATGCCCAGCTCAGGAAAATGTTGTAAAAAATTAAAACTCAGAACTCAGAACCCCAGAGATCCTCAGCCTCTTTCCTTTTCCCCCTCCCTGGCTCCTGTCAGCTGCTGGTACAGATGTCAGTCCCTGGCAGATGTTTCCATGAACCCTCCATCAGTATCTGCCCACAGATGAGGTCACTGTACAGACCCAAGTTTTTTAGGGGCTAAAGGAGATCCTGTGGCTCCCTACACACTAGGTTAGCCAATGATTGTTCCTAGCAGGTAACAACTTTATCTGCATTCTTCCTAATAAAATACAATAAGCTGAACAAGTCCTATTTAAACAGCATGTGATAACCTATTAAAGAGGGATGTAGAACTCAACCCACAGCAAGGAGAGATCCTGGTCTGTAAGGAATGATGGGATCAGTCTGTCTCTGGCATGGGGCAGCCCCTCGTGCTCTCTGCTCCCAAACTTCCCCATGGGCTCCCAGCAGAGAGCCCAGTCCTCCTGCCAGGCTGCCCCATGGAATGGTGTGCCCAGCCACAGCCCCATCACAGAGTGACTTACACCAGCCCAGTAACACAGTCTGCTTTGAGGCTTTGGGGAGTGGCATCACTGGAAGAACTGAGATGACAAGTTCATACCAAATCTATCATTCTGGGGAGCAATAACTCACCTTCTGATCTTGCTCCATTTTAACTCCTTAAACTCCTCCACTGCTGTAAGACAATGAGAGCAAAAAGCTTTGTAACATTACAACAGGTGAATAAAGCAATGAGGTTTAAAGATTACCTCTCCCAGCATCTGAAAATACAGACATAATTGAGTCTGATTTTGTCCAAAGCTTTCCAACCTCCTAATGAGGTCTAATGGATTCAGCACTGAAAATTGAACAGCAGGTGCCTTTACACGAGGAGGTGCACTGCCCAGGCACAAACAGCACCTGGAGTGTTTTCCTCAGGAATGCTAAAGAAGGCCTCACTCTGCTCCCTGCCCTGCTAAAGACAGAAATAAATTCCCTTGCCTAATATTTACAGCTTGCCCAGGCCCTGGCCTCGACCCCAGAGCAGCAGTTTGTGTCTATCCCAGTAATTGATTCATTCTCATAATGCACAGTTCCAGTTTTGGGGTTCAGCCTGCACTGTTTGCTGCAAGTTGTGGGCAAATCAACCCAGCCAGCACAAGAGATGGCAATCAATAGTGAGAGTCTCAGCTTAGTGCCTATCATCACTGCCCATCACTGCTTATTTCCATGGGCTGACATGGTGAGTTCCACCATCTAGGGTTTGTTAATAGATGATCTAACAAACTGCATTACATTTAACCAGCTAAAACTTATAAAATGCATTCTTTGATTTAATAAATATGCTCTAAATCATAGATAATGCTCCTACAAATCTTTCATAAAATATTTTGGCCACTTGAAATATAAATGACTGGAAGTATAAATGACACCTAAATGAAGTATAATGACTTGAAGTATAATTACACCTACATAAAAATAAATATTCCCAACTTTCCTAAAGAAAAATACATCCCTGACTCCCCAAATCCATCCAAACAAGAAGACTCTTGCTCAGGCTGCCCAGGAGCAGTCTGTGGGTGTTTTTGGGAGCTGAGGCAGTGGCACTGGCACAGCACCATCAATCAGAGCCTGCTTGCTGCAGGAGGCAGTGCAAGGAACAGTGCTAAGCATTTTTCAAAAATGAATAATAACCCAGGTACCTGGCACCTGCGTGTGACGTGAAGCATTACAAACAAATGAGGAGTAATAGAGCTTACTGGGCATAAAATGTTACTGTTTTATAAAAAAAGTGCAGAATAAGCAAACTAGAAGTAATCACCCTGAGCACTTCCACCAACTAAACAACCTTTAAACTTTCTGAGGTCCTACAAAACAACATGATGGATTAGCATCTGCATGAGGCTATAAAAGGAAATGAGACAGAGATACTTTGAAATGATCCTGAATTTTAGTCCTACCTTAGCTCTGTTACTGTTCAAATACTAAAACATTGAGTTAACTATTTTAATGGTCCAGATCTTCCTATTGTGTTCCCTAGGCTTTTAAAGTGCTTGGAGAAATATTATTCAGGCTTTTTAGGCATTTGCCAAATTAGTGTCTGGAGACTGCCAGGCATTTTAAAAAGCAGTGCCAATTAAATATTTCCTTATATTGCACATTATTGAATATACTTTGCTAGAGATCTATCTTGCTAACAGTCTCCCTGCTTGGAAATTTAAAGAGAAAAGAAAAAGGGCAAGGAAAAGACCTTTTAAAGGAAAGGCAGGCTGGTGCATGTGCAGATGGGAGGTGTACAGCTGGATACTGCCTTCTTCAGAAAGGTGAGCAGTCACTGCATTTCCTGGGTAAAATGTTGCCAGTTTGCTGCAAGCTTCATTGCAGAGAGTTGGAAAACCCTTTTTGCCACAGAACTACATTAATCCTGCCCTAGAAATTGATATTCAACTTGGATTCATTGTTACCAGTTTCTCAATTTTAGCAGAAAACAATTGCTGCCATTATACTTCACAATCTGTTGGTTTGGGGGACTTTCCTCTGCTTTGGCTTCTTGCTAAAGATTCCTTGTGCCTGTTTTGTCTTTCCAGAAAGATCCTGCTCATGTGTCCTAATGCACTGAAAGAATTTAGGAAATACTCTCTATTTATATAATAACAAGAAGAAATCTCTTGGCCACTCATTCCAGCCACTACATAATAAATTCCACTTGTAAAGGAGAAAAAATTCACAGTACACATGGACCAGCATCTGAAAAGAAAGATCCTTGGCAAAGTATTTCAATTCCCCAACTGCAGCACCTTTAATTTAAATCCAAGGACTTGAATTTTATCATGGATTTATATTCCATATTCAGACTTAGAAGAACAGGCAGAGGAAAGAGAACTTGAGCAAACACTATCTGCTCCTCTTCCAGAAAGCCTGAAGTTCAGAAAGCTGAATAATTGGAATTTTGAGGAGACAGCCACTGCCATATCCTTTTGCTCTCATAAATCACAAACTGTGGGGAAAGAAACAAAATAAAGGCAAACTTATCTTGCCTTTCTCATGGAAAAATAAAGTAAGAACAAAAGTTCTACCATTCCTAGAGGACAAGATCTGGGGTAGGCAGGGCAGTACACTGACAGCAGAACTGGCTGCCTGTAAAACTGACTCGTATTGAAATTGGCTGTCTTATTTTCCTGAAATTAAAGTGCATTTCTCAATGCTCTTTAGAAAACAATACAGTGCCATTCTGTTCTGAGAGAAGTGGGGTGTTTAGTAGGCAAATTTACATTTGGCATAGTTTAAATGTTCACACTGAAAGAAGTGAGAGCCTTTGTTTTGAAACATAAAAATATCACACTGAGGGAAAAGAGGAGAAAGAGACAGTGAGAACAACTGAGTGATGGTCTGAGAGATAAATATTGTGCAGTATTGTTTATCCAGGCAGCCAGCAGCACTAAATAAGGCTTCCAAATATCACTACTGTGGTGATTAACATCCTTTTTCACATTAAAAATAATTCCTGAAACTCAAAAGTGAATGGATTTCTCCCCACTATAATTAATTCCTCCATGTTTAATTGCAGGAAGCTGCAATGCTTATCCAACTCTGGCTTAAATCTACTCTGAGATCTGTTCTGGGAGGGACCAATGGCCTGAGCTCTCCACAGCAAACACCTCACCTCTCCCAACAGCATCAGAGCAATGACACCTCAGCATCTGAGCTTTTCTATTTTTCATGTATCCTGCAGTACTTTAGTGCATAACTCTAAACTCCACACACAGTGTGAGCTGCTGCTTTCCCATTTTGGGCAGACACAACAATTCCTCTCCAGGCTGGGAATCAGGGACACCTCAGTGCCCCAGGCCCTGAGAAATGTAAATAAAAGTGAGTTGGGGGAGCAAACTTGGGGTAAACGACTTCATTAGCTGAAGCTGTAATTGGAAAATTAACCCCCAATATGCAAATGGCCCAAACATAAAAGTGTGAAAACCTGTGACCCACTGTCCATTTTGGGTGTAGCCCTGGGGGGCTTTGTCTGCCCAAAATGAACCTGAAGGCCCTTCAGTAAATACACCTGCTTTTTATTCTCTTAACTCTGGCCTGTGTTTTTCAGTAGCCCCAAAAGGCACCAGTTTCAGCAAGGGAGAGCAGCTGGGTTTGATCTTTTCCAAGGTAGCTCAGAGCCAAGGCAGCAGTGCTGGAGCCCTGCAGGGCAGCCAGGGGTGCTGCAGAGCCCAGGGTGGGCACAGGCAGCAGAGCCACCCTGCAGGGCACACACACATCCCACAAGGGTCACCTCAGAGGAGCACTGACAACTGCTGAGGCCACGTCAGGAATACCATGGGTTGTTTGCAGAACTCCCTTTTGTTTTTGTCAAGCCAGGGAGAGAGCAGAGCAGCAGTGCCAGTGCTCCCTGCCCAGAGCTTGCAAGTAAAGGGAAAACTGAATTCTGCCATGCAGGTTTTGTCCTTTGCTTTAACACATAAACCAACAGCAGCAGGGTGCCACAACCTCTGCACCACTTGGATGTTATCAATGTAAACAACAGAGATAAACTACAAGTAGTACAATGGGGGAAAGGGAAGTTAGCTGAGAGCTCCCACAGCTCTAAATAAAAAAAAAAAGTTTTGGTGTTATCTATGCAGAATTGAACAGGCTTGGACTATTTCTGTACTTGCAATATGGCAACTCAGCACTTCCCAAGATCAATAATATAAATCTGGATCTTGTTAAAAACAGAAAGCCTCTGGACATTGTGAGAGGTATCAGTGCATCTTCCTGAGCCTGAAGGTATTTGCTTAACACAACTTCACCAAAAATAACCAAATGTAGAATATCATCATTACATCACATCAAGTCAGCTTTTTCAGTCTCTGCCCAAAGATTACCTCCCTTCATTAACTAAGTTCTTTTATAGCAAAAAATACACAAAAGGACTTAAAGCTTGCATTAACACATTGCTGAAATGTCATCTTTGTCACTAGAACAGATTTTCTCTTTGTCACCTGTTAAAAGACACAGAATCAACTTTCAAATCCTAACTCACATCTAATTCCCCATGCACAGAATGATATTAAACTAGTTTACATCCATACACACACGTGCACATAGACTTTCCAGAAATAATCACTTTATTTTTGGTGTTGATGAAACACTGATAAAGCCCTTGGGGCACTCAGCACTGAACTGGTTACTTGGTGTTATTTTCCTTCCTACTCCAGCTTGTTTGAACATCCCAACCTAGAAATGAGGGCCACACTGACAGGTAGCTCTGCCTAAAATGCACAGACAGGGGAGACAATTGAGAAGGACATTTCTGAACCTGAGGGTTATTCTGTCCTTTGCCTCTACACTTAGTGCACTCACACCCCAAAAATGCTGCCAGGTGCTCCCAGTGTCAGCCAGCCAGGCACAAACCCCACAGCTCACAGCAGAGGATTCATCCAGAGCCTGGGAAGGATCTCTGGTGCAGCATCTCCAGAATTCCATGGGGGCTGCAACTACCCTGAAAGATTAAAGAACACCTCTAATTTACATTGCTCCCTGAGCTCCTGGGTCCAGTCTCAGTGTTCCAGCATCTGCTGGGACTACAAACTGTCCAAGGAGGAAAAAAAAAAAAAAAAAAAAAGAAAAAAAAGCAAAGTATCCCATGTTTCTGGGAACTGTCACTGTGCATGACAGCCCTGGCTGCTTAAGAGTGGCAAACCAAGTAAACTTCAGTGATGTTTTCATGGTTGTTAGGAGGGTGTCATAGGACCTGGCAAGACTGAGGGTGGAGAAATGAGAAATGAGCCTTTCCTTGTGTTCAGAACTTGGGAACCCGAATGTGTGCCCAGTTTGGGGCCCCACAGTGTGAGACAGACCCTGGCAGGGCAGAACAGGGCCAGCAGAGCCCAGGAAGATGTCAGGGGCTGCAGCACTGAGGGCTGAGCAGGGACACAGCTGGGATGGTTCAGCCCTGGGAACAGGCAGCCCTGGCTCACCAAAGGCAATTTTTGGGAAAGAGAACCAGAGCTGGACACAGGTACAGCAATGAGAGGTTCAGCCCCAGCCTGGAGTACACAGGAACTGCTGACTAGAAAGAGGGAAAATGAATTTAATCAGGAATATGGTCAAACATTGGAGGAGAGGTCCAGAGCTGCTACAGGAGAGATTCAACACTCAGACCTATAGAGCAGAGCAAGTGAATAAAACTATGAATAAGCAAGTGCAAAAAATCCTTAAAATGAGCATCTGTGTCTTCTGATAACATTGAGTCTTTTAGTGTCTTATTTCATCCAAGAATCAAAACCCAGTTGTGCCAAGCCCCAAAACAGAGATAAGTTCATCACTCTGAAGTGTTTACAAGATGAAGTTACAATGACAACTGATGAAACAGTAAAAAGCAGAGATTAACTGCTTTTAAAATTAACTGCAGAGATGGAACTGCTCAGAACAGAGACTCAGCAGCAGCACCATCACAGCACGCCCTACACACCATAATTAATTCACCGTGGTATCCAAAATTTCAACAATCTTTTCAGTATGTTCAAGTATCTTCAGAGAATGAAGCCTTTGTAAGAGGAGAACATAATTTCAAAATCAGACTTCAGTGATGACTGAAGACAAAAGCTGAAGGTGCAGTGGTTAAAGGCCCTTGTCATGGCCTTATTACAATAATAAGGCTGCCAATGGATGGAAATCAAAGGCGTAATTGTCCTCACTGAAAACTTTTCAATTTCTGCAAGCTAGGATTCTCTTTCCCCTGCATGTTCCCTTCTCATATAAAAAAAAATACCCTCTGTAATCATAAATGCTCCTATTCAAGAGCAAACTCTTTTCTTTCACCACTTTAAACTATTAAATAGCTGCCTATTTTAATATTGCAATGGATTGGAAATCATAGCTCTCTAAAAAGCAAAACACAGTGTCCTAAGAATTACTTTCTCTTCTAAAATGCTGATTGCTTCTAGATAAATAGCATTCTATTCTATGTCCATTTATTCTAAAGGGAGAAAAGAAACCAAAGAAAACATATTATGCACATAGCAAAGTTTTACCCTTGGAAAAGCTTGGATTGTTTCCTTACCTTGAACTTTGCCTTTTTGCATTACTAATCTTGTTAATGGGCTCCATTTGCTCTGAAATTTGCATCATGAGAACAACCAGCCTCACAAGCTCCTCAGTTTGTGTATTGGTTATAAAGGCTGGGTTTGACATTGGGAAATAGTGACATGCCTTGAAAAGGTAAAAATTTAACATGCTTCATTAGGGTCAGTGGTACAACAATACTTGTCAGTGTCTTTCAAACATGAGATTCTGCACTTACTTTTATCCAATTTAATGATTAAATTGAAAAAAAAAAAAAAAAAGAAAAAAAAAAAAAAAAAAAAGAAAACCCAACATGAAATGATGTCTCTGATGATTGCTGTGTCTCAGACCAGCCACAGTGGCCAGCCAGACTTGCAGAGCTGGAGCAGCGACCAGCACAGCCCAGCCCCAGAGTTTTCCACTCCCTTATGTTCCTGCCAGGATAAGCACATCCCTGAGCACACAGGGAGCAGCTGGGAAGTCTCATCTCACACCTGTGCATTTGCTTTCAGCTTTTTTCAGCCCACTCCAGGCACTGCCCCACTGCATGACCCAGAGCAGGGAGGGGCGATGCTGTCAGTGCTTGGTGTGCTCACCTGACAAACACAGGGACAAAACCCCAACCCCCTGAGCTGAGCACACTCTGGGTTTAAAATACATCATTTGTAATACCAGTGTAAAGCCTGAGCTCATCTGCCTGTGCCCTTCCCAGCCCTGAAGGGTGCACCCAGCCAGCAGTCCAGCCCCAGGGGCCGCAGGGGTGTTTGCATCAAGGTTTCCATTCCCCTGCTAAAGGCTTGCTGTGCCCAGTATTGCTCTCCTCCCCTTTTCAAATCAGTCATTCTTAATCTTCTGGTTTTAAGTAAATGATTTGAAGCTCTCCAGGTAGAAGACACTGAAAATAAAATTTCTCCATACCCCTTACACACTGTAAATTTTGAATCACTTCAGTAATCAGCTGTAAGGCTGGTTCAGCCATCATAAACAAGTGTCTTTTGGGGGGCTTGTAGAGCCCCAGAGCCCCCTGCCAGAGCCATTCCAATGATTTCCCCAACTGGAAACAGCACGGGCTCAGAGCCTGAGGAGGGCAAACTCTAATCACAGTCTCACTCTTGATTTATTGGAACAGAACTGTGACAGATAATGAGGACCCACACATCATAAAAAGGAGCAAAGCACTTTTTTGGCTCACAGGGGACATGCAGAACATGAGCTCCAAGGCTTGAAATGGAAGGTTTTGAGAGGGAAAAGGGTCTGAGCTGAAGGTTAAATATATGCACAACATGCACTGGGAAAGTCTGTGACTCTTGGACTCAATCCTAAACCTTCAAAGCTCTGAAAAAAAATGCAGAATATTAAAGTGCCCTAAAAAAGCTCTTTAAAAAGATACACATGACCCCCATGCAGTGTCTCTGTTATGAAAGAGCACCATCACATCCAGAACAGAAGCTCTTGCATTTACAAGTCTTTGTTTGGCCAAAAAAAAAATACATATTCCTTCTCCCTTGTTACATTTATGTGTAAGGAGGAGCAATTGGCAGAACTGATGGCACCAAGCATTCAGAGGTTACCCAACACACGAAAATAAATTCTCTGTAAAATGATCAGGTGTAAGTTCTTACAAATCAAGAGACAAAAATCTTTCCTCCCATCCCAATTAATCCAACCTTGAACTGGTATTTCTAAGCAAAACTAGACGGGGGAAATACCAGTCGAAAAAAAAATCTTCCAGCACTTTCCTTCTTTAAGTGGCTCAGACAAGACTGAGGGCTACAGAGTAAGTGAAAAGGGACAGAACTGGATGAATGAAATGGGCACAAACATACTGCCCTGTCCTCATTACTTCTGCAGCAATTTTTCAAAATGCTGTTGACACCATAATAGTCCCCAGGGAGAACATGTTAAGTAAAGGGAGAACAGCTCCATTTATCATTAAGGGGACAGCAAATTTGCCTGTAGAAATTATGCCAGCCTGGTAATATAGCTAATCAGGAATTGGTGAAACCAGATCTTGCTATCAGAAGTGAAGGACAAATTACAGGATTTACTGTGATTTCAGAGGATTTCAGAGTTGCTCATTCTAGGCAGAATGTTGTACATTACTACAGCCAAAGCTGGGAGTGGAGAGACCAAAAAACCACACTAATAACAACATGGGACAGGTAAACATTTTACTCTGAGAAACCTGAGTTCCCCTGTCTAATCCTGGGAAAATAAAGGAAGTTTACAAGGTTTAGTACACAAAGACTGCATGATAGTATAGAGGTACTGTTACACTGTTTAAATATATATATATATGTGTGTGTGTCTGTGTACACACACACATACTGTTACAGCTGAAGTGGAAAAGGTGTTAAAAATCTATGGGTTCCTAGGATTTGAACTTCAGAAAACTCAATTCCTTGGACAGTACCATTCCTCAGATAACTCAGGAATTAATTAAAACAGAAAATCACAGGGGGATGAAACCAGATGAAAGGGCATCATATGTGAGAACAGGACCTCTGCAAAGCCACTTCATTTCTACTCCTCCACTCCAGTTATATCACTCACAGTGGCCAGAAGGACAAATAGAGATCTCCTTATTTTGACAGAGCACACAAAATCCAGGCCTTTGCAATGCAGTGGAACCTTGCAATGCCTTAGTTTGGTTCTGTTGGGTTGCAGTTCCAGATGAGGTTTTTGAAGCTGCAGCAGCCAGACCAAGCAGAGCCTTTGCTAACCCAGTGTCTGTGGCAGAGCCTTCTCTGTCTGCAGCTCACTTCTCTAAAGGAGACACAGGGATTTAACTACATCTACAGGCTGGGATGCTTATTCCCTTTTCAAAAACACAAATCCCACCTTTTGCTTTATTCATCAGTTGTTCCCTGCTTTCCATTCATCCTATTCATTCAGGACCATGTGCTCTGTACACTTCCAGTTATCCCCAGCTGGGGCTCCCCACCACAACTGGTTTTGTTCAGAGGGGTTTGTCTTACAACTCCTACACAGGTGGTAGTGGGATATTTCACCCTGTTCTTTATGCACTGGCCAGCTTCCTAAACAAAGACAATTAATTAATTCCACAGCTTTTCAGAGTGACCTGGGATAATCCTGGCAAATGCCATCTCTTGGACGTGGGTGCTGCCGAGCAGAACAGGCATCTGCTCCACAGCAGCATGGCTTGGGCAGAGCAGCACATGGAAATCAGATCTACTGGGAAATCAGGCATGCACCAGCTCAGAAACTGCTAATAATGCACACAACAACAGGAGCATGTGCAGAAAACACTGACACTGTTGCCTGATTATCAAGCAGAACTTCACCCTGATGCCTGCGGGTCTAGAGAGCAAATATCTCTGCATTAACACAAGCCTTGGATAATCCAGAACACTGGGACCAGCATCTTAAAAGCAGAAGGGCTCTCCCTCATTTTTCTTGCTAGTTGGGCTCAGGGACACATAACTTTTCTTATGAAAAATATTAATTCCAACTTAAAGGGAAAAAAAATACAAGCATGGAAAGCTGCCTTATCTGGATTAGTGAATAAAGTTGTAGCCTATTTATCTGTCTTGTTTTGTTCAAAAAGCATTTCCTAACAGAGTCCCTCAGGAGAGGGGAAATGTTAGAAAAGCTGAACCCTGAGTAAAAAACAAATCACAAGCCCACTTAAAGTCCATGACTCCAAAGCAGAACAGATGCAGGTTAGGCCCTTGTGAAGTCTTCACAAAGAGCAAATGTTTAAATATTCCCTTCTCATACAACACCTCTCACACAGAGGACCTGAGTGAGGAGATGCAGTTTGCCTGTGTGCTGATGGCTCAATGGGTAGAAATCTGAGATGCAAAAACCCCTGAGACTGGATCGCCATTTCATGGTTTTGTCATGAAGAATAACTTACTTTTTGTAAGTAAATCACAACCAAAAGGGTTACCTGGTTAACAGGTGTGGGGGATGACACCCAAGGGTTTGTAGGATTCCATGACACACAAGAGCACAGAGGCTTTGTTCTCTAAATTACTCTACTTTCTTCCAGGTGGCCACAAATACCACAAAAATCACCAATCACAACTTCTTTTTGCAATGACCCATCACCACAGTGTGAGCCAGGACAGTTCCTTTCATAGTTTAAAGGAGAACTTGGAAGATTTAGTGCCATATTTCCATGAAACAAAAAGCACTGGCTGCCCTTGCACAAAGCCCAGTTGCATAGCTGCAACAAATCACTTTTTTAGCTATAATATTTTTTCCTATAACATATAAAAGCTGTCCAATTTGTATAGAGCAGTAAAAGGCCCCTGGCTACCTGCTAGGATTGAGGATATCCAAACATGAGTTTTAATCAGAGAATATAGGAAATATGTATGTGACAATGACTCTGTCCCCGTTCTTTCAAGTGAATAAATGTACTTTTAACTGAGAAGAAGAGAGATGTCAGTTCAGGGCTAAAGGAATTCATAAAGACATATTTAGGACCCAGGAGAAAAGATAAAAAGACTCCTGAAATTAACATTAACAGCAGGCACACAGTATAGCCTTAAAATATTTTTCAGGTGTTAGAGACATAACACCTGAAGGCTACAAATGTGTCTTTCAGAAATACTTCATCTAAGCTAACATCTGCTGCTGGGGTCACTCAGCAAAACCACACACGAAAGGGGCATGTCTGACACCCCGAGGCACTAAAGCAAAAGGGGCTCCTGCTCTTCAGGGTGTATTTAAATATCCACTTCAGGATGTATTTAATACCCACTGTCAGCAATCCAGGAGTGCCTGAGGCAGGCACAGCTGGAATTCCCCTCCCAGGGGATGCTCCCAGTCCTGCTGGGCTGCACTTGACCCTGACCCTGGGCTGGAGCCATGCACAGAACACCCAGAGCAATCCCATGAAAAACAGCACTGGGAATTTGCTGTGCCTGGGGAAGTTCTGGGATTGAAGTGCTCTCTGCTGGCACTGGGAGTTTGTGCCACTTGCCCATGGGTGACAATTGCAGAGCAGCCTTAAACACTAATCTTAAAGAAATTAGTATTTTAGTTAAAAGTTAGAAGAAACTGGGCTTGAGATAGTTACCTGAAACTTAAATAATTGATTGCCTGTCCATTTATGTTTGTTCAGCTGTGCTTGCAATGGGAAAAGATGAAACTGATTGTTAGGTCCAAAGAACACAAACAATTGCAACCAGAAACTCATTCTTTGCAAAACTGGGGTTGCCCCAAAGCCATTTGTATTGTCATTGATAGAAAAGGTCAGGGCGAGGAAGACTCGCCTTACTTCCTCCTTTTAAGACCCCTCCCCACAAAAACGACCCCAGACTTAATTCAAGAAGCCAACCACGCTGCTTAATAGCCATTCCAGCTAATTACCATGGGAAGTGGGGATGGGAGGGGCTGGTATTATGAATATGGATTTGTTTGAACCTTTTGTCAATAAATAGACTCTGTGACCACCTGGAATTTTGCAGTGTGTATTAGGGGGCTACCCCACGCTGCTGCCCAGCGCTGAATAAACATTCACTTTGTAACTTTAAATTGTTAGAGAGTCTTTTGTCCATCATAGCTGAGTACTGGTATTAGACCCATACTCATATTTTGGTAAATCAGCCTCTCAGGACAAAACCTGCTCCAGCAACATCCCCAGCCCAGCTCATGCTGATAAAGCTGCACCTGCTCTACCAGAGGGGAAGAAAAGAAACTCACTTCAACCCTGACATTACTTATTTGTTGCTATATGGCAAGTTCTTTTCTGTCCATAATTCTATTATAAATATAAAAAATCCAAAAGATACAAGTGGCAAATGGGTCAGCTAACCTTCTGCCTTTAAATAAGGTGCTACAAACAATAGATTTCTGCATGGAGTTTGATTTGAAAAAGCAGAAAGCAGGAAATATTAATTTAAAAATGAAAATGCTTGCTTTTTTCTTTTTACATAGTACCTTTTAAGTTTTTTTGTCAAAATACTTTCCCTCCCCCAACTATGGTAAACAATTATTATAATTTCATTGGTAAGTAATAATACTACTTGTTAAGTTTAAAAATACCAATTCTATGATCTGTACTAAAAGTATGAAAACAGTATGGTTTGACTGAAATAGGAAAAACTTGTTTTGCCAGCTTAAAAAGATAATTTGACTTTAGTTAACTTTAATTAACTTTTACACCTGCACTCTCCCAATGAGCTCAGGGGGAAGATTAGCCACAGTATAAGATGCTAACAGGAGTTCAATTCAATATTTATTATTCATCCCAGTATTCTGTAGGAATTAATTCATTTAATGAGCAAACAGGCATTATGAATACCAGAATGGATTTTCAACACTTCAGATATTTATGTCAGTGGAGGTAACAGAGAAAATGTTTACCTGTGAGGCACTGGGATGTCATTTTTCCCCTGTGTATTTCTCTTCACCATTGATGTTTTTACCTCAAAACTTCCATCTCACAGGTCCAGAGCCAAGCCACTGCTCGAGGTGCAGCTGGAGTCCATGTGAGTTTGTCTTACTGGGACAAACTCCCTCTCTAGGTGGGTATGATCTACCAAAATTCTGGCCTTCAGTCTCATTTCACTGCTCTACACCCCTTTTCTTAAAAATCCTCTGTTAATTCTTTGTTTCACCAATTGTTGGGTTTAAACATTCATCTGGGGGTTAGATCTGTTGCCCAGTTGTAGGTAATGAATTTCCCAGCAACATTAGAGTTGTGACTCTGTTTATGAAAAAAAAAGTTTCAAAACAAGCATTTCAAGCTCTCTCCCATATTGCAAGAGAACATCACAATCCATTCCTGTTATCTGGGGATTCTCAGACCAGATTTCAATCTCTTTCAAGTCCCAGTTCCTTGCCTTCATGTCAGTGACTCACATTTGGTTGCTGAGCTCATGAAGTGTTTTATTAATGAAGATGGAATAACACACCCCCACACTCTGGCACATCTACTTCAGGCCTCACAGTTTTACTTTTCTCTTTGCTGGTACTTTCACACATTTGTTTTCCATATTTCAGATGCTTGAGGCCTTGATAGCATCTTTATAGAACTGTTTAATCAAACCCACAGTTTACTCTGACAATATTTGCCATTAGTAACAGCTATAACTCACCATAAACATTCCACTGGCAACTCACTCATGGGAGATTTTTCAGTGGCTTTTACATAATCAAAAATCATGTGGCATTTAACAGACACTTCAATACAGACTGTAATTCTGAATTATTCTGCTATGGCTTTCTGTATACATAGGAGAAAAAACAGCTGATTTCTTCCACTGTTGTGTGTAAATTTAAAATAAAACAGTGGCAGAAACTGCAGTAGTAAAAAACTTGTATGCTCCTCAAGGAGGGAAAAGCCCCAGTGAACTGAATGATCAAAAGACAATTCAAAATACTTCAAATGCCCAAAAATGTCCAGGTTCAAAACCTATTTAGAGAAAAACCGAGGAAGAATATTTATTAAAGGTAAAAATTGAAATTTCCAACAAGCCATTACATCTAAGTCCTAAGCTGGGGAAATTTAGGACCACAGTAAAGATCCTTGCACATCTGCTTGTTCCTAAAGGTTCCTAATGCCTGTTACTGGCCACACTGGAATAAAGCATCATGCACAACACTCTCACCAAGTACAACCACTGTTGTGCTCTTAACAACACTTTCCATCTTACTTAGGCTGGAAATTACTGGCAGTTTTCTTAGGATGTAAATTGGAAAACACTGATGAGCAACAGGCAGAACTTGCAATTGCTTCAATTACTCTCATAACCCCTTCCTTTTTTAAAAACATCAATACCACAGATTGCTTTGGGGAGCTTATTTCTTCCTGCGTTTTTTTTAATAGTACACTGCATTAAATGGATGTTTAGCCATCTCCTCAGAAGCAAATCTATCCCTCAACACAAACACTTCCTCCACAGCTCCTGTGGAACTACACAAACAGCCAAGGGAAGAGATCAATATCACACTATTTTCAGCTGTTCACCCTTAATACAGTCAGACTGCCAGAATCTCCACGTGTGGAAATTGCAAATTGTTTTAATTTTTGCACCTAATTTGCATTTATGTTTCAAATACCAAAACACAGATGTGTCTATTTGAACAGGTACCCACAAATCTTTATTCTGGGGCTGAGAGATTCCTGCTAAAATGCTTGAAGCAAATGCTTTGACCTTTCCCCAGCAGTGTTCACATGCTTCACATGAAGAATATCCAAGTGCTCTGTGATGTGAGGACATTTATCCAATCACCCCTTCAGCCGTCTCCCCATCTGTACAAATCTCACTTTTGGAAAGTGCAGTGACATCAGAACACTCTGTTCTCTGCTAAGTAAATAAGAAAAATGTGATTGCAGCCATTTTCTAGAGGAACCTGAGATGTGCTGGACTTCACTGACTTGAACCCTGAGATGTCAAAATTCTATCCTGTAAAACCTCCTATCATCTGACATTTATACAGACAAGAATATTTTCCTCCCCACTCATGCTAATATGGCCAGGAGGACACTTTCACTGCACACTCCCACCTAACCCACAATAAAGATTACTTCTGGAACAAAATTAAACTGCCTCACATGTGATTTTTCTCAGATTTGACTCTCTCCAAGCATCTATTACCTGCAAGAAACATTGCACGTGGGTAGCTCATTTCAGTCTCTGTCAAACTGATGCTTTCCCACTAAAAGTGTGAAAAAATGACCCAATAATAAATCCAAGACAATTGATGAATGTGATACTTTAAAGCAACAATTTAAAAATAATATCTTTCTTTCAATAATGAACGGGGGAAAAAATCATACAAATAGAAGTTTGACTGAATCTAGGTCGTTTTAAAAATCAAAAATTTGAATGTTCTATATTCAAAAAGCTTCTCTTCTACCATTACTACGTCTGTTCTCTGCCAGATGAGAGCACTACTGCACCAAATTCACCAAAACCACATTTACGGTTTAGCAGGGAACGTGGGTGAGCTGGGAGGCGCTGACACAAGCTCAGCACAGCACGTGCTCGGTGTAGTGCAAAACATTTTTCAGAAAAACATCGATTTGTGAGCACCAGGGGAGGGGCAGAGGCTGAGCTCTGAGAGCAGCCCGGGCAGGAGCGGCTGTGCCGGGTTGTGCACACTTTGTGCCGCTGGCACTAGATGGCATCTCGGCATCGCAGCATCGAGCTGTGCACCCCGAGAGCATCCCCGGCACCGAACAGCTCCATCTGTGCATCCCAGAGAGCATCCCGGCACCGAACAGCTCCATCTCTGCATCCCAGAGAGCATCCCCGGCACCGAACACCTCCATCTCTACATCCCAGAGAGCATCCCGGCACCGAACAGCTCCATCTCTGCATCCCACAGAGCATCCCCGGCACCGAACACCTCCATCTCTGCATCCCAGAGAGCATCCTGGCACCGAACAGCTCCATCTCTGCATCTCTGCATCCCAGAGAGCATCTCCAGTACCCAAATCACCTCCATCTCTGCATCTATGCATCCTACAGAGCATCCCAGCACCGAACACCTCCATCTCTGCATCTCTGCATCCCAGAGAGCATCCCCAGTACCAAAACCATCTCTATCTCTGCATCTCTGCATCCTGCAGAGCATCCCCAGCACCCAAACCACCTCCATCTGTGCATCCTGGAGAGGATCCCTGGCAACAAACCACCTCCATCCCAGCATCTGTGCATCCCAGAGTGCATTCCCAGTACCCAAATCATCTCCATCTCTGCATCCTGCAGAGCATCCCCGGCACCGAACCACCTCCATCTCTGCATCCCTAGTACCAAACCACCTCCATCTCTGCATCTCTGCATCCCCAGTACCCAGATCATCTCCATCTCTGCATCCCCAGTACCCAGACCATCTCCATCTCTGCATCCCAGAGTGCATCCCCAGCACTGAACCATCTCCATCTCTGCATCTGTCCATCCCTGGTACCCAAACCCCAGCCAGCACTCTGTGACATCTCCTCTCAGCACACACAGACATTCCTGCCTTGTTCCCTCCTGCAGGAATTCACATGATTTATCCCCATAAACTGACCCCTAATACCCATCACACCACGTTTGTCCAAATGACAGTACTGCTATTAAGAGGAACCACTGGCAGGGGGAACTGCCTAGTTTATCTCCCTCATCCTGATACATAAATTCTCATCACAATTCTCAAAAGTTTTTGTTGCTGGATTCCAGAAACAGATTTTCAAGTTTGGCATTTGCTTCCTTGGTTTTGTTTTCTTTTCAAATTCTGGGTATTAATACTTCACAAACATTGCTAATATGTGTAAAATGCAAAAAAAAAAAAAAAAACCCACTATAAAAATATATTAACTGAACTATAAATACTTTTCATATTAATGATGCATTGATTTATGTGCCTCTAAGACTGATAAAAGCATCAAAAAGAATGAGATTTGATTCCCACACCACAGCTAAACAGATCTGGTTTATGGGCAGCTATACAATGTCTTGCTGGGCAAACTTTTATCCAAATCAATAACTGAATTCATTTTCTTCCCCCAATATTCCCAAGCACATTTTCACAAATCCTGACTGGAAACTACGATTCAAAGGCCAAGCAAGGTAAAACGATCACCTCCCCTTTAGCTTCTCTTGGATGATGGAAGCAGAAATTTCAGAACTGCTGCACAAAATGTATTTTATACCCTTTGTTACAGTGTCTCGTAGCCATGTGTGGGAGCACACTGCACCCTACAACCAATTTAGTACTGCTGGCAGTGAAATATCAACTTCTGCACAGCTTTACACACCTCTGGTGCAGACACAGCCTCTTCCTGCTTTTTCTTCATCTCCATTCTTTTATTCTTAGATTGTGAGCATGCTCACAAGCCCCTCCTTGAATGTCTACCAAATTTCAGTATTTAGAATTACCAAAATTTGATTAATCACAGCAGCAAAGGCTTCTGGTTTTGCCCTTTGCTTTTTCTGCAATTCCTTTTAAAAGAACCCCATTTCTTCTTCACACATGTCTTGTGTGTGTGTTTAGCTGCTCTCCAATCCCAACTTTTCTTCCCACACCAGAATCACAAGTGTTCAAGAAGATTCAAGGATCTTTTATCAAACCATACCTGGCATTTCAGCAGCTCTCTGGATTCACCAATGCTTGTTAGCACTTGAATTTTCTGCTATTGGAAATTGTTTATTCTTATTTTATTCAGCCTCTCACCTCCTTGGCTAAAGCACAAACACAGAAGAATCTCTAATGGTGAAATGAAGGAAGGCTGCAAGAACAGGGCAATTTCTCAGTTTCATCTCTCCTGCCAGAAAAGATGACACCTAACTCAATTTTAATCAATGAAAAACTCAAAATCTCAACCATGTCAACTTATCCTGGAGATCTGCTTCTCTAGGAATAATAAATCAGCTCCAGCTCTGTAGACACCACACCATTACCACTCCAGGCAAGGTTAACCCTGATAAACAACATTCAGTGCCTGATTTAATAACAACACACAAGTACAGGCTGATGGAAAGGGGAAAAGGTGTCAGTATATTACAGGAGTTGGGATCTAAGAAAAGCAGGTTTGTCCTAACTTCATTCACCACTTGATTTCCAATTTAAGGATTTTCCCTGTATAATCAGTAATAGTAACAGTGTCTTATCTTTTGAATGATACTGGAGTATTTTCAAGGGGACACTTCCAGATAATTTGGAAATGTTCTCCATAATATATGGAATAATGGCTATGACCTCCAGTCATTGGGCCGATTCGTCTGCTGGGAAAAGAACACACAGCCATGGGCATTAACTGGGAGCAAAACACTGAGCAGATGGAGATGGAAGGAACAAAACAGGATTCTGTACCTGCTTCTGACTTCTCCCATCTGCTGCACCTGGATTCTCAAATCAGTAATGTGGTGGAAAACTTTACAAAATCTTCCCACAATAACCATCTCAGGTAAAATTTTCCCCTCACGCTGTATTCCATTCATCATAAACCACTCTCTGATCCTCATGACAGAGCTGTAAGGAATTTCCTCTATTTTTCAGTGCTTCTATAGCTGAATTTGAGAAATAAAACCAAACTCAGCCAGCTATTCCCCAGATTTGCTGTTTTTATTGGCACAAGTTACATCAGCTCTGTGTAACTATTTGAGATGCCTGCACAATGCACTTTCCCTTCTCCCCCTGTGCAGAAGACTCTCCTCCCACCCAACCCATTATCCAAATGCTCTGTGATGATGCTCAGGGAAGAGTTATTTTTGCTTTCAGTTCTATTGTTCTCTCCCTGGTAGTGACAGATTCATTTAATGTTTTTTTTTAAGAATGCTAATACACATTCCATTCAATATGAATCTGAAATTTAAAGAAATCCACCTTTTTTTTTTTTTTTTTTTTTTTTGCAAGCCATTATCCCCAGCTAATAGATCTCCTTCCTGAAGCAGCAGCAGAGATGAAGTAATTTCAGGTACTATCACATTTCTATTCAGATCACAGGCAGCAATTCTTGCAGCGATTTTATTTCTCAGCAAAAATCATTATTGTCCTTCCTGAATTACCCTGAAGAGTCCTGTTTTACTCCCACTACCTTTTCTCAACATTTCTTGATTAAAAAACAGTACATGATATTTGTTATCAAATATCAATATATAGACAAGAGTGTGAGAAATGGAGACTGGGGGAAAAGCAAAAGCACTTTAGAAAACATAAACCTTTAATAAGCAGGAAGGAGAATTTAAAGCAGCCTAAGAGAAGCCTGTGAAGCTGCAGATACAAGAGTGCAACACTTAGAGGAAGCCATAGGAAAAAGGGACAGAAATCCACAGATCCAGCCCAAATCCATCCCTTCAGAACCTGGCAGCCAGTAATTTTACATCTTCCTAAAGCTTCCAATAATAATTCCTTCAGTTAGATTTTCTTAGCTCTGCAGGTACAACCAGCTGCCTGATGAGGTTTAAGAACAAAAGAAAGGCTTTAAAAGACTCAATCACTCAGCTTAATGAAAACATCTTGAATTATTTAGCAAACAATCTATTAGGCAGCTCCAGCTATCAGGAAACATGAAGTTTGATGGATCTGACTCCCTGCTGGAGTTTTATATCACAGTGACTCCAGCCCCTTCCAAGCAGTCTCAGTGATGTAACACAGAAGTGAATTCAGCCTGAGACTGAGCTGCATTAGAGTTTCATATAGGATCTGTCACTAAGAGCAGGAAAAGCAGCCAACAATTATTTAAAAAATAAAAATTTAAAAAAAACCCAACCAAACAAAAAAAACCAAACCTGGAAATAAGCTTTTCAGGCTCTGAAACTGGGGCATTATTCAATAATTTGCTCTCAAGTCCATTTGAATTCTCATCTGTCACCTCTCCTTTTATTACCAGACTGTTCTATAAGCAGTGATCTGGCAACACACTTGAAAAATCTATGTATTCCTTCTCATCCATCACAACAACAAACAATTTTCCAAGCAACAACAGAGACAGTGTAATTTCAAGAGCAATAAGCTCAACTCCTAACTCATTATTTTTATACCACTGTAGTGTGGCATAAGAAATATCATGGAAAACTGGAAACCCTTTCCTCTTTCCATCACAGACCTCTTCAGTACATCAAAACCATGCCTTTAGAACTCTTTCCATCATTCAAAAATAAGCAAAAAATAATTAAAGTCCAAGCTACTGAGGCTCAAGGAACACAACTGAAATCTTGTTTGTTAAGTCACTACCTCAAACAGGACACTTTGTTACAGAAAACAAAAGGATTCAGTCGCAGGGAAAAAAAAATATAGAATTTCATGAGACAGTTTGACCAAGACATCTCCTAAAGTCCCTGCTCTCTTAGTACAAAAGGACAAGTGTTCATCAAATCTTGTTCTGCACTTGCAAAAACATTTTCTAGTTTAGAGAACACATCCAGCCGGAAGAACACTACATCATTCTTCAAAACATTCCTTCTTAACCAGCACAAATCTAATTTCAATGCAAATATATGAAGCATAAAAAAACTAGTTTCTAAAAATAAACCTCCACCTCTCAGAACATCATTCTGAAATTTAACTTTTGACGAGCTAACAGAAAGGCAGTGATTTTGTGCAGCAAGATGTTCCAGCAGGAAGTGTCAGTGCAGGAAGAGCTGTTGAAAGATATTCTTCCAAAGCCTACTATATGGGGTAAAAAAGGATCTTGTCAAATCATCTGAGAAGATAAAAATCTCTCGTATACATTTTCACTTTCAAGATATTTTTGTGCTTCTGTTGGTGTGACTAAGCAGTTTCAAAGCCAGAGATTTCCAACTGAAAGGCAGTGCTCGTTTGGAGGAGGTCCAGCCACCTCCTCCTTTCAGGGAACTGTTAATGTTTGATGTTCATGTTTAAAACAGCATTAATCATGCCTGCAAACAGGGAACAGGGGTTTCCAAACATTCAAAATACTGAGTATTTCCTTATTCTGGCATAAATCCACACTCCTACAACCTCAGGTCTGAGGGGATACAGATTAGATAATCAGAAAAAGAGGGTGGTGAAGTACCCAAACTAAGTGTTCACAGCGACATCATTTCAATTCCTGGCACTATCCAAGGAGAGGCACTTGGAAAGGCCCTGTAGAACAATATTACTGCTTTAGAGAGACAAAAACAATATTAAAGGAACTTGACTGCAACAAATGATTAACTCTGAGTGACATCAGCCAGTGCTGAGTATCACCAGCCCCTCTGTAAATCAGGTCTGTAACACCTCAGCATTACCTTGGTTTGTGGTACCCATTTCCTGCCAAAGCATGATATTAGATAGGAAATGAAGCATGCAGCAAAGGCACAGGGCAGGTTATATTCAGCCTTTGTTCCCTGTTGGTCCAGCCCTGCCCTTGTCAATGCTGTGCTCTTGCAAGGCTCTGAACTCACCCAAACTTCTGCCTTCTCTTTTTGTATCTGCCCTGCTCACCATGACATGGAATTCCAGAGGTGCTTGCAGCTGTACCCTGCCCTCCCATTCCCTCAGATTTTCTCTGCCCTCTGCTCAGCAGTGAGACACACTTGGAGCCCAGTGTGCCAGTGCAGGTGACACGGTTTGCAGCACACACGAGAGAGCCACAGGGCAGTTAATGAACAAAACTGCAACTGTTCTCATCACTTTGTCTCTCTTTGCTAAGACACACACTCCCTGTACTATATATTCACATATCACAGAGCATTTAAGCCAATTCAAGTGCAGTCACTTCAAAATCAGCAAGGTGTCACAGGTAAGAGATTGATGACTGAAACAATTTAAAAGAAGATTTAAATTCAGTTACAAAATCTAATCTCTTCAGCAAAATGCTTTACTTACTGGACCTTGAGGACTGTTCTTGGCACTGGAAACCAGAGTCATAACATCAGATTTATAGTCCTGAAAAGACAAGAGGGGAAAAAATAGTTAGATTAAAGGTAATAGTTGGCACTTTACATAACAGGAATAAAGACCAACATTGAGCACCACTATGATTAGACTCGGAGGTGTCATTAGTAAAACATTTGATTAGAGAGATTTTCATTGCTGTTCATCTTGTGCCTTAGACCCTTTTGACTAAATTACACACTTTTTTGGTTTTACCATAACGATCCCAAGGAAGCCAGCAGCCTGATGTCTCTTTGAGCAGGCAGTGGGTGGGAAGGCTGGGATGATGATACAGTTGTGCCTTCAGAAACCTGGGGGACAGCTCCACTGCACTTCCTGAGCCAGGCCTGCACGTGAAATTTGGGTGACAGTTTCTCAGCCATGCAAAATCCTCTCAGCATCTTATGATAAACGATCCCATATTCCATCAGAGGGACCTTGGCTTATTTCCTGCTTAGCAACAGCCCTGCAGGTGATTTCCAAAGCCCTGCAGGTGATTTCCAAAGCCCTGCAGGTGATTTCCAAACCCCTGCAGCACAGGCTGTGCAGGAGGCAGGCCACGGCTGTGCTGGCTCTCCATTCTTGTGTCACATCTCCATCTAGGTGCACCCTAAAGCAATGTAAACCCCCTCATTTCCTACCCCTCAGGAAGCTTCTCCTACAGCCCAGCTGGCATTCCACAAGTCACAAAGCAGTTTGGGGCTTGGCATGAGAATAAGCTGAGTACTCTGCTGTCACTGCAGTGCAGAAACAAAGGCTTGGAGGGGCTTGGAACAGGGGATAGAAGTGCCACAGTGTCTAAACGCAGGTGCAATCAATTCAAGTGCAAGACTCAGTTAAAACAGGTCCGATTTTAAAAGGAAATGTTAGAAAGAGTTAGCACATTAAATTTTTGCCTCTTCCCTAATGAATATAGCTATTACACTCATATTTGTACTTTGAAAAGGGCTGGCCTCCTCTTGTCATGCCATTCCTGTCACTAAAGATCAGGTTTACACGGCAAGCCAAGCTGCACAGTTCCCCCTACTGTCTGGGAATTAAAGTCTGAGAAGCTGAAATTGAGACCTGTCCAAGACAGCAAAGAGTAACTGCTATGAACTTCTTCTCATTATCATCATCAAGTAGAGCCTTTATTTATGGGAGATGTGCTCTGACCCAGGAGACAGTTCATATTTCAGGGAGTTGGTAGTAATTCTCCACTCCTTCACCCTCAGTATCCCCTGGTCTCTGAATTGGATAAATCAGAGCATCCCTCACCCTCCATTCAATTCAGTCATGGCAAACACCATCTCCTTCATAGGAAATGCCAACAAACAGACTTTACAAGGTGCAAATAGATGCCAAACTACCATCAAAATCACCTGCCAGACAAAGCCTGCAGCCCATTTCTGTGTTTTCCCACAAAAAAAAGCAGTCACTGTTGTCCACTCTAAGAAGCTGCAAACTGAGACCAGCACTGAAAACACCCACCAAGCAAACCTTCTCTATTCCAGCCCTGGAAGATTTAATGGTGCCTCCATGCCCTTTCCCTGCACCACTGAGCAGCTGTGCCTTTGTGCCTTTCCAGGTCTTCTCCAAGTTCACTCCTGTCCCTCTCCTCCCTCTGTCCCTGCACTGAGCTGCTGTGTCCCTGCTGCCCCCAGAGCCCTCTCCCTGCTCCTGCTTTCTGCAAACACCCTGAGCAGCAGGATGGATGTGCAGTTATTTGTATTCCATGCCCATTTCCTTCCCCTCCCTCCCCAGCAGGCTGCTCTTGTTCCAGAGCTCCTCAGGCTGCACGATTTCCCTGGGATCACAGCTTCCCAGCGCTCAGGAAGGACTGTGCAATCCAAACTAACCTTTCTGCAGGGCTGCTCCTCCTGGGAAGCTCCCTAGGAGAGGCAGGCAGGGAGAGAAAACACGTTTTGTTTCACACAGCCCTTCCAGCAGGCAATGCCCCGAGTTCCAAATAAATATGACATTTTAAGCAGCTATTTTGCAGATATACTTCTTTCCCCCCTCCCAACCCAGCTAATTTCTAAGCATTGCACAGCTCTGTGAACCAGTAACAAATGAATAAACAGCTTTAGGCCAGTGCTGATGTGGGACACCTTGGGAAGCTCATGGTGTGCTCCCTATTAATAACTGGCTTCCCACCTGTGAAAATCCAGGCACATCGAACCAGAAAATAAAAGCAAAAATAGCACAACTCCGCAGGTTTGGGTTGTTTGCGGGGACAGAGAATTTCAACAACAATCCAGACTGATCTAAACCTGTTAGCAAGAGCCCAAATCCCTTCTCCAGTAATTCCAGACACTTGGACTGGGATCCACCCACCAAACCCCCTTCTCCTCCTCCTGTAATGCACAGGCTGAAATCTCCATTCCTTCACCACAGCTGCAACAGCAGCATTCAGCACTGACAGACAGAGGAGATTAATTCTCATCATGGTGATTTTCACATATAAGACACTTTCCTCTAGACCATTTCTGTATTTACAGCAAACAAGAAATTGGTTTGTGGAGTTGCTTTTGCACTCATTTTCAGGTAATGTGTCATAATAATATCTGGTACATGTTCAGGTTATGCAAAGTATTGTGCCACTGACAAATCATTTAACCACGCACTTGTCTTGGAGGCTACAGGAAAATGGAAATTACACTGTTCCAGCACTGCAGCAGCACAATAAACAAAAACTTTCTCCCTCCTGTAGAGCTACACTTCATGTTCCTATCAATGCCTCCTCCAGGCAATTCCTTTTGGGTCTCTTGTTTCCATTAACATTTGTATTTTGAGGTGATTTCTACTTGGTACTCGAAGGTGGAATTGCAACAACCATTTACAGGCTGTTTTATTTTCAGGGCCTGTTCTGTTTCCAAGGGCAGGTGTGCTGTGTCCATGCCAGGCTTTCCAGAAGTTTCTTATGATCCTTATTACATCCATCTGCCCTTAGAGAAATCAAGAAATAGCAATAAAATGCTCCCTAAATTTTATATGAGGCACAGCCTTCTCCCCACCCCTCAAACTGAAAGTTTGGAGTGAATGTCAGCTAACAGACATTACTATCCATTCTTCTGCTTTTAATGGGAAAAATAAATTTTGGTAGTCTTTCCCCAGTGTTAAAAGTCTTAGCTACTCCCTGGGGATAGAAAGAATCAATGCAAGCAAGATCCATATTTTCTTTCTTGGAACACCCCTACTTCCAGCAATTTATTTGACTGACTATGCCTTCTATTACCATGTAAATTGTTTCAGGCTGCAGGAAAAAAAAAGTATTAATCTCCCCTCAGTAAGTCATAAAATAAAGAAATCAATTTCAAGGTCAATTTAGTCTAAATAACACCTGCTGCCCTTTTTGTAACATGCAGACTCCTCTGAAACACTAAGTTGCTGTCTATAAAGGCATCAGTACGTGATGTCTCACATAAATCAGGGTGCTGCATGGTACAGTACAGCTGATGTGCAGGGTACAACTGGGGCTGGCAAGAAAGATTCAGAGCAGGTCCCTTCTCATCACACCTCTTCAACATAAGCACACAAAATAAAGCCAAGGGAGCCTGGAGTCAGTAGGGGTCTGGTTCTGCAAGGAGTTTGTGCCTTGTGAGGTTTTGGGGGCATCCAGGGAGTCCCAGCTCTGTGCTGGGAGCATCTGGATCCATGAAGGGTGGGCAGCCTCAAGCCTGAGCTTCAGAGAAGGGGAAAAGGACAAAAAAATAGTAGTAACAACAAGACATCTATCCTTCTGTTGGAAAGCAGAGTGGAATGGCAGAGACTGGAAAAAGGATAATGTTTGGGGGTTTTTCCCCCTATCCTAGAATTCAGAAAAAGGAAACTACTTGAAATATTCTCACCTGCTTCCATGGAGGGAAAACTTTTAAGTGGAAACCCATCTTTCTTTAAAGAACACTCAGTGTGCTCCCACTGTAGCACTAGACTGCGTTTCATGGCTCTAGAGGGCTGGACATCCATGCCCTTCTCCTGAAAAGTTTGCCTTGAGCTCTGTAACTTTTCTGGGCTAACAGGAAAGTTCCAAAAGCTCCAGAATGGGGTGGCCTGGTCACTGTGTTCCTCCCCACTGTGGTACTTCTTTCCCATAAAATGAACACAATTCTTTTTCCTTTCCCATGTCCAATTCACAGCAGTGCTGGTGCCTTGCTAAACACAAAGTTCCTGACTTTATTCTTTTTTATTTCTTCTCCAGGTCCCCCAGCAGAAGACAATCTGGACAATCAATACCCAAGCAGCAGAAGTTCCTGAATGAAGCAAATATTCAGATATTCTGGAAAGGGGACTCCCTATTCCTATAGGACTTCTCCAATGACAATAAAACAATGTCCCAAAGGCTTCTGAAAAGGGCTGAGAACATAAGGATGCACAAGGCTGAGCAGAGAGCAAATTGAAATCAATTTACACAAAATGCTCTAACACAGGAACCTTTAAACCAGGAGCAGATTGTGTCTTCCCTAACAGAGATACAGCACAGCTCTGCTCCAGGATATGGAAGTTCCCCCAGGTTTCTCCAGGCATACAGAGAACAATGCTCCTGCTGAAATTCACAGCAGCAGAATTCTCTCAGACTGCTGGGCAATAGTGGTTGGTGTCCAAGGCCTTCCCATAATTTATTCTATGGGTGACTCTGGAATTACTGAGGGGTTTCACTTCTTGATCTACACAGCAGAAATACCTCCCTGCTGTTCCCAAAGCAAAAACCAACCCCAACTCTGTCCTTTAGAGCAGGGAGTCCCCAGCACTATCCCTGTCTCACAATTCATAGTTAGCACTGGAATGTGGTGCCATTTTATACAAGTAATTTCACGATTATAAGCCGCACCATTTTGACTAAAATTTTGGTCCGAACCCGAAGCACGGTTTATAATCAGGTGCGGCTTATATATGGACAAAGAACGAAAAGTTGCTGTTTTAGTTTGGAGGACAGGTGTCTGCTGAGAAAGGCAGGAGCTTCTCTTTGAAATAGAGAATGTAAACCCCCTCCCTCCAAATTATTATAATTTTGAAATCAAGGGGCTTTCAGGCAAAGATGTGGGAATTAGGAATAACAGTTCTTTACTAGGGAAATTAAAATAGAAACACAATACTACAAAGAAACAAACCCCAAAACCTGACACAGTCAGAGTACAACCTGACACCCGTCAGGCAGGATGTTGGTAGCAGTCCCATTCCATGGTGGCTGCATCCTCCTGCAGTGACAGATGTGGCTCAGTTGGAGCAGTGCTCCTGTACAAGGTGCAGTTTCCCTCTGGAGCTCCAGTGGTGATGTGGAGAAATCCGGTTTTCCTCTGGAGTCCAGTGGAGAAAGGGGCTCCCTTAGTGTCCCAAACCTCTGTTTTTATCTTGGTAAGAAATGTTGGGCTCTTCCCCCTGGCTGGAGCAACTCCCAATGGGATGCAGTAATTTTATCAGTCCCACAGTGGGACTCAATGGCCATGAGCAGAAAATGACTCGCTGGAGGAAGGATGGGTTGTGAAAAGATAAAGAACAATGCCCTGCCTGGTTTCAATGGATGGCCCATTAGCAGAATATCTCCTGTGGAGATAAGGATCACTGCCCCCACCCTCAAGAGATGGTGATAGAATAGATACCTTTTATCACACTCTGTATTGTAATGTGCAGTTTGTATATGGACAAAGAAGGAAAAGTTGCTGGCACCCGGAAGTGCGGCTTATGCTCAGTGCGGCTTGTAATCGTGAAATTACTGTACATAGTCTTAGCATGGATTCAGCTTTATCTGGAAGACATTTCACCAAACGATCAAAATATAATTAATCTATCTGGTATATTCATATATTATAGAGGATGATGATTCCCCTATGATGATACACTAGCAAAAAGGAATGCTGCCCTTTTCCAACAGGTAATGCTCAGTGAATCAAAGGTTACATAGAAATAAACTGGAAAATATAAAGTCACAGAAAAAATCATTTATTTAATGAATATAAGAAAATATTCCATTTTTTAAAATCCATGGTCCTGAATCCTATTAAATGCAAACTTCTCTGTGAAATCCCACTATCACAAGCCAAGGATAATGGCTGTGTGTCAGGAGCTGCCAATATACTGATTCAGTGAGTCAAGAAACAAGGATGAGATTTACTGGGAGTGATAAGCATATTAATGTTATATCATCTAAAATCATACAAATACTCATTTTGCAGTTGAATGTGTCTAATAGCATGAGATTCCACAGTAGAAAAACAAACAGAAGCCTGACATGGCTGTCCAAGGGCTCAGAAGACTAGAAACACAAGAAAAGAGCAACTTTTTAAAAAAGGGTTTATTTGTTTGAGTTAAAGGAACAGAAACAATCACTAACTTCAGATGCACTGCAGAATGTGCAAAGACCCACAAGGAGCTTTTTTTAATGAGAAATTATCTCTTCCATGTGCCAAGAAGAAGTTTCAGAACCCTGAACAATGAAGCCCTGTAGAGAACCAGGAGGAGATGCCTCCCAAAGATGAGGAATATAAGCAGGGCAAGAAGAAATTCAGAATATTCCTAACTACTCCTGCTCAACTGAATGATTATGTATTTCCTAATCCTCCAGCAGTCCATGAAGTGGGTAAATTACTGCAGGATCTGCTGTGAAATCAAGGTGAATAAAAAGACAAAACAAGGGGAGAGTTAAATAAATACTTTCAAAATGTAATCACAAAGGGCACAGATGAGCATGCTGACATTGCCCATTATCTCTTGAGCAGAATTACTTTAGGTTTAGTGAGGCAGGAGATTTCAGTAACCTACAAGTCACTCAGGAACATTTATCTGGCATATTAGAAGCCAATCTGGAGCAGAATCTGCCGAGCAGTGATAATCATCACCCAGGTCTCAGGGCTGGGAGGCTTCGCCCTTGCACGGTGACAGCAGCAAAGGTCCCCACGGGTGTCAGAAAACGAGCCCTGCCTGCAGGGAGTGCTGATTGCTACAGCCCCTGTGACATTGCAGCTGAGCTCTGATAAGGAATCAAAACTTTCTGTCTTTGCTAGAAGCTCAGAGAAACCCAGCTGGGCTGTATCTCTGCTCCAAACAGCCTGGGGTAATGTTTCAAATAATTCCTGGTTTTCACTGACTAAAGCAGGAAGTGCTGGACATCTCACAGGAACATTCTCCCATGGCACCCCATCACCAAAACACCCCATCACCAAAACACCCCATCAGGAAATGTTTAATTCACCAACTATCCAACGTTTTCACTAAGTGGATTTAAAGGCAAAAGATCAGGTACAGGATGTATCCACTTTATTTGTTCCCCCAGGGACAGAAATATTTCTTACACTGCAGAATTTTCAGTCAATGATTATATTTTAAATTCATTACCTAATCACTACTGCAGGATGCTCCTCACAGAAGATATTTTCATGTGATTCTCTGGCACCAGTTAGGACAGAGCCATGCACAAATCCAAGCTAATACTTTGCTATAGCAATAAACACACACCTTGCATTGTCCTGCCCAAAATACTTATACAAGTTATGATCAATTTTCTAGGGTTGAGACTTCAGAAAATAATCAATATAAGTGTATTGTTACATTCCTGGGAACAATTACATGCCTGTGAAGTTCACTTATTTAGAACTGGTATCTGATATTACTGTAAAATTAACCAGCATTGCATGGAGTCTTTCAGAGAAAAAAGACCAGAACATACTCTGTCCAGTCTTTGCTGTATTACATGCATATAAATCTCCTCTGCAGGGACTGCTGCTAGTCTAACATGAGAGTCTTGACTCAGAAAATAAATATTTCACTGCTGTGGAGAATTAGCAGTTTTTACAGGCTAAAGAGTGGCTGCAACCCCTGTGCTTTCAGTGCCCTTAGGGAACACAGCTGACTGCTCAGCCCCCAGTGAATGCACACAGCCTCACCTGGCTGCCCAAAGCATGCTCATCTTCCCTTCCTGCCTCTAGCAGCAGCATGCCAGGGACTCTCCTTCCACGACCTGAAATAAGAGCTGATGCAGATACATATCTGAAATATTCCTACATTCCCCCCTGTGCTGGGATTTTGGACAGGTGACCTTCCCTCAGCTCCTACCAGGGCAGCATTCTGTGCACTGCCCAGGGAGCTCCCCCAGTACTGGGATCCTAGGCTTGCTTTAGCCACAGGAATATTCAACGTGTGCACCACCTGATATGGTTAAAACATTATAATACCTGTTCTCTGAATGCCATTTCAATGCACACCTGCAATTCCAAGCCACCTTCTGCCCTGAACATTTGCTGGTTTAGCACAGATTCCTTTTGGCATGGATAGAAAAACTACAGTTAAGTAGTTCAATTTTTTCCTTATATACTAGCATTCATGTTATTTTTCAGGAAGGTTGATGAGGCCTGAAATAACAGGACATTTCTTCCTCTTATTGAAGAAATACATATAAATGCAAACAAAAGTGAGGAATCAATTCAAAATCCTAGGATAGCTTTCCAATAAATAAAAGTGAAATGAAAATTCAGTTGCATGCAGCTATTACAAGCTCATATAACTCTGCCAAGATAGCACTTCAGCACCGTGTTTATTTCTGTCAGAATAATATGAGGAATGCTCTATCAGTCGGAACTGGATTACAATAAATAAGATTCCATTTAAGAATAAATGGCTCGAGTCCTGAGGGCAATTTAAAATTTGTATATTTAAGAAAAATAAATCTATATCTCTTGCAAGGAAATAATACTTTGGACAGTGAGTTTATGAAGGGATGCAAGCTATGAAATTATGTAGCTGGTGCTAATGTACCACAGTACCTTTAGTCAGCTAAAGAAAACAGCAGTAAAACACAGCAGCAGAGAGAAGGGAGGGAAATGCTCTGAGAAAGTGCTGAAACACACAGAGAATGGATGCACCAAGAATAGAAATGAAGGCAAAATCCTCGTATCACTTCCCATAACCACTCCCTGCTCTCTGCCATCAGGGTAAGCCTGTTTCCATGGCATGCTATGGAAACTGGAATAACAGCAGCCAAATGAGTTCTGCCAGGATTTGCAGTGTCTCTGTAGTGCTCTAGGATGTTAGAACTTAGAGCAAAAAGTTGTGACTGCATTCAAAATGAATGAGGACATCCCTCCAAATCCTCTGTACAGGACCTATATCATCTTCCTAAAGGTTTCTCCTCGAGAAAGGGGAACCCAGAGCCACCATTTGTCTCCAATTCTATGCTCCACAGAGACACTTTGAATTTTGTCACTATCTCAAGACCTCAAATGCTAAGTTGGAATTTTCATGGATGCCATGGTTTGACACTGGGCTAACTCCAGACAGCCACTCACTCAACCTGCCACAGCTGGGCAGGGGAGAAAAAACTAACAAAGGGTTCAAGAGTTAAAGACCAGGAGAAAACACTCCAAGGGCAAAACATGCTCAGCTTAGAGGTACAAAGTGAACTTATACTAACAAAGAGGAGGATAATGAGAATAAAATAAGCCCTTATAGAGACTTTTTCTTCCCCCAGCCCCTCCCTCCTTCCCACTGACAGCACAGGGAGACAGGATATGGGGGGCTTGGTCAATTCATCACCAAGACTTTCTTCTGGGTCTCCCATGGATCACAGCCTCCTCCAGGCATCCATCCACTCTGGTGTGGGCACCCTACCATGGGCTGTGGGGGAATCTCTGCATCCCCCATGGATCCCATGGGCTGTGCATGGATCCCCACAGGCTGTGGGTGGATCTCTGCATCCCCCGTGGATCCCCATGGGCTGAGGGGGAATTGTTGCATCCCCTGTGGATACCCATGGTCTGTGGGGGGATCTCTACATCCCCCATGGATCCCATGGACTGTGGGGGGATCTCTCCATCCTCTGTGGATCCCCATGGGCTATGGGTGGATCTCTGCATCCCTGTGGATCCCCATGGGCTGTAGGTGGATCTCTGCATCCCTGTGGATCCCCATGGGCTATGGGTGGATCTCTGCATCCCTGTGGATCCCCATGGTTGCAGGGGCACAGCAGCCTCACCATGGTCTCACCACAGCCTGCAGAGGAATCTCAGCTCTGGCCCCTCCTGCCCCACTGCCCTTGGTGTTTCCATGTTGATTCCCTCACACATTCTCACCTCCTACTCGTTTTCTCTGGCTGGAATTAAAACTGCACCCCACCTTTGCTTTGATTTCTTCTCAAATCTGTTACCACAGGCATTCCCATCATCTCTAACTGGCCCAGCTTGGCCAGCAGCATCTCCATCCTCAGAGCCATCGGGAACTGGCTCTGCTGGACATGGTGGGAGCTTCCAGCAGCTTCTCACAGTAGCCACCTCTGTGCCCCCTGCTACCAAAACCATGCTAAACCAACACAATGGAAAAGGGTATTTTTGCCAATGACTTGCTTAAAAGAATCCACCTTTTCTAAGCTGTTTTACTGACATTTAAGGTATTGAAATGTGACAACACCAGCAAACTTACAACTTCCACAGAACAACAAATTTGCCTCAATAAGAAACACTATGGGCCCAAATACAAACTCCAGAAAAATGAAGAATCCTTACACTGGATCCAGTTCAAAGGGCCATAGGGTGGCTTAATCAGACAAAAGCCTAGTTCACAAAAAATTAACTTCTACTTAACTCTAGCATTAGTCAAGATTTTTCAAAGTGAAGCAGTTCAGAACCAAATGGATCATCTCTTACTCAAGTGTGCTCCTTTCCCAGGCACCAGCCCTGTGGCAGCAGCAGTGTCCTGGCACAGATGGAGATATTTCTAACTGCCAGTGACATTTTCCATCAGAACTCACCAGTGTTTATGCCATTGTACAGAAGTAATTCTTCAAACCAAAGCACAGGCAGAGCTCCCACCTGCATCCATGTGGGAAATGAAGGGCAGGTGCATCCAGGAGGGACCTTGGCTTCCTTTTGGGCAGACAGGGAATCCTTCTGGAATATCAGACCCAGCATGTCATCTCCAGCCCAGCTGTGACTGAGGGCACCCTTGGCACAAAGCAGGCCACAAAGGAATAGGTAATTTCTACCTGTGGAATTCAGGCTGTTCTTTACAAACTGGATGAGTCCATTTAAAATAAGGGAAGAAAGCCTGGGTTTGAGCTTTCTGAAAGTAACCCACATTGCTTGGGCTGCAGCAAAAGGAGCTCTCTGTAATGATTTGTTTCAGTAGAGAATAGCTCAGTATGCACAGTAACCCCTGAGCAAAGGACAGAGCCTGATGTGCCCTCCTGATAGAAAAACAAATGCACCCAAACAACCCTGCAGACCGAGGAAATTACAGCACAGGTCTTTCCCTGAGGTCCCACCAAAAAACCAGCAGCAGCCCTCGAGGTGGGGTGGAAATCTGGGAACAGGTTTGGGGACCAAAGAGACCCCACTGGGCATGGCAGCTTAATATTAACAAGCCCCCAAACACTGACACCTTCACCCCTGTATGTCACAGCACTGAATCATGTCCTACATAAAACACTCAAATCAAACTTCTCCACTAGCTACAACTTGCAGCTTTGAGTCACAAAAAGCTTTCATTTATTCATGATGAAACTTTCATCTCTGGTTGCTCCCTAAACAGAGCTGGGAGTCAAAGCAATTTGTGGCTGTTTTAGTTTGAAGGCATGAAGATGTGCAGTTAGAGCTCTGGATGGCTAATTGCCAACACAAAACTGTACATGACAGGTGAGAACTCACTTCTGAAATGGACATCAAATTCAAGGAAAGATATCTCTCATAATTTCAAAACAGAATTTTCCTAAAAGTAGGTTTTGAGGAGGATTAAACAATCTGTGAAGAAACTCACAGGACAGAAGAAGCATTTCAAACAGTTCCCCCTGGTTTATAGAAGTGACAGCAAATTTCCAAGTCATTATGGAGAAGTGCAAGGTGAGGATTTTCAGTTTTCCCTGGTGATGGACTGCACTGACACCCAGCTGTAACCTGATGTGGTTTCTGTCTCAGCAGCTGCATAGCACCTTCCACCTTGTATCCCCTGACACAAGTGACACTGGCTTTTCCTGAGGCTTCCAGCACTGAAATCCTGCAGCACAGGCAGCTCCAGAATTCCCTGGGCCATTGTGCCCAGCAAACATCCCAGGCTCCAGATACAAGCTAGTCCTGACTTAAGACTATGCTTAACCTTTGGATATTTCAGAGATCCACTGCTACAAGACAAAAGCTTTCCAAGTTTGTGGCCATCATCACACATTCCTCTGAAGTGACAAGACTGCATTTTTTGAGATAGAGAGGTGAAGCACTGATTTCACCAGAGGCGGATTTGCAAATGAAATGATACAGAGATGCTCATTTTAACATTTGCTTGGCTTTGACAAACCGAACTGAATACAGCCAGTGCACTATTGCCAACATGTTCAACGTGGAAACAGAGGGAAAGGGAAAGAAACAGCCCCCAGCTTAGAGCAGCCAGAGTGCACAGAGAGCTGAGCATTCCCACCCCAGAGCTGTATGCTCTGCTCAGGAGAACAGGCTGAGTGTTTGTCTCAAATAAACGTGGGCGATGCTGTGGGCCCTGTTCTGCCCCCAGGATTCAAATTCAGCATTGGGCAGGACAACACTGCAACTTCCAGTCACTGCAAACCTCTGCTTCTGCACATGCACAGGGAATAGCTGAAATTCCAACAGTTGCACATCTAGGAGAACTAACTATGTTTTATATCTCCTGTGGCTTGCCCAAACATCCCCCCAGCCACAGCAGAGACATTCCAGCAGCCAGCACTGGCTCCTGGTGTTTTCATCTGTTTCCAACACAGAACCAGCACCCTGGTTATTTACTAAAGCTGAATTTACATGGGAAGTTGCTCTACCTGGGATCTGCTCTGTTATCTAAGGTTTACTGATTCTTAATTTAGAGTCACTTGATTATAAACCAAATGGCATCTAGATAAAAAATAACCACAACAGTATAAGAGCTCAGTGTTTGGCAGGAGTGCTGGTTGTGCCTGTCAGAAAAGGATACTCAGTAAAACAAACAGAGCGCCAAAAATTAATGTCCCAAACAAAACTATTTTCTTTATCTGTAATGAAGCATATATTAACAACAGTCAGCTTGTAAATAACATTTCTGTAATAAAGGGTGCCTTTTTCTTGCTGCATGTCCAGAGGAACAGTGGATTTTGGCACGTTTCGTATTTTGGCTTTCACTCTTTCACTCCTCAGGCACTGAGGAAGCAATGGGAGAGAGATTATCGTCTTAAAGGACAGGAATCCTGCATGCAGATTGTGGGGCTTGATAGTAGCAGCCATAATACCCCTTTATATTCAGCAAAGTACTGATAAGCACTGCAACTCCAGAGCCAATGTTCACACTGCAGCTGCCTGAAGCTGCAAACATGAATTTAAGGCTAAGCCTATGTTACATTTTTAGTCTTTAATCACCTGTGCAGGGAGCAGCTCCACCTTGCCAGCTCTGCTCTCCCTGGAGGGAAGGCTGAGAGATCAGAGCCCTCCCCACTCCGGCTGGGGAGGAGGGGGAATGAGGGACAGAGTAAACTGCACAAGTGGGTCCCCAGCAGAACAGGAGCAACACCAAACCACTGCCAGAGCAGTGCTGGCAGCTCCCTCTTCCCCAGGTTCATACAGCATGGAATACTGAGCCACACATTGAGCAGAGCTCTTCCATCCTTTTTTAAAAGTCTCTAGAGCCCTTTCCATGCCCTTAGTCACAGAATTGACAATCACTATGAAAACTGAGAAGCCTTTTGGGGTTTTTCTGAATCACAACTAATATTTTCAGGGTGAAAATTTGTTCTGTTTTAAACAGCCCACGTTTATATCTCTGAAATTGCTTGGCAATACAGTGTACACATTGTACAAAAATGTCATTAGAACAGCAATCCAAAGTGTTAAGAAGAAACACTGAGGTTCTCCTCCATGCAAATTAGACTGACTAAATCTCAGGCAAGGCCCAGTCTAAGAGTTTTTGAGAGTCAAACCTTGGCTTCACTGTAATTCAATCATTCCCCTGAATCTCTCTCTTTTAAACAGCAGCTATGCTTAAGCCTGTAAATAGTGAGGAGTGAATCTTCCTCCCAGAACATTTTGTGCTTTCTTGCCAAGTCATCCTGTGAATGTGCTCAACTACAACTTACAAGTGAATTGTTGTGGTGCTTCCATCTGACACCCATCAGTGCTGTCCTGCCCACACACCAGGCAAGCTGCCTGCTAAATGCCTTGTCAGTCTTTCAGGCACTGCCTTAACCCAGCACAAATGGACCAAGAGCAATGCCAAGCTGTCACTCTACATTTGTCAATAAAAGGGGATAATTTTTAGGAAAATAATAATAAGCTCTCCTCACAGTACTAACACTAAATGACCTGAAAAACTTTCCTAAGGGACTGAAGCCACAGAACAAAGTTTCATTTCATCTTCATAGATCTGACAGCTCAATTTCCCAAGTTCCCAGGGACCTTCAGCAGTGCTAAACAGAGGCAGTAACAAATGTCAGTGTTTACTCAGAGATCTCTTTGTTAAAGCTCTCTGTACTCAGCAGTCTTCACTAACCCTCTTTAGGCACAGGCGGAGCATGTTCTGCATAAAGCAATCAGGAGTGACTCAGCACAGTGTGTCTGTGAGAGCTAAACAAGATGGAATTGCAATATTTAACTAACAAATGATCATATTCCCTATCAGGACCCTTCCCCTCTCCTGGTCAGGAAATCAGCTTTGTTTTCAAGCACCACAACCCCAATGCTTTGCTTTTGCTTTGCCTCCTGCAGTCCCAGGCACGGCCTCATGTTCTCATGGCTCACACCTGGGGATGAGGTGCTGCAGAACTGATGGGCAGGAGATGGAGAAGCCAGCCCAGGGCAGGCACTCCCAGCTGTGAGAGTGCAGTGAGGAGCCAGGAGCACCAGAAGTGCTGCCAGGGGAGCTGGGGTTTCAGCACAGTGAGTGCTGATGTGGCAGGAGTGCTCACTTTGAGCAGAGCAGTCTCACTGCCCAGCCCAGGGCAGGCTCCTGAGCCAGGAGGTGCTCCAGGATAATCACAGAGCTGTCCTGGTGATCACAGCCAGCCTTCAACAACAGCCACTCTAACTTTCTCCTCATAATTGTCCAAGGTTTTCAAAAGCTGGCTCCACATTACAGATGCTAGGGAGGCTAACAGCAGTGCAATGGGCAACTGGAGTTTCCTGCACCTAGTTTACAATTAGAGCTTTTCTCTTTTGATTAAAAGGCAAACCAACCTTGAATTTCTAGAACAAGACTTATATGAGCTGACTTGACTTTCATTATTTAATGAAAAATAAGTAACCAGGAAAATATCTGGGGGCTTTACTGCCATTTAAAACAATTTTTTTTATAAACTGTTTTCCTTTGATAGTACATTTGACTAAGAACTTTTTCTGAACACCACAACTACAACACTACAACAAGAGAAAGAAACAGGATCAAAGAACATAAAATAGGAGTCAGAAGAATAAGACAGTTAATTAACTTCAAAAAGCAGGATATACAACTCAAGTCATTCCTTAGGGCCATCCATCTAACCTGGCCTTAAAGGCCTTCAGTTATGAAAACTCCACTTTCCCCAAGTCATTCATTCCATTTCTTTTAGAAAGCTTTTCTTAATGCCAAATCTCCATCTCTTTTGCTACAATTTAAGCCCATTACCATTTGCTCTTTTCCCCGTGGATCTGCATTTTCATCATTACCTGAGTCTCTGCAGCAACTTTTCCTGCATCTAAAGACTGCCAGTACAGCTTCAGAGGTTTTCCTCTTCCTTAATCTCAGCAACCCCTGCTTTTTCAGTCTTAACTCCCATACAATAATACAATGAATAAAAGTCACTATTTTACATAAGTTTGGGCAGACAATGCATGACAAGAATTGAAGGTGAGGCTGAATGTGAAAGATCTTGAATTTTTCAGCAATTTTGTAAAGTGGCACCTGAATCATTAATATTCATAGACAGATATACACACATATTTACAGACCTCTTTGCTTTTGGGATATTTTAGCATTGGTGGATCAACACTACAGGATTTCCATACCTATTTATTTCTAATCACATGCACACCTAGGCAAGCCAGCTCTCAGGACAGGAGAATTGTTCCTGAGTGCAATTGGTCATTTCAAAACTCCCAAAGATGAGCTTTATTCAGCTTTCAGGAGCTGGTTATTTAATTCAAGCTTGGAAAGCACAACCACAGATGGCAGCTTTTGGCTCTAGCACCAAACTCCCAGTTGCAGCTCCCTTCAGATGCAGAGTTTTCAGCTGGCCCATAAAACCAGAGACAGCTGCAAAATTTAGAATCTGGTCAGTCTTTCAGATTATCAACTCCCAGTGTAGTTTGTTACTCCCAGTCCTGTGCCTGGAGATCCTGGATGTGTCCTGTACCCAGGATCTCTGAGTGAAGGACACAGGAAAACACTTCTTGCATGTTCCAATGTCAAGTTCCTCATTCCCACTCCACTCTAGGAACTCTGTTCCACTCTTAGCAAATAAGCACTGCTGCTGATACAGATGGAAATGCACTCACACCACTGCAGACGGGGTTTATTTGTAGAAATATCTCTCTAAACATAATTAACAACTAATGGCAGCAAAGAGCAAACACATTATTTGTCCTTTTTTTTCACTTTGAACCCAGAAATAGCAACCCAGCAGGAGAAATACTTGAGTCAAACGAGCTAATGAGGAGACTATTCCTGTATAATGAGATCCAGAGAAGTCTGCTCTTGCCTTAGCTTGTTCTATTCATAGCATCTGAAGTTTTCACTCTGCTATTTGGACTCCACACACACCCAATCTGTACCTACCAACACCACTATTCCTAAAGTTTTATCTGTGGAAGAGCAGCACATGTTTAACACTGGGCTGGCAGTTACATGACATTTGCCCCTTCTAAAGCCTGGTCACCTTTGCAAGGCTGAAGGGATAACCAAAGTCACAGGAGATTTAGAACATGGAAAAGAAATCTTAGAACTAAAATGAAATATACTTCAAATTATGGATTGGTTTCCTAATGAGGTCTTTCCCAGCCCAACAAAATTAGATGTGTTCTGTTCAGTGCCTTCTTACAGGTGTTCTTGCCAAATATCTTTAAATTTTAAGTTCGTTAGTAGCACAGTTTGAGAAAAACAAAATATCTTTGAGGTTATCCATGCCATAACAAAAAAAAATATTCTGTTGCACAATGAATACTTTTACCTATTTAATCATTATCTTTATAAATCAAGGAAAAGATTTCTCTGGCTGGAAGTGAAAAGCAGACGTTTCTCCTGCTCAGGTGCTGAAGTGGAGCTGTGCCAGGAAGCCTGAGCAGCAGCAAAGTCACCTGAAGGCTGGCTGAGCTCCCCTGCTCCAGCAGCAATGCCCAGGAGCCTGGGACACAGGAACCTGAGCTCCTCTGTGCTTGGCACAGATCCTGGCTTGGATCATGCCAGCACAAAGGGAAACAGACAGCAGGTGGAATAATGAGCTGGGGGAAACAATAGAGAGACTAAATCTGGTAGAACAAGCATCTGCTGGGGCACACCAGCTGCCCAGCCACGCCAGGAGTGCTGCCAGGGGCACAGCAGAGTTCAGCTCTCACAGGCTACTCACCGATCGTTTCTTTAAAAAATAAAACAAAACAGTTCTCCTGTCTTACAAAAGGAAAAATAATGTAGATTAATACTCAGTTTCAGGCAATACTGACATGAGATTTGAGATCCATTTAATGATTTATGTGGTAGGATCTGTAGCTGAAGTAAAGAGGAAAAACTCCTAAGCATTGGAAAATGTTCATAAAAGGCAGCATTCACATTCCTGGGCACTTACCTGGATGGACCTAGCTTTATTAAAATGGATCAGGGCCCTCAGGTGACAGTGATCCTTATATTTAACACAGATTATCTCCTGCAGAAGTTCATGCTGTGTGGTGGAAGAGAAGCCAAACTCCTGAAAATGCCACTGCAGACGAGCTGGAAAGGGGCCCTAGGGACAGATGCCTCTCTTCCAGCCCCAACTGGGCAGGAGGGGGCACTGGGAGCTGGAAAGGTCATTAAACTGGTTTGGAAGGCACAGGAGCTGACAGCTATACATCTGCTGTGGGACAGGAGACAGGCTGGGGCTGGAGCCCTGCACCAGTCCTGTGCCCCTGCAGAACCTGTACCCAGTCCTGTGCCCCTGCAGAACCTGCATCCAGCCCTGTGCTCCTGCAGAACCTGCCCTGCACCAGCCCTGTGCTCCTGCAGAACCTGCACCAGCTCTGTGCTCCTGCAGAACCTGCACCAGCTCTGTGTGCTCCTGCTGAACCTGCACCAGCCCTGTGCCCCTGCAGAACCTGCCCTGCACCAGCCCTGTGCTCCTGCAGAACCTGCACCAGCTCTGTGTGCTCCTGCAGAACCTGCACCAGCTCTGTGTGCTCCTGCAGAACCTGCACCCAGCCCTGTGCCCCTGCAGAACCTGCACCAGCTCTGTGTGCTCCTGCAGAACCTGCCCTGCACCAGCCCTGTGCTCCTGCAGAACCTGCACCAGCTCTGTGTGCTCCTGCAGAACCTGCACCAGCTCTGTGTGCTCCTGCAAAACCTGCACCAGCTCTGTGCTCCTGCAGAACCTGCCCTGCACCCAGCCCTGTGCCCCTGCAGAACCTGCACCCAGCCCTGTGCTCCTGCAGAACCTGCACCCAGCCCTGTGCTCCTGCAGAACCTGCACCAGCCCTGTGCCCCTGCAGAACCTGCACCCAGCCCTGTGTGCTCCTGCAGAACCTGCACCCAGCCCTGTGCTCCTGCAGAACCTGCACCCAGCCCTGTGCTCCTGCAGAACCTGCACCCAGCCCTGTACCCCTGCAGAACCTGCACCCAGCCCTGTGTGCTCCTGCAGAACCTGCACCCAGCCCTGTGTGCTCCTGCAGAACCTCCCCATAGGTCCTGCAGAACCTGCCCCAGCCCTGTTTGCCCGTGGCCTCCAGGGCACAGTGGCAACAGCCTGTGACACACAGGACCTGGGGGGCAATGACCACAGTCACAAAAACATGAATAAGAGCTAGGGTACCTAAACTACTATCCTAAACTAACAAAAACTGAGAAATTATTAGAAATTTCATAGACATTTGGGGTGAATACAAACCTCCCTGCCTTCCTGGACGAGCAATCTCAGGCTATTTCACTCCTTATTTTAACAGGGGCTGCATCAACTGAACACGTTCACCTTCCCCCTGCCTGGGCAGGGCTCTACTGATCCTCAACTGGGACACACAACTTCTGTGCCAGGAGAATGTAAAGAAACCAACATCTGAATCATGTTCAAAGAGCCATACCTGCCTTTTCCCCCTTTTTATTAAAGAGAGCTTCATTTAACCTGACTTTTTCTATTCCAAAACTGCAGGGTGCCATGCTGCTGCATGCCATGCATCATAAATAGATTATTTATTCCTCCTCATACTCAGCTTCTTAAACGGCATCTGCAGCTTGCCAGGCTGTAAATGGAGCTCCTCAGGAACAATTAGGTCTTCTAGAAATATTTAGGACACTTTAAAATCTTTGTTATTTAGCTTCTGATAGATTTTATGGTCCTGATGGAACTATCAGGTAAATAGGTCTTTAGAATTATCATTATTCAACCACACATTAGTGGTTCCTAATGACTACAAAGATGCTGTTCCACTCCACTGAGTAGGCTCTTGTGGCATATTGATATGCACAGGAAAATGCATGCAAATATCTGTGTATTTACCTATTTTGATTGTTCACTGCTTGCAGAGTTAAAAGACCATTTAATACATTTCCTAAAATAATTAAAAAGGCATAATCAGGGCAAGTTCAAGAGGAACCATTTTTAAACGGGCACATTAAGTAAATTTATTTCCACTGTCCCAAAATCCTTTGCTAAATATGAGCAGTACTTTTATAAATAGGCAAAAGCTAAACTTCCTTTTTCTTTGTCATAGCCTAGCAACAGGACACAAAATTCCTTCTGAACTGCAACTAATTAGGACATCAATTCTATTTTTACAGACACTTGGGCAGCCTGGTTTCAGCTGACCACTGAGAGCACACAGACAACCCAAACAGAAGCTATTGCTGCCTGTCCTCAGCACAAATAAATGAAGTCAGAAGAAATGACAAATTCCTCAGATTAAAAGCAATCTACAGCTTTACCTTGCTCCCAGAGTGATTGGGTAAAACATATCCTAAAGAGGAGAGAGAGAGAAATTTAATTTTTCCATGGCAGTAACATATTTTTTGCTGGCATATGATCCATGTCAACCATGCTCACAGGAAGCCACTGAAGAGCCCTCAGGAAGACAAACACTGAGAGCTGATGAGGAATTTCACAGCCTGCCATCAAATGTTTCAATTCCAGTGTAATGTGCCTACAAGTATAGGGAGAGGTGCAGGAAAAGGCCAATAACACAAAAAATAATCATCTAATGGACAGTAATTAGTGTATGAGGCAAATCCTGTGTTTAATCATTTTCCCAAGTCAATAACTGTCCAACTCTGCCCAAAGTCACAATGCAGAGGCTCAGCCTGCACTTGGAACAGATGGCATTGCCAATTATTTGCCTGCAATGACAATGGCTGCACAGATATGCCACAAAGTCAAAGCAATGCACATTTCTACTTCTGCCATTAACCATAAATCACTCTGCAGTTTGACCTGTGGAAATACCACCATCCTATTTGGTAAGGTGCTTAATGGTCAAAAAAAATTCACTATAAAATATGTATATGTGGAGAATATTTCATAGCATATGTACATTTGTAGTTGTAACTATTATAAAATACATAGTTGATATTTACATTAATAAATGTTTTCTATAATTGCATATTCTTTATATAGCAGTAGAGACTAAAATATGTAAAGGTAGAATGCACTTTTGTACAGTACAGACCACAACTCAAAATTCAGGGTTTGTTCAAATGGAACACAAACACCTTCAGGAAGTTTCCCTGCACTTTTTGCCCAGAATGAACTCTCAATCCAAGTGTCCTTTCCACCCAGATCTAATTGTAACTCACTGTACTGCATCAACATTGAAAACATCTTGACATTTCTGAAAGATCCTGTAGGCAAAATTTTATGGCCCAACCGTCACAAAACCCCCATCCTGTAAATGAAAACTGATCCATGAGGTTTGGTAAACTGGAGGATTTGGCACTCCAGGGATTAATAAAGACGTCAGGAGGACACATGAAACTTTTAGCACTTAGTGTCCTGCTTATTGATGGGTGAAGCTAGAGAGGCCCTGCAGCAGAATTATCCTTATATGATCTCAATCTCTTTTCCATTGATTTTTCTTACACAGCAGTAAGTTTTGATTAACTTTAGAAGCAGCAATGACTACTTCAAAATGCCCAGAATTGATCAGACATAAGGATTTCCTGTTAAGTGGAAATTTTAAAAAATATTTCTTCCAATATCACAATTAAGAAATGCCTCTCTCTTTGCAAAAGTATAAATGGAAAGGCTGCTATGTTCCTTTGGTCATTTTGTTGACTTGGAAGGTCATCAGGACGTCTCCCAAAAAGGTGAATTAATCACAGGGAGAAGTTTTTCCACATTAACACACACAGCACCAGGAGTCCTTTGGTGGCTGCTCAGCTCAGCTTGTTACAGGTACCAGAAGATGCCACACTTACAGGAACTGAAAATATAAAATATTTGCAATAACCCAACACACCAAAGTAAACAAAGCCACTCTTGTAAGTAAAGCTTCTGAAATAAAAGCTGCCAGGGTAGCAGTTGAACGTTTCAGTGCTGTGTTATTGCTACTGACAACCATCTGCAAAAAGCTCTTCTGTCAGGTCTGATACATATCTGGGTTTTGCTTCCAGAATTGCCTCCTGCTTTAGCTTACCTTCTTCCTGAATTTTCCACAGCTGGAAGCACAGTGGAGTCTCTCCTAAAACTTCCCACCTTGGAAACGGAGCAAACCAGAGCAGATTTGTTTTCCTCAAGGTTTTGCTGACACCCTCTGAAATCTGCAGTTCTGCGATAACAGTTCTCTCCTGCTTTTCAGATATAGATCTGAACTGACAGTGCAACATCCCAAGATCAGCAGATCAGCGTAGCTGCTCGAGTCATTAACTGCTCCTAAGGTTTGTACAGCTGAGTTCATCACACAAGCTCCTCCAAAGGCAAATTTTACATTTGCATTCCTGTGCTCTGGTAGGAAAGTAATAAATAGACTGGATGTCACCTCCGTGCAGTTCAACTTCCAGAGCACCTTCACTTTCCCCAGTGGCTCTCTAAAATGACATTTTCCTCCTCCAGCTTGATGGGAAGCACAAGTTTGGGATTTTTTTTTCCAGACATACTTGTTCAATACTCTGCTGCTACCTCCCAGACCATTGTAGCTCACAATTTCCTCTATCTCCTCAGCATTTCATATTTTAAAGCATTACAATCTCTCCTCCATAATGTTATCTAGAAATAACAACATCAGACTGGCAGAAAAATCCACTGCAGAAATTTCACACCATTTCAAAGTAGTCAACAGGGAATCTCCCACAGGAATGCACTCTGGGTAGTGAATGATATGTATCTGGAGAGAAATATTGTGAAATCGATGCTAGAGATCAATCACTTTAAAGAAATACAGTCATTTGGGACAGTCTTTTCCAGGGCAGAAAGAAACTCTGCTGGAAAACCACTTAGTGCACAATGTACATTCACATGCAGAAGTTCATTTATAATACATCTCAGGAGGTGCTGCAGCTTGCACGCAGTTATTTAAATAGTTTGGGGACTTTGCAAGAGAGATTTACTCTCACTCTCCACACATTTTATTATGGAAGGTTTATCATCGATATTAAAGTTTAATTCCCCCAAAGCAGTGCATTAATACATTCATAAGCTTTAATACCTAGAGCTTTGTGCCCACCTTCATCACATATTGAACACAACTGTCAGACAGCAGTTCCATACTTTCCTATCCTTCTTTTTCATTTTAAAGGGATTTCAGAAATATTTCAAAAGCACAGGGTCATTTTGATGCACTACATTTTGCCTAATTTTAAATGTCTGCCATGCAGAAAATTGAGTTTTATGGTTTTCAGAGTAAAAACAAAGCCTGCAGACCCCCGGCTCTCACAGCTCGTTCTTTTCAAGCAGTTTTGCTAATCACATATGGACCTGTGCTACATTTCTTATTTATTGCTTGCCCCCAAATCCTGCTTTCAAGATCACCCATAATCATTTGGGTTTTATGCCCTTTCAATATTTAAGAGTCATCCTTTGCTTTGTGTAATAAACTTAACACTGGGAGTCATTTCCCATTCCAGATCCATTCACTATTCCAAATCCTGCAGCTACTTCCACCAGGCTGTGCCTGTCCTGAGGCTGTCCTGTGCTTCTCCTGCACTCTGAGGTATTGCCAGACAAACTCCTGGCTCTTATTAAACAGCTAATTAGCATGATGGCACAATAAACCACTTTTCCTTATGTGCTCTGAGCAGAGAGGAAGTGGCAACCAAGAACAGCCAACACAGAGAAGGAACAAGGAAGGAAATAAAATAAAATAAAAAAGGAAACTAATTGCAATGAAACAGCAAACAACAGACTTACTACAGGAGTTAAAATAAAAGTACTCTCAGAGGCATTATCATTTGTCAGAACTGCTGCTGCTCCTTCCTGACACGTGGCACAAAGGGAAAAAAGGGGGAATTCAGAGATCATCAGGATAGCTTTAAAATTGGCTTTTGGTAGCTGAGACCGTGCACACCAAGAACCAACACAGCCACAAGCCCCCCAACTGCCTGTGAGTGAAACCTTAATTCAATATGTAATTTAATTTGGCTTCTGCTGCCTATAATTGCTTCCATCCTCAAGAACAGCTGGCAGGCACCAAGACAAAACGCACACTCAGGACAGCAGGAGGGAGGGGTTTAATTAATTTTTTATATCGTTGTATTTTATTTAGCTTTTGCTGCCATCTACAGTAATCATCACAAATCTGCACAAGGAGCAGGTACAGCACCAAAGCAACAAAATAAACCTTCAGCACAGTAACAAGCTGGGCTAGACACACACCAGGGGACTTCCACTGTCACTGCAAGATCTAATAAGCCTTCTTTGCAGATAAACTTTCTGCCTCAGCTGGGGCCCAAAAATTCATTTACAGCTATTTGTCAGCTCTATAAATGAATTAACTCATCCACATAGCTTCCAGACACAAGCACAGACTTCCTGAGTCTGTGTGCATCAACGAGGCAGCAGTGCTGGCTACAAACTGATCAAAGCTTTAATTTCTCTGTATGAGATTGGAACACTGACTGGCTCAATTCAGTGTCTAATTTTTCCATATGGCCACACCACTAAAATGTGGACACCATAAGGCGTCAGTTTGCTAATTTGCTCCCAAAGAGCTTTGTGTAACCAAAATATTTTTCACTTGTTATCTTAATTAATGGAATTTTTCCCATTGCAGAGTAATGTTGCACTTCTTCAGAAAGCTGTCCATCTAATAAAGCCTGTCTGTGGCACCAAGCAGGATGCACAGGGACACTGGAAACCTTAGCAGGATGAGACAAAACACTCCAAACAAGAATGCAGCATCTGATTGGATGGCAATTTAAACTCACAATTAAGTCATTTGAAGGCATTACACCTGGCTTACCTTTTCAGTAACTAATGCCTGGTTTCCAGTTCCAGGGTCTTATCAGTTGTCCCACTGTGATTTTCATCTCAGCTTTGTCAGGGCTATGTAGCAGCATCTGAACCAGCACAAATCCCAAAATCCAATTTCTAAATAGATTTATTCTAATCCTTTTTTTTTGTTCCTTCTGTGATTTGTAATTTTTCTTTTGGGGAATTTCTGCTTGTCCAACAGTCTGCAGACTGGTGCTGCCTGCTGCATTAGGGCACTTTGTGTAATTGTGAGCAGCAGCTTTTCCTGGCTCTCTGAGGAGTAACCCACTGCTGCATTCTCAGCTGTACAGTCCATTCAGAGATGGGGTCTAATACCACTTTACACCATTCTTACTCCTCTAAGTCAGACCAGGTTTAAACTCAGAGTTATCACAGCAGTGGAGAGCATGATTATCACCTTGTCAGAGTTGTCTGCTGAGTATCTTTGAAATCCAGTGTTCTCAGATGAACCTTAAAAAAAGATACCTAAAGCAAGACACTGCTGGGAAACCAATTTTCTTCACTTTTGCAACTCTTTGGCAAAGATTCAATCTTATCTCATATGAGCACAGAAAATATTTCTGAGGATTCAACAAAGCCAACTTAAGCTTTTTTTAAATTCATTATTTTCATAACTCTATGTTAAGTAGTTAATTATTCAGGTTTTTTAGAAGGATAAAGCATCAACATATTTGTTGATTTAAATTTCTGCCATAACACAATCCACTGAATAAAAGCCCTTATCTGCTGTATGGTGAAACCTAGTTGAAGACACAAAACTTAAGGGGATCAGCAAAACTTGGTGTTAAACCAAACTCCTCTTTTCTAACTAGATTTTAGTACACATGGGGACATGACTACAGGAGATTTTGAGCAAAAGTGAAACTTGGACTGTTTTTGTGGTATTTTTTCTCTGATTGCTAGAAGGCACAACATCAGGTATGGTTTCTCCAACTTCTTGATTCATGGAAGGACAGGTGTTACCAGTGCTAAAACCCAGACCAGTTTCAGAGTTCCATTTCTACATTTACTTCTTTCAGCATCACTAAATTGCCTTCAATAACCTGTTAACAAAGGTCCTTGCATGCCAGCAGAGATATTACAAATGTAAAAAGGTCCGTGATCTATTTTCCCTTCTTCTTATATAAGGTAACATATAAAGCCAATAAAGCAAAAATAAACCTAAAAAGAGAGTCTCAGACAGTACCTGTTCTGGAGATCAAATCAGTGAATTCTTGACTTCACAAAATGCCATCAAATTAATTCCTTCAGGATTAGGATTATACCCAACACTTCACCTTTGCATAAAACATGCACTCCGAATTTTTTGCACAATTCAAATAATCAAGTCCAATAATGTCAGAGCTGGTGCTGAAGAGCTTTTCCCTTCTTGTTATGCACATGGCATCTATGAGGGCACAGGCTGCCCTCGAGCCAGGAGCTGTGCTTCCAACAGCTCCTACAGCTCCCACATGAAACCTCCTGCCCCAGCAGAGGAGCTCGCCTCAAATAAGTTTCTTACAGACAAGTTATGGGGGTTTTAATTCAGTGAAGTTTTATTAATAGAGCTGAAATCTGTAGGCTAGAAAAACCCATTCAATAAACACACCAAAGCTGTTTAGGGTCTGATCAGTTTGCACAGTTTTGCCTCTGCATAGTTTAGGGGCAGTTTATCTATTTATTTAAGAACCCCATCATTAAACCATAACATGAACTAGTGAAAGAGCTTCAACCATAAAAAAAAAATTTACATTGTACAACACTTATTCTATGTCAGTCTGTGAACACAGTGGGAAACAACTTTCACCAAATTAGATTTGAAAGCCAACATGAATCCGTTTAGAAAATCACTGAGTGCACCTGCAGTCAAAAGGACAGGCAAAACTTGTGTCCAAACCATTTCTAAACACTCTCATCATTCTATATGGCAAACTATCTCCCAGTTGAAAAAAAAATTCTTAAATGTCAATTGAGAAACTGGTATGAAAGGTGCAATTGCTTACAGTTTAATAATTATTTTTTAAATGCAGCATTATTTCACAACTGCATTAATAGGGTGAGGTGAGGCACATTTCTTTGCCACAGAAGTGTCCTCTGTAGCTGGGCATGGTCACGATTAACACCATTAACTAAAGCAGGAATTGAACTGCTGATAGCAAAATAAAATTTATATGTTCAAAAGTTCAAACTCTTGTCTTTATTCCCTTTGTTTTTTTAATGAAGTAGCAATTCCTGCTGAACCCAAATATCAGTGCTCAGAGGAATTCACATTCTGTGCACACTCTATAAGCCACTGAGCATTGCTCCAGTTACAACCTCCAGTCATAGATGTTTCAGGTTTGAAATAACATGAGAATAACAGGCGTCCTTAGCAGCCACTGCTCGATCCTGAAATACTTGGGGGTGGGAGTGAAGAGTGGCACACTTCATCTTGGTTGACAAATGCTCCCCAAGAGCTGCAGCTCTCTGCTAAGTGCAGCACCTGGGGAGAGCCAGGAGGGCACAGAAATCCTTCAGCCAGGTGCCTACAGAAGCATTCCTATCATTCCCTGGGAAATCAGACAGGATGTGTATCAGAGCCAGCTTCCACAGCCAGCACTGCCAGGGCTTGGGGAATTTAAACGCATCACCCACATCAAACTCCAACACAGATAAGCAGCAAGGAGCTGTAACCAAATCTGTACTTTTGGGGAAAACCACAAATTTCAGACAAATTAACCATACAGCAGACCCAAAGGAATTATTATGAATTTCCAAAGATAATACTTCTGATTGAACATGGGTTAAAAAGGTGTACAAGATATGAAAACCACCCAAGTTTTATGTGAAACGTGCTCTTCCTCACAACACCATGTTTAAACACCCCTCCCTTCTCCAGGGTGCATTCAGGCTAGGAGCAGAGCACTCCCAAATTCCATGGGATTTAGCCTGGGCCCAGCTCAGACTGGGGACCAAACCAGCATTCCCTAAGAACTCAGAAGCCAACCCTAAGTTCTCAGAAGCTCCCACAGAGCTTCAGGCTTCAGTCTTAAAGGAAAAATACCCAAAAAGGTACTAGAACAGCCTGAAGCAGCACAGCTGCAGTCAGCACAGAGGGAAGAATGGTTTATGGATAATAAAATTAGGTAAATAATTGGTGTACATCATGGAGGTAAAAAGTTGAGCAGAAAGGCAGAGAGAGAAAATTTGGACAAAACAGTGAGATGTGACCAAAGACCCTTCAGTCCTGGGATAAATTTTCAATCAGTGTGGCAGCCACAGGGTTGGACTAACAAGGAATCTCCAAGAAAGTGGGAGCAGGACTAAAATGAGGAGAAAATGCTCCAGAGGCCTCCCTGTTTCCATGAACAGACAATTTTCAGTCAAATTCCCTCAAAGCTGCCTGCAGAGCACATTTGGGTCCATCCCTTGTGCACACCCATCTGGACCCTGCCTCTCGTGTTTGCAGCCCTGGTGTGTGACCCAAAGCCATCCCAAAATCCTTCCACAGCCACAGCAGCACAGACATTCATCAAACCATGGCAAACCAGAGCCTCTTTCATCCTGACTCAAAATTGTTCTGAGTGGAGCTGCACACAGGTTTGTCAGCCACAGGAGGCTGAAAGGGGAGTCCAGGGGCAAGGCCAGCAGCCCTGGGGAAATGGCCACAGCTCAAGGGATTTGTCACCAGCTCCATGCTGGGCTGTCCCTGCACAGAGCACAGCCCACCAAAGCCAGCCCAGCCCCAGGGATGTCCCTCTGCAGCTCCAATCCCTGACATGCACCTGCACCACCTGCACCGGACCCCAGCACGAAGGTGCTCACGGGTTCTGTCCTTTTCCACTCCAAACAACTAAATTAGCTCTAACATAGCACCTCAAATAGCTGCTTTTACCCTGGCTAAAAGATGATGCAGAACAGGCCTATGATTAACTTCTCCATTTCAGATGCAATACTTAAATCAGAAAGCTTGTCTGGTACTCCTGAGAGCAGGGAGACAGCAATTTTCCTTTCTGTATCAGGAGCTGACACTATTTTAAAAGTACTGAGCAATTTGAAAGGTTTCCAGATAGCAGAGGTTTAAATGTACTCTGCAAGCTGAAATGGGCTCAGCTTTTGCACTCCCTTGAGGTAACAGGAAAAAAACAAGCAAAAAAGAACCAACAGAAAATGATTACACCCTTTATAATTACAAATATGATCTAACTAAGCAAGGGTTGAGGCTATGTGCTGGGAGCTACAGAAATGTCACTCAGACCATTAAATAATCATATTGACAGAGCACATTTTTAGGTGTGTTTTGCAATCTGGCTACAAAGCATAACACAAGCAGGAAATGTCTTCATCTCCAGCTGCAGTGTGGGGAGCAGGGGAACTGCTCCTGCAGTTTCTTTACACCAAAAGTTCATTATAAGCAAAAACCAAAACAGATCATAGAAGATTAGGAACAGTTCCAAGGACATTACACAGGAAAAAGCAGTGATTTTATAGCTAGAGCTGCCTTATCACACTAGCCCAAATCCACTCCATAGCCTGCTTTTTCTATGTACTCTTTGCTCCCACCAGCTACAAATTGGGGATTAATTTCATTTTTGTGGCAGTAGCAAAAATCTGGGTGCAATACAAATAGAAGGAGGGGTAAAAGTGGGACAAAGAGTGGGAAAAATTAGTAAAGGTACTGTAATTCTGTTGTCCAGTAGTGTTACCTTGTATTAATGGGATCTCAGATGGGAAGAAAGAAATTTTGAAGCATTAAACTTGAACAAATAACCAGACATGTTGCTGTATCAACTGTGAGCTAAATCTCACAGGAGAGAGAGCAACTTGTACTATTCAGTTCTCCAGATATTGTCATTCTCATTCTATTTACCTGTCATGTGTACACATTAAACATATCCCAGTAACATCGAGCAATGCCAAGACAAAAACTGAGATAAAAGTCTTTAGTGACCCTTTCCCCTGAGAGAAATTGCTGTTTGAGATCTGTTATGGACTCTGCTGCTGCCTCCTCCCTCCCTGAGCTGCAGCAGGATAAGGGCAGGGCACAGCTCACCTGTGCTGCAGGTGGGAGCTTGTGTTCGATCTGTGGTGCTCAAGGGAGGGCTCAGAGACTTCCACTCACCTGAGCTATTCCCTGAGCCCAAAAACTGCCACCAGACAAACCTGCTGCCATCCTTTCCTTTCCTCACTCCCCACAGCGCCATGTAAAACAGCACCACACACGTGGATGGCCAGAAATACAAATCAATCATCCCACTGTTAAAATTGGTTTTCCTGGTATAATTTACTGTGTTTAAGTAAAACACATGGATATTCCTACTTCAGGTTTAGAATAAACTAGATTTGATGTTGTGGTCAACACTTCACTGGAAGGAGTAGCTGTCACAACAGAGCACATATATTGTTTATATATTGTAGATATTTATACAAATCTTTATTTGTTTGCATTTGCCCTTACCTGAAATACTTTAGAAAAGTCAATTAAAATTAGCAAGATCACATCAGAGACACACCTGGAGTTTAAAGCAGCCTTTTCAATACATGTTTAAAAAAAATAATCTGATGGCTAAGTGTCCAAAATTACACTTCCCAGGAGGCTGTGATGTTTGCAGCCTTTGAATCCTGCAGATATTAGAACTAGAATGGGAACTCCTCAGCACAGCAGGGCTGGCCCAGGGGGATGGGGAACCAAGCCATCAGTCAGCATCCCACCTTCCAGCTGCTGCCAAGGGGGCAGGAGAGGGGTGGGAGGCAGGCAGGACTGAAACTGCTATTTGCATTCTTAGAAAAACAGAGAGATTTCCTTAGTGCCCCAGTCTGAGCCACAAATCAGAGATTAAATGACCTTTAGGTAGCACCCTCTTGATAAACTGTAAACTAATGATGAGTTGTGATAATACTGTGATGCCAGATCTTGCCCTCGAGTCTCCTGCAGCCCTTCCAGGGACAGTTTGCTGCAGTTTGGGGTTGCAGCACACAGACAGGGTCATCCCAGATGGCCAATTCCAGCCAGGAGCAGCAGGAAGATGCTGGTGATGCCAATGTTATGATCAGTGTCACAAATTAGCTGGGCAAGTATTTCCTCTTCACATAGAAGGGAAGCTACCTGGCAGAGCTCTTCCAAAGCTCTTACTTTGTTCAGGAATATTCCAACTCTTTTCCTATTTTAACTAAACCGGTGCAATTCTTTCCTGGGGTACCATGTACAATGGTACTTTAAATCATGTATTAATTTACTATTTAAGGCATGAAATGTTTCTTTTGCAGTGATCTTTCATTGTGACATGGGCAATTATCTTCATGGTTGGGGATCTGTAGCTTCCAGAACTGCTGGACAATTAGAGTTCATCATAATCCATGCATGCCTTGTTATTGCAGTCATGGATCAAATGGGAAATAACAGGGACTGCCTCTCAGAGCCACACCTGCAAGCTGCTGCTTCAAATGGATTTTGAACACACAGTTTATTATCACAAAGGGCTCCTGGATGTCACACTGGGAATCATTTCACCAAGATCCCCCTCTGTTAAATTCCTGTTAAATTTGGTCTTTTGGGAGGCTGCAAGGAAATATTTCTGCTCATGCAGAGTACATCGATTTCCCTTCTGAACCTTTTAGGTTTCATCTTTCTTTTAGGATTTCAGCTACAAATTCAGATCTCCAGAAGGATCTGAACAGCTCTAGAATCACTAACCTAATTTATGGTCCCACATTGCCTCACTAATTACTTGGATCAAACCCTTAATTTCTCTAAATGTGCTCAGGCATGAGGGGATCTGCCCAGACACTCCCAGGGTGAGCAAGAAGTAGGATTGTCTAAAACAGCTGAATGCCTTTTGAAGCCTACTAAAAATTGGGGGTACCCAGGCTCCTGCATGCACTTGGATCTTCTGAAAATTGTACTAGAAAGAAAAAAAATCCATTAATAACTTGGAGCCTGGCCCTGGAGTCCCAGCACACTAAAACTTTAATGGCAATTCAATTAAAAGTGTACAAAAGATTACAGAACAGAGTTTTTATTAAAAAAGAATGGCCCCAGAATTATTCCACAGCCCCATCAGCCAGGAGAGGAACAAGCAAGGCCAGACACAGAGCCAGGCAGACCCTTGGTCACCTTCAGCCTGTCACAGCATTTAATGCTGGTTACCTGCAAATATCCCTTCCTCTTGTTCCTCAGCCCCCATTTCCCAGTCTGACAGCTCTCTCCTACACCAGCAGCTGCAAACTTTCTGTTTCTTGCCACATTGAGCAATTTTTCATCAGTGTGACTCAAACTCAGAGGAGTGGGATAGGTATAAAACTTACTTTTTGAACTCTCAAAATTGGTTCCTACAGGCCATTGTTTACATCAGCTGTCAGCACTTAAATGCCACAAAAGCTTTCAGCATGAGTAAGCAATGCCATTTAGAAAATCCATTTACTTTGACTCTACCAGCAGTCGTCCTTCATCCTTTTTTGTGAACATTTTAGGAAACAAATTTTAGTTACAGGGGAACAACCACAGAGAGCAAATAGTAAGTTAATACCCTCAAGCCTGCATGGAAGCAGTAATATATTTTAGATAGGTGGGATAACACTCAACTGAACAGGCAGAGCTGGGCACAGAGGTTTTTACCCAGAGATGGATCCAACCACAACTCCACCAGATTAAGCTCACACACCTGATCTCTGCAAATATGAGAATATAGCACTCAATTTAACTGATAGCCATAATTTAACTGATATATTGGGATCATTTTCCCTCTCCCTCTCTAGGAGAATTCTTTGAGACTTCCTAACCCTACAATACTTTCTACTTTCCTCTAATCTGACACTCTCAAATCAAAAGTCATTGTGATTTAGTTCACAAGACACAATGGCTTTTGTGCTTCTATTTTCATGGGCATCCATGGAAGCTGAAGTTTCATTAGAGTTTTAGCCATTTCTCATAGTTTGATAGCAGACTATTACATGATCACTCTCAGTAAAAGTGCTCTAATCAAAATTATCGCTAAATTTATCAATAAATATACTACCACAAAAACCCTTACTGATTTATCTGTGTTATTTCTGACATAAAGAGGTGCTGTTTTCCTCAGTCCCAGCAACTACTTTTGAGATGTCCTGTTCATAATCAACTCAACTTGAAGAACTAAACTACCAACGCCCTACTTCCATTTTCCTATTTCCATCATTCCCTTTTTCCTAATTTCCATCTGAACGCTCAGTTATCCCTTTTTTAGGGTTTTGCTTCTCCACGTTCCATAAATCAGGTGAGGAAAACCTTCCCACCGAACACAGCAGTGCCTGGCAGATGAGGAAGGAAGCCCCGGGAGTTTCGCAGCCGCTCTATGGACAGTCACTGATCAGGCAGCGGGGCAGGGACACTCATTTGTTCAGCAGGGACACAAGCCAGCCCCAAAGCACAGGGGACATCGCAAAGCCAAAGCGACCGCAGCCCTCGGGAGTGCCGGTGGTGACAGCCCGGGCACCGTGCAGTGGCCCTGTCCCTGTGCAGTGTCCCTGTGCTCCGGTCCCACATAGCAGGTGGCTCTATGCAGTGTCCCTGTACAGTGTCCCCCTGTCCTGGGGATGCCCCTGTGCAGTGTCCCCCTGTTCCTGTCCACAGAGGAGGTGGCTCTGTGCAGTGGCCCCCTGTCCTTATACAGTGTCCTCGTGTCCCCCTGGGGAGGTGGCTCTGGGCAGGGTCCCCCTATCCCTGTACACTCGCCCCAGCATAGGAGATTCTCTGTGCAGTGTCCCCCTATCCCCCAGGGGAGTTGGCTCTGTGCAGTGTCCCCGTGTGCCACAGGGGAGTTGGCTCTGTGCAGTATCCCCCTGTGCCACAGAGGAGTTGGCTCTGTGCAGTGTCCCCGTGTGCCACAGGGGAGTTGGCTCTGTGCAGTGTCCCCGTGTAGTATCCCCCTGTCCCCCAGGGGAGTTGGCTCTGTGCAGTGTCCCCCTGTCCCACAGAGGAGTTGGCTCTGTGCAGTGTCCCCGTGTCCCTGTGCAGTGTCCCCCTGTCCCCCAGGGGAGTTGGCTCTGTGCAGTGTCCCCGTGACCCCCCGGCCCTCCCCGGTCGGTGGCCGCAGCCGCAGCGCCGCCCGTGTCCCGCAGGGGGCGCCTGTGTGCCGGGAACGGGAGCCATGGGGAACGGGGGATCACCGGGATCGCCCCGGGACAAGCACGACCCAGCTCCTGCCGCTCCTGCTTTGCCACCCTGCAGCCACCCCCGCTCGGTGCCACCGGGCAATTTCAGAGACAATCGTTTGAACCTGACAGGTTTGCTCCACGCTCTGAAATCCCAAGCTTTTCTCGTCTTGTCACGGCTCGTAAAGGGCCGACAGCTCACCAGAAATCCATTTACAGCCAATTCTGGGAACATACTATTATGCTACTTTCTTCACAACGTGAAGGTTTCAGTTCCCTTTTTTCCAGGCTTTTACATGACAGCTTTTGTATTTTATTTTTTTCCAAGTAATACACAGACTTCTGGGTTCTTTCACTCACCCATAAAGCTACTCTGTGATGACATAATTTCTTCCACAGCCTTCACTGTGTTACAGACGGGATATTCAACTCTTCATCCCAAAGGGCTTCACTCTAGGAACAGTGTCTTCTGGACTGAAATTTTCGGGAAACATCCTTAGCAGCATTTTAGAGGCTCAGTAGACCTCAAGATCCCCCAAATTCTAGTCTTAAGGCTGTTCAAGGATACAAGAATCTGCACGAGGGAAAAATAGTTAAGAGGGAGGAAGGGAATGTAGGGAATAAAGGGATTGAATTGAACAAGGTGTTTGGAAGGAAAATCATTAGGAGTGATCACCAGACACAACACAATTGAGAGTTCAGCTTCAGAATATATTCCAAGAGGATTTTGTATTCCAGACACAGTCTTCTAGACCTGCGTATTTTGAATTCTACACTGGTCCAGCATAACTGGCAAGGTTCTGCTGCATTCCAGGGTGAATTAAAGATGGTCCTGGTACACGAACAAGCCCCTGACACCATGTGCTGCTGTCACAGCTCCAGAGCCCTGGCTGTCACTGCAGGGAGGAGCAGCTGGGCTCAAACCCTGAGTGAAACTCCCTCAGCACTGGATGTGTCTGCTGCACAGGGATAACCCAGCCCTGCCTTTGTCCTGGGGTTTGGGGACATCCATCACCCAGCTGACTCCAGGCTCTTCACAAACACCTTTGTATTCTAGGAAGCTGCTTCCTGCATTTCTCTGGGTGCCAGCTACACTGTGCTTCATCCATCACGTTTGTAGCCGGCTCCTGCCAAGAAGCAAATACTTCACTGAGTATTTTATAGCTATTGCATTCTGTGGAGACAAACTGTGACTACCTAGATCAGAATAAATAATAGCAATAAAAATAAAGACTTCAGAGATTTGATTTTCTTAAGCACATCCAAACCCTTTCACTTAGAAATAAGACATGACTACAAGGAATGTGCCTGTCATCACAGTGCAGGAATCGACTCAATGCTGGCCCCTGAGGTGGCACTGCTCATCTCTACAATTTAAATTATTTTCTCTTGTTGTGGTAGAATCAGGAAATTTAAACTGGTTGGATTAATAATGGAACCCCATTGAAAATAAATAATTGCTCTATTCATTAAACACTGCACTGAGTCAAAATGTCTAGGGTAGAGAGAAGGAATCTCACATTGAAAATTGCTTTTCACAGACTATCTGCAATTCTTGCATTGGTTGCTTATAAGCAGTACATCTAGAGTATGAGTCAAAGAGTAGACAGGTTAGTGCTGAAATAAACAGCCTGAGTAGGGATTGTTTTAAAAAATGGGAATTATTCCAGAATCCTATTCCACTGTGGTAGCATCAAATCCAATAATTTCAATGCTACAGTGAAGCATTTGGAACAGCTACAAAAGTAATTTGAACAAAGTAAGGAAAATATAATAACAGAACACTTTTCTTTTCCAGCTTCCACACACTGACTTGTTTATCTGCAGGAAAAAAAAGAAAACACTACAAGGGAACTTCAACACCTTCACCCTTCAATGGTCACTTCTCACAGCCTTACCACGAGCTGCTCAACGTGAGTTCCATCAGATCAGCATCACACAGCCCAGTGCAGGCAGCAGCACGGCTGGGCCAGGGAAGCAGAAGGGATTCCTGCTGCCACTGGAGAGCTGCAGCTTTCCCCGTGCCAGGGGAACAAGCTCTGTGCTCCCCAGAGCACTCAGACATTTCCAACCCACCCAGGCAGCCCCAGTGAGATGGGAACAGCTCTGGGAGGAGTGCAGCTCTGTTCAGATCTGGGCACAAACTCACAGCTGCAGCTGCCTCCTCCCGAGCTCACCAGCACTCAGCACTCCAAGCCAGCACCTTCCCAAGCTCAGGGCTTTGCTAGTTAAGCAAACTCCATTTCTGGGGTGATCTCTGACAGTCCTGGAAGGGTTATGGGGATGAACAGCACAGAGCACAGCTAAAATTTGGATTTGGAAGTGCTAGGGAGTTACAGTGCAGAACACACTGGCCAAAATGTCCAGACCCATGGAATAACTGGAGGACTGTTCTGGGACATATGGAGAGCAGAGTGCTGGAAAAGTGAGTGAATACAAGTGAAAAGCTGGCTCTGTGGGGAATGGAACAGGGGGGAAAAAGGACTGTTCTGAGTCAGAAACAAACCACATCTTGACTCCCTTTTATCCATGGTAACTCTCCCAGGCAAAAGAAAAAGGGGCTCAGACCTTAAACTCTGTACCTAAACTATTTCAGTAACTTGGACAGTGGACTCAGAACAATCCCTACATATTTAAAACAAACAAAAAATACCATAAAGATCAAAATACAGCTCACTGCTTCTAGAAGTATACAGGAATATCAGCTCTTCATCACATGCCTGCTCACAAAAATTAAGTGCAGTTTTATCCATAAATCACTCAAATATTTTTGTGTACCCATGCAGCAATAGGTAGCATCAGGGAATCAAAACTAGCACCAAAAATGCCAGGTCATTGCATCAAATGAGACTTCAGAATTATCATCTCTTATTGCTGGAACACAGCACAGAAACCATGGCTACATCTGATAAAACATTGGAAGAGAAATGGATTTATAGTTGGACACTGTGTCCAAAAACGCCTGAGTAGTTTTTACAAATTTCAGCAAGGATAAAAGGTGATAAGGAACAGTGAAATCTTTACTCCAATCCTGATTTCGATCCAGATTTGTATTTAGAAATACTAAAATATTTTCATTCCAGACATAGTGTCTGCATTACCAATTCTAACAGCTCATAAAAGGAACATTCATAATCAATTATTGCAGAGTTAGAGCTGCATTTTGGCAATAAACTGTCTAACAGGAAATATTTTCTTCATAATGGCAAGAATGTCATCTTTTATAGCCCTTATCCCACCAGTGACAAAGTAAGTGCCTTCATCTCCAAAACTGGAGGGAGGAAGAGCAAAGTTTTCAGAATGGAATTATTCTTTATTAGAATTCTTCTCCACTTAGATTGTCCAATTTGAGTGCACAATTAAACTCCCCACAATACAGGCAGCACTGTTATTCCAACCCTTTTAGCATTTGCAGTCAGATGAGGAAAATTGATGATTTCCTCAATGCTCAGGATGGAGAATGAATGATCCAAGTGTGAGCTGCAGATCCCTGGTCCCTATTCCAGCACACTCTGGACACCTGATGTGGCCAAGGGAAAGCAACCATCACCTCCATGCCTCAATTCCTCCACATGGAAAAGATTAATTACATACAAGTGTGTTAGCACTGACAGGAATTGACTATTGTTACAAGTATTGTAGAAACCTTATGGTTAATTATATACTGTGTGCATTTTTCTTTATATATACACACATGTAAAAGCATTAAATCAACATAACTTGTGGATGAAAATGTATATACTGGTTAAATGTTTGGTTTAATCTGGTTAAGTTAAATTTTCAGCAGTGAAGAGGCTGACTCCAGCAGGCCACCTCTCATTTGGAAGCCCCTGGATCATCAAACAGAGTCTGAGGAATCAGTCAGGAAGTGAATGTGGAGAGCTGATATTCAGGGAGGAGAAGGTCTGGAAATGTGGGTGTCCCACTCCACTAGACATGGTAAAAGAGATATACTACACATAAAAATCCAAACCGTGTCCTGTTACAAAGCATTCTGGAAAATAACTCTGAGGAAACCTGGTGGTAGCACCTGAGAAGTGCAGAATAGAGGCCATTATTTAAATTAAAAGAAACTTAACGTGGCACTTAGCATGACAGGCTGCTGCACTGCACCCACCGAGCTCAACGTGCTTTAGCAGCTTAGTTCTACTCTGAGACTTCTAAATGTCTGAACTGGCTGCTGAAACCTCTTGCATAATGCATTACCTTCCTCTGAACACATTCTGGCATTCCCCTCTCTTGATCTTCTCTGGAATCAGGAAGTATCAGGGCATGGATAAATAAGTGGATGAATAGTAATTCTAAAAACTCTCCAGATTTGATAGTGACTCCCCTACCTGCTTCCTCCTAAAATAAAAAGTGATGGGCCCCTGCTTCCTGACAGGTTTGAGTGGAGCTTTTACAAGTTAGTTCTGAGGTTACTCAGAAGAGATTCACCCGTGCTCACTCATGGCACAGCTCATCCCATAAGCTGCTCCTGGTTTCCCTGATTTCAGTTTTAGCCTGCCCATGTTTGATAAAGGTCACTTAAGTTTCTACAGCTGGCAAAACAGAGAGAGCAGAGTCAGCTCTAGCACGATAAGAAAACCCCACACCCCCCCCAACAAATCTACTTCCATTCAGTTCACTTCTCTGGGTTATGGACATGTCTGATGGCTCCAGCCAAGCCTTGCAGAGATTACACTGGTGGGAATATCAGCATTTGGGACTTGCAGAGATCCACTTGGTGCTGGGGCAGCCCAGGGAGCTCCAGGACTGTCCCCCCTCCTTGGCTCATTGCTGCAGTGCCAGAACCTTCCAGGTCACCCAGAAGCTGTCTCTGAATCAAAGCCATTCTCTCAGGCTGAAGTGAGTGATTCTGTGCACATTGAAAATCCCAATTATTGCATGCAGAACCAATTAAAAGATATTCTGCCTTACCTAAGATTCAGTGCCCTCCACCCTGGCAAGACTGGCATTGCCCAGCCAGTTCTGCCTTTCCTGCTCTTTTGCATGTGCACCCACCCCCCTTGTGTGCTTCAGGACAATAATGACCTTTTTCACAGGGCTTTTCTGCCAGTGAGTCATTTCCCCAGAGAAATCATAAGGTGGGCTAAGAGTGAGAGCTTAGGAAATATTAATTCTGGGATGCTAAAAGCCCAGAAGGAGAAAATTCAGACTTGCTGCACTAATGCAGCACATTCAGGTTCTGCACTTTGGTGCCCTGCAAACACAGATCCAGGAAGGCAGGAGACAATTTTTGTTGAGTCACACAACTGTTGTATCCCCCTCATCATGTAACATTTATCAACAACTGAAATTCCACACATTTTCAAAGTTGAGCAGCAAGCCTAGCCTTTGCTCATCCTTTTAGCCTCAGTGCAAACTGGGTGGTTCATTTAAGTGGTCAGAAGTTTCTGAAAATCCATTTTCTTTGGAGTTTCACACATAAATAGCAACTGAACTGCTTGTTGGGACACAAAGGAAGCTCTACCAAGGTCAGACAGCCTGCAGCATTTTTTCATGCTTCAACACAGAAGAAACAGCAAAGTGCTCAAAAAAAAACAATTATTCTCTTGAGAAATGTGGTCCCCAACAACCTAACCCCTTAACTTCAAAACTGCAATACAGACATGCCAGTGTGCAGCATTCTCTCCATCCCACAGCACTCCAGTGCCAATGTTAAACATTAAACACCACTCCCTCCATGCTTTCCAAGGCTTTCCCCTCCCTTTGTTCAGCTCAGCTGCATCACCCAGCGCTTGCTGCCTCTCCCAAAGCCCTGGCTGTGCTGCCAGCCCCTGCAGGATGATTTGTCCTGCCACACCTGGGCCCCACTTGGCACCTGCAGCTCTGAGGGGAGGCTCTTCCTCCTCACCAGGCCTGGGGGAGATATCATCCAGCTCTGGAATCTGAGAGCAGACACTTGGCTGTGACCCCAGCAGGACATCCTGCACTCCAGGCTGGCTGAGGGATGCACATGGAGCAGGATAATCCAAATGTCCCCTGTGTGTGCATGCCAGCCTGCTGCCACTGGGAAGGGGAAAGACAGGGAAAGGCAGAGGAAAACTGCTGGGGAAGAAGAAACAAGAGTTTCTTGCTGCCTGAATGGGGCAGCTGCTCACCAGGGGATAGGGAGGAGGCTGGTTTTGCTGCTGCTAGAATAGTTCTGGATGTGGCTGGGAAGCTCTGGATTACCAGGTTGGAGACACCAGGCTTTTCGTGTTCTCTCAAAGTCTATTCTCATGGCCACAGTCTTCACCTTCCTCCTAGCCCACATCCATCTGTATCCCTGTTCACATCCCAGAGTTTTGGGACACAAATGATGCATTTCCAAGCAGTTTATTACATTGTCAGTCACCTTTCAGCCATGGCCAGAGGAAGACACAAGGCATGTACCTGTAGGATTTGGATAGGAAGCTGCAGGAAGGATGTCAGACAGACAGACCAGTGCTGGGATTGGCTGACCTGAGCTCAAGAGTTGCATCACTCTCTGCACAATCTTTAATTCCCTCTGCTAATTCCATTTGCCATCTTACCAGTTTTCCTGTTGGAGTCGGGCAGTGCTGTGCCTGCCTTCCTTCACAAGAGTGGCTGGAATATCAAACACCACTCAGGCTGCCTTTCCAGATATCCTTTGAAAAATCAAAGGTAACTTCAGCCATTGGCAAGTCCCACTCCCACACAAGTCACAGAAATGAGCAGTAACACTGAAAACCTGGTGAACAAATTCCCCTGGGCAAGCAAGGGCTGGGACTCACTCCTGTAACATTAGGGACCAGGTATTTATTTGTTGTAGAGCTTTCTCCCTCCGTGGAAGACAGCAAACATAATGTAATTAGAGAGCTAATCAAGAGGCTACAGGATCTGATAGCCTAAATCTCTCAATCACACCAGAAAATTTGAAGTTCTTTGTGAATTCCAGGTATGATTGCTTAGGTATGGGGAAAAGGCAAAGCCTGACATTTGATGCCATTTCCCAGACCAAAGCACAGCCTGTCACTAAAATAAAATCAATGTCAACCTCACAGCACAAAGGGAGCACACAGAGCACAGCAGGCTTGGGAAGCAGTGTCACTAAGTGACCCCCAGCTGCAATCCAGTGCAAGGAGCACTCAAATGCCTGAGAAAGATCCCAGGACTAACTACAGCTAATGGAAAAGGGAGAGGAAAACAGACACATGACCCTCTAAAAAATAAAATTAAACTAGCTTATATAATGAGACATTGAAGGATGTCTCTGGACGATTCCTGTGTTTCCCCACATCATGGCAGTTAACCCATTTCAAAGCTGTGTGAGAAACACCAGTACCCCAACACCCATCTTCTCCAGTGAAGGGTAAATGTAACAGTCTGCCTTCAGTAAAGGCCAACACATTCAGCTTGTTATGGTGCTCTAATTCCAATGTTTTTGCTCCTTAGGGAAAAGGGGCAAAAGGACCCTGACCACACTTGTGGCTGCACTGGCACTGAACAGGTTTTTCTTCTGGCTAATACTGGGTGAATATCGACTTCACAGCAAAGATTAAAGCTGCTCCAAACAGAGCATCATGCTACTTCGTAAAAAGAGAAAATCAACAGAAGGAAAGGAGGTTGGGATATCCTGAGGCAGGCAAGCAGAGAGGTAACTCATTAAACACACAGATTTTAGCTGAGACCTGTAACAAAAGCAAATATAACCATAATATACAGCAGCTTCAGTCCACAGCTACACTCCTGTAATTACAGTGTGATACTTTAAAGAGGAGGGGACCAGGAGAGGAGAGAACCAGGAATAAAGGTGGGAATCTGGAATAAAAACTGAAGAGCAAACCAAGTACCAAAAGGTTTTCAGACCCTGTGGGCAAACTGGGTTAACAGAAGCCATGCCAAGAAGGTAAGGATGGAGACACTGGAAAGACAAACAAGGAAATACCAAAAATTCCCAGTGTGGAGCTGTGACAGGTAAGCTCCCAGTGACCGTGGAGGACAGACTGGCACAGTGCCCCTGAACATGCAAAGGTGGCATCAGGGCCTCCCAGGACACTCAAATTCACAGCACCTCAGTGTTACCTGGTTACCTGACCCTGCAGTTATTTCACAGCTCCTCTCCACCACTCTCATCCTTTCCAAGCTGTTCATTAGAACTTGAGCCACCTACTTGTCACCCTAATTTACTTTTTACTTTGAAAACTGCTTTATTGTACTTTGTGTATTATTTAAGCATTGCAGCTTCAATCAGCCATGTTCACATGGACAATTTCTCAAAGTGCTGCTAATTTAAGCAGAATTGGTGTCAGCACAGCCCTGCTGTGGTGCCTGTGCAGCCTGGTGCTCTCCAGTTCTCTCCTGATGGGATGGAGACTGGCAGGGCATGTGTGAGTATTTCTATTATCTGCTGCTCATCTCAAAGCCAAGTAAATTAACTAGATGATTTGCAGGCTCTTAACTGTTTGGGATGCTGACAAGAAAATGGCATTCAGCAGTAAATAGATAATTTCTGAGGAAGAACAGATACCAGAGAAACTGAAAGTTAAAAGCATGATTGGCAGCTTTTGGATAGACAAAATCTTTATTTTCAACTCTTTTTGTGTTATTCTGGGAAGAGCTCAAGATTTCCATCCTGACCCTTGGCCATTTTTTCTAGTAACTACAATTATTTTCAATTTACAAATCTCAGAAAAAAAAAATCCCACTCATGACCCTTCAACTCAAATTTGCTGCGTGGTTCGGTTTTTTTTCTTCCTATCAGCACTACCCTTTGTTTTCTGAGGGTAGGAATTCATTTAGATTGCACTTGGGGTCCTTTTCATAAAGGAGCAATTATCATTACACTGCAGTAATTTGAATTAGCATGCAATAAAGCACCTCACACCATCTATGAGTCATTACATTCTCCTGCAAGTGATCCACAATGGGCATCTCCCATTATGCATGGAAGGAGAGTGCCACTCCAAAATACAGTGCAGTCAGCAGGAAAATGAGCAGGAGCTCTGCTGAGCACATTAAGTGCACAAACAAAGGGGAAAAATTTAAAAAATCAGAGTGTGGCAGCATACTGCTGTGAGTGATTCTTGCAAGTCCTGCAGTTTCTGTAGGTGCCCACTAGAACAATACTGCAGAGCAATTACTGCTTTCAACAAACAAACACGTTTTCTAGCTCAGCCCACCTCTGAACTTAGGAAACCTTTTAACTCAACTCTAAATTTTCCTTTTTACTGAGGCAGGAACTAATCTTGCAAGCCTCATCATTACCTATCAGGGGCTTCTCTGAAGCAGCCAAGAAGAGCAAATCTCTGCATCACTGCTGTTTCAGGAGCCTCAAGAGCAGGACAGTTTGACCACAGATACAAATCCTCTCTTATTTGGATATCTTGATTCCAATTGATAAGATGCCCTCTCTCAAACCATACTAAAATAAACATTTACTACAGCAAACCTTAAAAAAAAAAAAAAAAAAACCAAAACAAACAGCAGCAGGTCCATTGTTTTCCACCCTTTCTTGAAAGAACAGCTACAAGATCAACCTTGCAAGAAAATGACAATTTCCAGGCATAAGTTTTTTTTTTTTCCAAGCGTTTTTGATCTTCCCAATGGACTTGAGTACCCTGTTTCACTGCTCCTTATGGTTTATCATTTTACTTTTGCAAAAAAGTCACTCCAGCACAAGAGCAGAAGGGAAATCACTAATAAAACTACTGATAAATCTGACAGATGTGGAAAAATAAAACATCTTTTCAGTGGTTTTGTTAGACCACACCTGGGACAACCCCTGCTTCAATTGGCTCAGGGAGTCATTGGGGTTATGTGCCTTTAAACAGGGGATTTTCTGTGGGTATTTATTCTCAGCCCACATTTAGGCACAGCCAGTCTGGGCAATCAGGGGGATGAATTCCAGCTGGGAAACACCAGACCTGATGACAGCACTGCTCTGCCTGACAGCAGTTCCTCATGCTGCCTGCCATTGGCAATTCCATGTTTTCTCCACTGCTCTGTAAAAGCTGTTCTGCTTTGCACATCAGAAGGGGAAGAGAAAACCAGCCCATGGCCAAGGAAATAAAGCACCAAGAGGAATGAGACGTGAAGGGTGCAGAGAACAGCCATTGCTACTGCATCTAATGAAGTTTAATTCTTTATATTACATAAAGGGGCTTTGTCTGCTAAAATAAATATTTCATTCCCCTACAGTGTTTAACTTTTCACTTTTGAGTGACCATGGCTGGGCAGTGCTCAGACTGAGGTCTCCTCACTAGAACTGATGTGACACAGTGGCCCAGACCTTTCCCCCACCCCACAGTGGGCAGAACTGATGGTGCAGAGGCAGCATCCCTGCAGCTCCTCTCCCTGGGAGCAGGGCTGGGAGCAGGCACTGCCCTGCAGTCCATTGTTCAGACAAGCCTGTGGTACCAGATGGATGAATCAGGGCTGTGGGAATGGGCCAGAATCGTCCTCAGGCTGCTCTCCATCATCTCTGAAAATTGGTGGTTGACAAAGAGCTGATTACTGGGGAGAAGGCAGTGTCCTGTCCTGTAAAAGGGCAGGAGCCCATCAGAGCTGTTTCTAACCCAAATGACTCTTCCATTTCAACTGCAGGCCTCACATTTTGGGTTTGTTTTTTAACTAGGAGATCAGTGGGCTCCACCAAAGCAGTGGCAAAGACTCTTCCCTCCCAGCTGAAATCCAGTAACGAACAGGAGCCAGAAATGGATGTTTTGTTCTGATAATTTTCAGTTTAGAACACAACATTGGAGCTTAATTTTTGAACAGGGCTGTTTGTCCCTGTGTAAATCTTCCTTTCTGCTACTGGTCTGCTCAACATTTGGTAGGCACAGATCTGTTCTTAGCAGGAACTAAATGGAAAAGAAAACGCCAGGTAGAAGGATGAGGGAGATCCCATTCTTTCTGCTGCCTCTACAGAGTTCACCATTTAAGTGGTCTCCATTGAGCTCCTGGATTGCCCAGGTACTCCAATAACTTGCTTTCAATCTCATTATCCAAGTAATTTATATACATAATAAAATGCTTCAGTCTTGACATTAATTCTTGCAAAATTTTACATTGGTATTAATTTTACTTCCTGGATTTTAATTGAAGAGAGTATATTTTGTCACAAGGGAAACTGAACATTAATTCTTCTACTTAACAACCATGTGGTTTCATTAGAAATTACATTAGCCCCTCATTAAGCAACAATAATAGCGTAGAATTGGGATCAATAAAAAAATGCATTGCCCTAAGGTGCTGAATAGTTTGGTTCATTTATACTCTCATGAGCCAAATGCTTCAGGATTCAGAATTAAAAACCCTCAAACTTCTGTGCAATGCTTAGGAAATTTTTATTTCAAGTCCTACAGATTCAGACTGTAATGGAATAAATGCACAGGCTCAGGCACAGCTCTGCATCCTCCGAGCAAAGCTGGAACAATTAGAAGCTTGTAATGTTTTAAGAGAACACCATGAAGAGAACTGCCCCACTAAACACAACACAGGTAATTCTGTCAGCTCTGAAGAAGTTAACTGGGATTCCCCCCCACAGAACAAAGCACCCTTGCTCTTGTTTTTCTCTTTTTACCATTTGGCCCCACAGCAACATCCACCCAAGGGCCAGCTGGGAATCCAGTAAATCCACAGCATTAGCATTGGAAACAATATCACTTTTAAATTGGTATTTTGTCTCTCTAGTTAGACTTGATTTGAGTTTAATTCAGGGAAAGGAATTTTCTTTGGTTTTTTTAAGAGCTGTAGCATCAGTCTAAGGAGACATCTGCTCCAGAAAAGACTGATAAGAAATCAAAAGATAAGAAATCAAAGAATGAACATCCAATTAACACGAGGAGATTCAGATCCAGTGGGAAACTGAGCACTGGGGGTTGCTCAACTCTAGCCCAATGAACTTTGAAACAGTGCATCTCAGGGGGTTTTGTTTGTACAAAGTTTGGGAGAAAATCCTGCAAAAACGTTTTTGGAAGATTTTCCTTGGCACACCCTAGCCAGAAAATAAAGTAATGCCTGATTCTCTGTCACTTCAAATATACTGCTAGAGGGTTTTATTTTCTCCCTGATTTTCAGTGACATTTGGTGTCTGGGAATTTATTTACAGAATGGACATTTACACAAATCAGCACAGACCTTTAAATCACTTCTGTCAAATGAGTAAAAAGCTCAAAAATATGGTGAACTTGCTATCTTCTCCCTGAAATCATGCATTCAGGGAAGCATTTGGCTAAGAATAACACAGCCAGGTTCCTTCCTCTCCACAAGTCCTTTTGGATTTATCATTGACTTCGATAACAAACTTGGAACCAAGCTCCCTGAGAGCCAAGGATCACCCTGAAGGTGATGCCAGGATTCACACCGTGCACAGTGACAGCTGCTGAGCCCTGGGCACTCCCTCTGTGCTGTGTTCCATTGCAGAGCCTGAGCCCTGCTCCCTGGCAGCATCCCACTGCAGCATTCCTCATCCCCTGCAATCCACTCTGCTCCTCACTGGAGGAGCTCAGACATGCCATGAGACACAAACCACAGCACTGCAGGGGCAGGACAGAGCTCCCTTCACAGGGAAGGTTTCACTAACGCCAGGAGCCAGCTAACCTCCGTTTCTGGCTCGGTATTTGTTGGCAGGGGCTCGAAGGGGATGGGTTCCCATGTGGCACTTGCAGGAGGTGACCAGGAGAGGACGGGAGGAAGCCTTCTCTGTGTCTGGGGAATCTGCCTGGAAACCACATCACACCTGACACGGGACAGGCAGCCACAGATGTGACACTGCCCTCCAAGAGGTTTCCCAGTCAGATGGCATCCTGACCCTCTGCTGGTAATGCCTGCTTTTCTCCCCTGTCTCCCCTTCTCTCTCCCCCATCCTTTTTCATTTTCCTTCCTCCTTTTCTGTCTTTTCTAGTCCTCGTCAGTAGGGCAGCTCCCTCTTTTTTTGTTTAGTTACCAATAAACAGCTCTCAGATACAATATTGTCCTGTTTTACTTAACTTCACCCTAGACCACCTGTTTTAAAATAAGTCCTTGTAGTTCCCCAAAGTGGAAGACAACAATCAACATAACAAATGGAAACAATAATCCAACTTTCACAGCCTTTTGAGAGAGTTCAGTCTGACTTTTGCACAGGTACCTGAGGAAGCAGGCAAGGGTGTGCCAGCTGGAAGAACAAGACTGGCTTCCTTCCCAGGCTGCTGGGGTGACAAGAAAGAAAACACATTTTTCTACTTACACTTGCAGCACTTCAAAAAGACCAACCTTCCTGCAGCTGTTTTGCCATAGACCACGGGATGTTTAAACAGCTCAGCTTCCGTTTGCCATCCAATAAATCTCATCAACAGTTGATATTTCATATAGCTCAAAGCAGGAGATGTCAAATATTACATGCAGCCCCATTTTCCCCTCTCCTCATTCCCTTGTCAGGTCTCTCCCTTGCAGCAGCACCTTCAGGGCACCAACCTGTATCAGACCCAGTTGCTTGAAGCACCACACACCTGCATTTACAGATGCAATATCCCACTCAGAGATGGCTGCAAATCACAGATAAAATTAAGTGTAGGTGAACACTGGCAGAGGAAGAAGACATAGCTCATACATCCCACAAAGAAGACAAGTGAAATGCATTCATGGCCCATCAGGCTGCTGTTTCTGAGAGAAATGGGATCTATCAAAAGCTGAAAGCAAGGAAACTGAGAGTATTAGATCATGTTCATCTCACTATTAAAATGTTAAATAATCCTTGTGTTGTCAGACCTTCTGCACTATGGGAGGGACCAATTTTGATTTTCTGTGTGTCAGCTTTCTGCACACATATATTCTTTGTTAACTGCAAAACCAGGAAGATCTGAAGGAAACCGATTCCCCCTCCTCCTGCAGCCTGCCTAGCTGTTTAAATAAATACAGCCTGAGCAAACCAGGGCTGCCCTATAGTCACACCTCCCCTCCAGGCTGTCCTGGCAGGGATGACTGCACTGAGTGTGCCTGTGACACCTCCCTCACTCTTCCCTTCGAGTGCATTGCTGGATACAACATTAATAACACAGCCAGGCTTACATGTGCCAGCCTTCAGGAAGGGGCTGGAGTTAATGAGGACTGACAATGCCATAAATGAGGATGAAATTGAACCACACTGCTGCTGTATTTACAGCATGTTCTGACATCATTTGGTGCCATTGATGTCATCAATGGTTATGACTTAGGAAATGAAACAATACCAAGGTCTAAACCAGGCATGCCAGGGAGCCATGGAGAAAGCCACAGTTCTGGAGGGTAACTGAATTCTCATTTGAAATGCAACAATTATTGCAGTTTACATGGGTTCCAGATTAGCAAACAGGGAGAGATGAAACAATGAAAATATAAGAACAAGTGATATCAACAATACAAACTCAGATTATCAGAGAAGCTGAGGAAAAGCTTCATTTCTCTACAAACTAAATGAATATTGCTGAGAGGTTTGGGTTTGTACTGTTTTGATATTTCCTTTCAAGCAATACCATATTAGACAAAGGCAGGAGACAAGATGAGAAAGCTCAAAAATGCAGTTTCTGCTTGACCTACATTGTTCCAATAGATCACAGACAATTAGAGCTGTATTTCATCTGCTGTCCTGAAGCTGCCTCATATTCTCATATATAACCCTCCAAACCTAACAGCCAAGCACAGAGGTGCAGACACACAACTGTAGTTTTAATATACAGCAGGCTGCTGGCTTTGGGATTGCATTGGACATCAAATACAGCCATTAGCTCTGTCTTCTTTGAAGGGCTCAAAAGATTACATTTCTTCAGCAGATCAGAGAAAAGGGGGAGGGAAACAATGCAGGAAAGAAAAATCATCAACTAAAAAGGAGATAAAGTAACAGAGAGCAACAAAGAGATCCCATCAGGTCCCACCACGCCCTGTGTCATTAACCACAGCTCTACATGGATTTTATAGCTCAAAGTAATAGTGAAAATCTACTTTATTCCTTTGCTTCAAAGTCACGAGACCTAAAGAGACTTAGAATTGTGATCTTCAATGGTGTCTTCAATTGATCTTCAATGGTGTCTTAACTCATTAGCATTTTTTTTCTCTCTTACTGGCCTCTACTACTCATATTGAAGTGACCAGAAAGTGATTTAAAAAGAAAGGTTTTTTTCTTCAAATGATCATTTAGTTTCTGAACTCTAATTTCCAGTCTTTGACTAAAAGGAACAAACCATGTTCTAGGTCCTTCCATAACTGTGTTTGTTAATACAGTAACCCCTACTGCTTACATCTGAATATTCTAGATATAGCAAGATCCAGAGGGATGTTTTACAAGATCGACAGAAAGAATGGCTTCTCACTGCCAGAGGGCAGGGCTAGATGGGATATTGGGAAGGAATTGTTCCCTGGGAGGGTGGGGAGCCCTGGCACAGAGAAGCTGTGGCTGTTCCTGATCCCTGGCAGTGCCCAAGGCCAGGCTGGATATTGGGGCTTGGAGCAGCCTGGGATAGTGGGAGGTGTCCCTGGACATGGTGGGGGTGGGACTGGTCCCTGATTTGTGAGGTCCCGTCCCACACAAACAAGCCTGTGACTCTGTTATTCAAATAGAAACAGGATAAAGGTCTCCAGATACCTCCACAGCCAACTGAGCAGGCCTACAGACCAAGGGTTTACAATCCAGATGCTAAAAAATCAAATATCATTAACTAAGTGCCAGTGACCTGGTTTCCTTCAGTGAAGCCAGCCCTTGGATATGCTCAGAGTTTCAGGATGTACCACATGTGCTAAAGTGCTTCCACCCAACCATTTCCCTGCTGTTTGCCCCACCTTGGCCCAGCATCTTTGTCTTTCAGCTCAGCAGCCTCAATAGATGGGCTGAAAAAGCACAAACTGTTCTGTGTTCTGGGGATGCTTGTTGTGCTCAGAAATCCTGACTGAGAACGTGATTAAACCCTTTGCTCAGACACAAGGCACAGCCCATGGTCTGATGGGTTCATAATCTAACCAGACATGGCAAACCAGCTGTGAGGAGGGGACTTGCTCAAGGACACAGCAGAGAATCAGCACAAGAGCAGAGAGAATCCAGGTCTTTGTTAGCTCAGTAAATCATACTGGAAATGAATATATATATTATAAATCTGTAAATGTAGTAATTCCTTCACTTTTAATCAGTTTCTACAGTGAAATCACCATGCAGTCTTCCTGACACACACAAAAGCTCATTTACTTAAAACAACAAAACTTATCCCAAAGGAAAATATTCTAGAGAGGTCTGATTCTCCAGAACAAACTGTTAAGCAGGTCTTAATTCAAGAGCAAACAAAAATGTCTTGAAACTCGGAGTGCTGATCAAAAAAAGCTGGGCTATCCGTAAAACCTAACCAAAAAGTAGGAAAATAGCATTTAATAATAATTACTGAAACAGGCATGGGCACACCCTTCCTGTCAAATTGTGCTCTGAGTATACAAGCTGAACCTTGCCAATGTACACTAATTTCACGATTATAAGCCGCATGTCCGGGTGTTGGCAACTGTCTTGGGTTACAATCCAGAGTGGGATAAAAGGTATCTGTTCTATCACCATCTCTTGAGGGTGGGGGCAGTGATCCTTATCTCTGGGAGATATTCTGCTAATGGGCCATCCATTGAAACCAGGCAGGGCATTGTTCTTTATCTTTTCACAACCCATCCTTCCTCCAGCGAGTCATTTTCTGCTCATGGCCATTGAGTCCTACTGTGGGACTGATAAAATTACTGCATCCCATTGGGAGTTGCTCCAGCCAGGGGGAAGAGCCCAACATTTATTACCAAGATAAAAACAGAGGTTTTGGGACACTAAGGGAGCCCCTTTCTCCACTGGACTCCAGAGGAAAACCGGATTTCTCCACATCACCACTGGAGCTCCAGAGGGAAACTGCACCTTGTACAGGAGCACTGCTCCAACTGAGCCACATCTGTCACTGCAGGAGGATGCAGCCACCATGGGATGGGACTGCTACCAACACCCTGCCTGACGGGGTGTCAGGTTGTACTCTGACTGTGTCAGGGTTTGGGGTTTGTTTCTTTGTAGTGCTGTATTTCTATTTTAATTTCCCTAGTAAAGAACTGTTATTCCTAATTCCCATATCTTTGCCTGAAAGCCCCTTGATTTCAAAATTATAATAATTTGGAGGGAGGGGTTTACATTCTCCATTTCAAAGAGAAGCTCCTGCCTTTCTCAGCAGACACCTGTCCTCCAAACTAAAACAGCAACTTTTTGTTCTTTGTCCATATATAAGTCACACCTGATTATAAACCACACTTTGGGTTCGGACAAAATTTTAGTCAAAATGGTGCGGCTTATAATCGTGAAATTACTGTATATTATTATTGATACTTGGCACCAGGATCTGTTCTTCGCAATTCTGTTTTTAATGGATCTCAGGGATTTTGGTTTTCCTCAAAGCACATGACCTGTGCTTATTATTGAAGCAACTTGCATTTACAACTCAGCAGATCTTTGACCAGGTATCAAAATACCCCTCTTGAAATGTGTGAGGCATCAGAAACCCACAAGTGCCAGCAGAAAAGTCTTGGTGCCCTTCTGGGCTTGTTCCCCTAATTTTGAATTCTGTAATTACTGTGCTCCTCCTTGTGTTAAAGACTGTAAACTAACTCACTGGTGGATTACCCAACAACTTCCCAGTTATGAGGTCTTTCTTCTTGAACTGGAAAAACCCAAATCGTCAAGCTGGAGTTCTTGGTTTTTCTGTGTTGCAGTAACAAATGTCAGCACAATGCAGAGGTGTAACAGCACACAGATCTTGCCCCATGCAAACACCACTGGCCTTGAGGGAGAAAAAATGCAATTCTCATTATTCACTGCAGACTATGGTGTGAAATCTGTGTTTACAGAGTGCCTCCATCAGCGAGGGACAGTGAAAGGTCAGAGCTGTTTGCAGAGCACTGCCCGTGGTGGAGCCATGGCACTTTGAAGACAAGAAGAGAGCAGCCTGTCAATTCAGGCTTTTCCTGCCATCAGCACAGGGCAGGCAGTCTGCAGCTCCGAGGAAGAAAACAGCAGATTCTTTAAAACACCATTTTCACATCACTACACAAAAATCAGATACCAGATGCTTGCTGCATGCTTGACACGAGTTCTTAAGTGCACCAAAGTCAAAATTTAAAAGTACAAAACTTTGTGACTATTACCACGTGTGTTTTTCCCCACTTCAAACTTCATTAAGCTTGTTTTCTTCCCACTGCACACAAGTGCAAAGTCAGTCCTCTGGATGCAGACAAACCACTGAACAGTATTTTGAAAGCCAAACAGGATTAGGGTTCTGAAGTATCAGATAATGGAATATAGTACACCAAATTAATCCTAATATTTAACAATAAAATGCAGACAACAGGACTCTCAATCTGGCAAGCTGTTAAGCTAAACTGAAATTAATTGTATTTAAAAATATACGTAAAATCTGGATTTAGGTTTCTCTTGTTTGGGGTTTCTGAGTGACAGATTTCACTAAAACACATCCATTAAATATCTTACCCATATCACCTACTACCCTGCTAAAAGTTCCAACAGCCAATCTCTTTCTCTCCTCCTGTGTGATTTTATCATTTCATACATTGTCTTGTGTGCCAAAAAAGCTGCTGTTTTTTTTTTTTTCATAAGTCTCTGCTAACAGTTCAGACTATCCTTTAATAAGTCAAGCCATGTTTGTTCCAACTTGCACAGAACTTAAACTGATTTTACTGATGGAACATTATTATTAAAAACTCCTCTTCATCCTCCAATTAAATGCCCATTTTACTACTCACACATCAAACCCCTAATTGTTGTAAAAAACATTTTAGGGAAAAAAGTGTTCTTTGAGTGTTTAAAGAAATTTAGCATACTGAAAAGAATATTTCACATTAAACACAGGGGTGGGAATACCAAGTGGGAATGAGCTGCAGATTGACCAAGAGGAGTGAGGCCTTTGCTGCTCTAACTCTGCCTCTTACACAGAATAAAATCAAACTATTGTACAAACACAGAGCTCAGGAGGCAAGAGAGAAAGTGAATAATAAATATTCGACATTTATCACCAATCCCTCATACTGCTGTTGCAAGTAATGACTATGAAATCAGTGAATTTATTAACTACAGTCAATTGGGATTAATATCACACCTGGGAGGCACCAACTGCACACAAGCACCGGTTAAAAGGAAAAAAAAGCATCCTTAAGAGACATATTGGGCTGTGGTTGTATTAAAAATCTGGATTACAGTTAAGAAGCTTATATCAGGAGGGAGTCTGCAGACAAGTTGATGGTTTTGCTTAGAAACTTTGATTAAAAATAACTGCAGCTAAGAAGCATCCAACTTCCAAAAACTGTTACAAATTTCAGGACTTAGCAGTATCTAGCACTCAAAACATAAGTAGGGAGCTGAGATGATCCTGAATTATATTGCTTCATTCACTTAGACAAAAACTAGCCCATCAGGAATTCATGACTATTTCTAAGGACTTCCAAAGATAAAACCATTCAGGTCAGAGGGGAGCTCCAAAAGTTGGGTCAGAGCAAGGAGCTCTTTGAAACCCACAAAAAGGGATTCCAAACCTCTCTGGGAAACTTCTTCCAATGATATTTATTTTTTCCTTCTGCCCAGTGGGATCATCCTCCTTTTCCATTTTTGGCCAGCCTCTCACCCTCCCAGTGTACAGCTCAGAGCAGAGCCCAGCTCCATCTCCCCAGTGACTCCTCATGCACTGTTTAACAGTTGGCAAAACAAACCCAGTTCTCTCCCAGCCTCTCCTGGTGGCTCCTGTGTCTCAGCCCCCTTGGTGGCCTCTCTCCAGTTCGCCCACACTTCTCCCATTCTGCACCAGCCACTCCCCAGACTGTGTTCAGGTCAGCTGCAATGAGCAGCAGGTGAAGCCTGGCTGAGAGCTGAGCCCCTGTCACTGCCAGGGCCAGCAGCTGAGCCCTGCTCTGCCCACCAGAACCCCCCAGCACCATTTCAGCAGCAGCAATTTGCATTTGCCCAGTAAATCTGAGACACTTATTCCTCCTGCTCCTTTCTTGATCCCTCCAAAAGACAGCCCTGAAGTTCATTACCTGCACCCCAGTCTGGTGCCATGCAGTGACACAGCACCCATGAGGATGTATTCCATCACATCCTGCAGATCACTGCCACAGATATTAACCCCACAGCCCCAAGAGGGGCCTCAGTCAGAACTGTTTTCCAGGTACATACAACAAAAGTAATGGAAAGTTGACAGCAGGGTTTTATTTTTCACTTCCATCTTGTTTAACAGATTTCACTAAGGTGCACTTTTCTGGTTAATGTTAAACTAAGATTTTTTAAATTCAATAATAGATTAATGAATAACACACTGTCTCAAGTCAGTCCAACAAGTAGGCACAAAATTAATTTTGCCAGGTGGAGCAGATAGGGGTCTGTTTCACAGCACAAAATGCCAATGCAGAGGCAGGGATAGGAGCGAGTGCCACAATAATTTCCAGACAGCTCAGAGCACTGGGGCACATGCTGTCCTCTGTAAATAACAGCTGCCACTATCACTGCCCTTATTCAAATCTGCTGAGTACATCTGGTTACCAAATGATGATGTAATTAATGAGGGGCACCATTCCTTTTACACTGCATGTTCCTTTTGCGACCTAGAAGAATAAATTTAGATACACTCTTATTCTTAAATTTCCAAAGTCATGAAATGCAAAGGTTCCTTCAAGCACTGCCAAGACTTACAGCTCCTTCTTGCCTGAGACACTGCAGGTCACCCAGGCCTCAAGGTTAAGTAAAGGTAGCAATTTATCAGAGACCTCATACACATCTTGAGATCTTTTTCTCAAATTCAGAAGATGACATCATTTGGATGATGTAATATTCATTCATGCAACATTTTCCTGGGGTTTCAAATCCTATAAATCACAGCAACTTCCTTCATTCGAGAAGATTTTACATGGCAATTTTGCCTGGCACATTAAGAATGGTTTATTTGTGAACTTGTCAGAGGTAACTGCTGCTGCTTCTGACTTTTTTCAGGAAGTCTGCCTAGTTTTCATGCTCATTAACACTGCAGTCTCCCAGACCTTCGTGATACTCAGGATAATTAATTCCCAAGAGAGTTTCCTTGATGCATTAAGGCAGAAACTTTGAGCTCTTAAGACACTGGTGGCCCACAGACTTCTGAAGTGAGAAAAATCTGACACATCATCCCTCACCCTTCCTTTCCATTAGCTCTACTTCCAGCCATAACTAGTGAGCAGTTCCTCAACATTTGACAGCTGGACCAAAACAGTGGCTTAATACACATGAATATTTGTGGGAGAAGCAAAAGGGACCAAACATCTGCTGGCACATTGGTAGATACCAAACACAGCTCAATGTACTGCAAATACACAGAGTGACAAAACCACCACAGCATTACTGGGAACTTTCAGACTTCTCCCACCTTACAACATTCAAATAAAACTGAAAGAATGCAAATCCACTCAGCACTGAGAACTCCAGCTGACTGAGCAGAGCTGAACTTTAAAAGCTCTGGAGAGCCCAGGATCTGATCCCTGGGCACCTGCACTGCATTATTTACAACCAGCCCTTCATCTCACACTTCCAAAATTTCAAGTAAAGCAGCATACTGAACATTACAAGGCAGGGCAATTCAATATCAATATTGCTAACCAGATGAACAGCTTTAACACATCAGCCTATATAAAATGCAAGCTGCAGTTCTATCAACATCTAATATTAGGGCAAAAAGCCTTAAAGCCTAACTGGCCAGCACTGCTGGAAGAGACAAAGCCCCCAAGAAGCCACACCCTAAGAAGTCAAGTGGCATCCACATCATCTTGGACAGGTCCCCGTGAGCTCACAGAATCCAGAGACAGCACTGGCACCAGCTGGATGCTCCCACAGACACTTCAGCATGCCCTAAAGGCAGGGATCCTCTGCACACTCAGTGCTAGATGTTCAAAACCAGAGAAACAGGCCCTGAGCAGCTCCTAACTGAAAGGGGAACAACAAGTAGAGGATAACAAGAATTCTGTGATCACAACTCAACCAAAAGGATCCAAGCAAAATTAAATGCTCTGTCCAAGATCAGACAGGCATTTCGTGCAAGAGCCAAGTGCTTCCTGAATCCAGCCCAGTCTCAGAACACAAAGAATCTTTGCTTTCTACTTTGCCACATTTCCCCTTTCCATACAGGGCCAGTATCTTGCCTATTTTTTCTTTAAAAGAAACAAGTCTCTATTGCCTCCAAGAATCCTGCTGCTGGGACACCCCCAGCCATCAGATCCTGCAGCCACCACACAGGTGCAACACATCCAAACATCACATGCCATTCTGATTTTACAATATTATTCAAACACAGAAATTAATAACATTGAACTCATCCATTACATAATTTGTCTGACATGAAAAAAAAGGCAACGCTGAGAACAGACCCACCCAGCAAAACAAGCAGAGTGGAACCCTGCAAGAACACAAACCCAGGGAGATTTTCCATAGATAAGTAAGAAGTTTTAATGTACAAGTACCTCCACAAACTGGTGGCTTCCACAGGAACTCCAAAACTTGGGTGGTGGCTGCTCTGAGCTGCAGGAGCTGCCAGGGCACTGTCCCTGCTCCTGGCACAGGGGACCTGAGTTTGGGATGATGGTGCTGGCCAGGCTCCCTCCTCCCAGGAGTCCTGTGGGCTGCAGGGTTTGGGCAGTGACCCCACAGGTGTTCCCAGTCAGACAGGATTAGCTCCAGGTGCCCTGAGGCTCAGGCAGCAGGGACAGAGTCCCCAGCCCAGCAGGGACACCTGCACCCCAAGGTGTTCCTGATCAGAACAGCCTGCTGGGGTCTGGCTAAGGCTGGATGCAGGACAAAACTTCAGCTGCAGTAATTATGTCCAAGATGGACACAACTGGCATCATCATCAGTCCTTTATTGAAAACATCTCATGCCTTCTCCCAATGGGCTCAGGTAACTCTGACTCCTTCCCTCACAGGCAGTTCCACACAGCACTGACTCCTTTCCTCATTTGCTCCTTCACACAGCACTGAGTCCTTCTCTTACAGGCAGCTCCACACAGGACTGATTCCTCCTCTCCTGTCTGCATGGCTGGATAAACCCCAACCTGTCCCTTACCCTGCTGCCTTATCCTGCCTGTCCCTCACACAGCATCTTCTTACCTTGTCTGTCCCTTGCATGACTGCATGTCCCTTCCTCCTCACAGCACAGCCAGCAGGCTCCATCCCAAACTGCAGCAGACACTGAGTTTCCAACTTAAGTCAGCTCTCCCACTCTTGTGTAACACCCAAACTCCTTGGGCAGGCAAGGCTGTTTCCACTGCTGGTGATCAGTGCAGCTGTAATTCAGTGGAAGAATTGCCTTCTGCACTGACCTTCCAAACCATCTTCCACATTGAGCTGCACCAGGGCAGGTTTGGGTTGGACAGCAGCAGGAATGTCCTCCCAGAGATGGTGATGAGTTATTGGGATGGGCTGCCCAGGTGTGGAAGGTGTTTCAGGAAGGTCTGGCAGGGCACCCAGGGCTGGTTGCCATGGTGGGGAGGGGTCACAGCTGGGCTTGGTGATCTCACAGGGCTCTTCCACCCACAGTGACTCTGCCAATGGCTCCCAATCATCCCAGCTGATCTCCACACGTAAATGACAGCGTTTGTGGACAAGAGGAGCAGAGACTCCCCTTCCTCAGCTGCAGAAAGGATTTTAACCCTGCCTCCCCTTCCTCGGGGTCCCTCTACCCAAACAGGACCTTTCAGGAGAGGTGGGCAGGTAGATGACTAACTCAACTGACTCGATTTTTTTTTTTAGTCTAATTGGATAATCAGGCCCAGGTGACCAACATTATGGCAATTAACACCCTGCTGAGTGCTGCCAGGCCCATATTCTCCTTGGTAGCCCCTAATTGTGTGCCAGAAGCAAACTGAATTCCACACTTACTGTAAGGAGGGCCCCATCTCTCGCCATGTTCAAGTGTTACTTGGTCTGTAGGATCATGTTACTGCACACAGAGAAATAATTTCCTTTTCAATCCAAATAAACATTACATGGTAGAGTATTAAGAAACACAGCACGGTACAAAGCAGTAAATTTACTGTAATACATTTTGTCTGAGCAAAACAATGATGACAAAAAGCTCTAAACAATTTACACATTCCTGAGAAAGCAGTGAAAATTTATAGAAACATAACTCAATCTTACTACCTTACTTGAATAAATAAGAGATTAGTTGATGTCTAAATTAGTGTAAAGATTGTTTTCATAATAATAAACCTATCTCCCACCAAAATGCCTCTGAAATACACTTCAATGAAAGTTCTGTACAGATTATATTAACTGATTATGTAAAAGCTTAATAGCACAGAAATACATAAATAAGAAATTAGTCACATTGGTCAGAACCAACAACACCAGAAGAAAGCAGGCTAAGGATGATAATGGAAAATAATAACAGGGTTGATTAAAACCTCCTAAAGTTGGTCAGAGAGTAAGAAAAGCTGCTCAGTGAAATAAGTTTACTAACACAATTAGAGGCATTTAGGGAAAGGTTACATGATTATGGAGAATTATCTTTAGCATGCAGTGGCTTGGTACTGGGGAATATAGACAAGGAGTTTAAGTTGGTCTTTCCAGTCCTACCATGTACATAGACCTGCAGGTAAGTCATTTTCTTACTCCTTTTATATGTCCTGTTACATTCAAAACACTTATTTGAGGATACAAGGGTTGTGTAGTGGGCAACACATTCATTAATGTCATGAGTTAGGCTGCTTTAAAAGCAGCAGCAGCAGCACCCACACCCAACCAAGCAGCAAATCACTGAGACAGAGTAGGGTGCTCATAGTTTAATCCTGGAGTAGATCCAGCAACCTTTCCCACAAGGGTATTTGTAATAGTTATTACAATATTTGTTAATTAAACACTCCAGCAACAAATCCAAAGTGGCATGAAAATCAAAACTCCAAAGGCTTTGATTGTTTCCCTAAATCTAAAATGGGGAAAGTAAGACATGTCTAGTTCCATAATAAGAGGTAAATCATTTTAGTGGGGGTCTTGGATTGCAGGTTTAGGCATAGTTCTGACAAGTGGCTTTTCTCTGCAGCACTGAAGGGCACAGGACCCAGCACAAAGCCAGGACTGCCACACATCCCAGCTAGGGACCTGAGTCCTTACACACAGGGCATGGAGAGCCTTGAACTGTCCCTGCCAGCTGTGATTCCTTCCAAAAGCAGCTCAGCAGGAGCCAGGAAGCCCTCCCTGCTTCCAGGCAAGGTGTCACTGATCAGATATTCAGCAATATTTTGTAACATTGAAAGGCAGCACCTAGTGAACATACTCAAATTCTAACCTGAGAAGAGAAATGAACCCCAGTGCACTTCCAAACCTCAATTTATACAACTCCATAAACAGGGATCTCTCTAGAGACATCGGCTTTTAGAGAATACACACCAGATCAAAGCTGGGAAAGCAGCAGCAGATCTTAAATGCACAATTGTTGTGCCTGTGGAGTGAGAGTCACACAGAGCCCTGCAGAGCTGGCTGGAAAAGGCTCCATCTACACACACCCAATTCCATGCTGGGCAGACACTGCCATCGATTTTATCCCTTAGAAAGGCTGGATGTTCGAGCCTTAGGCTTCACCCTCTGGCTTGAATGCTGGATGCCTTTCATATTCTAGAAAGAAAATAATAACTTACAGCAGCCAAGCAGTGTGAGCACTCAGAAAGGTGGCCTGGTTAGAAGAGGGGTAAAAAAATAAATAATTACAGAACAAAAGGAAGTTCCTGCCAGCCTGGAAAACAGGAGCACCCTGGTAAAGTGCAGCTGGACTCTGAGGTACAGCTGACTTACCTACAAACTGGAGACATCCTAACATACCACTGGGGAGTGGAGAGAAAACCAAAAGAAAAAAAAAGAAGAAAAAATAGAAACTCTAGCAGCTTATTGTCTGAAAAAGGAGAAACAGCCTGGGCAAACAGCAAGTGTCTAGGAGTGACATCACTACAGAAGAAAGCAGAGCAACAATGAAAAAAACCAAAATATTTACCAAAATTAGAGAAAAATACAAAATCAGTGTGATCCCTTAAGACCTTGTTTTTCCCCTGCAGCTGGACACACAGGCAGGAGCTGGACTTGGGGAAGGCAGCTTGGGGATTTTGTATATCCCTATGCACACACCACAGTTATTTAACCTTCAGAGCCTTCTGTGCTCTCCTATGCAGAGTGAGCACTCTTGAGAAGGAAGAAATCAAATCTGAAAGCCCTTCACAGAGATAAAAAGTTCTATATATTATTTCAAGCCTACTCTGAATAGCTGATACTCCTCTTGAACAAGGACATCTTAACTACTTTAACAGGGTGGAAGAGATTTGAGTGTACTTCAGCAGAATTAGAACAATTATGTGCATTAGACTTCCATAGGAGCTTAAAGCACTTTAATGGGATAAAGAAGAATTTAAGTGCTATGAACTACAGAACAGTTTAAAAAATCATTTGATAAAGATTTAAACTAAGTTAATGGATACTGTAGCAATTCTCTACAGAGCAAATTGCTAGAAACAGATTTTGACAATAATCTTCTCTTCATGAATTCATGGGGAAAGGTATTGCTGCATTGTACTGTCCACACTTAGCAAGGTAGTGAACTATTTCTTCCAAAACAGAATTAGATTAGCACAGATCCACCTAATACATCCAGTGCAGCTTAGGTGGTTCCTAGTTCTCTGATCATCTCCACATTTATTAAGTGACATCATTAAAAGGAATGTGCCAATGTTCTTCCTCAGCCAAATTTCACTGCACAAATCACTTCAGCATGAACAAAGAACAGATGAGAGGGGAAAATTAATTAGTGCAGTGCCTTGTTCTCTCTGCTGCATACACACAGCCAATATAACCTGCACACCCAGGTACAAGGGAATAATCTCTCCAGGTTTGCCTTTTCTTTAAAGCTTCTCAATGTGTCACCTCTTCATGTCTGTTTTTGCTGCTCTGGTTCTGTTCATGAAAGGGTTGTGAGCTGCTCAGAGCTGAGCAAGGTGCTGATCAAAAGAGAGGGCAATTTGCTGCTGGAGCTTCTTTCACCAGGTAAAGGCTTTGTGCAGAATCACATCTCTGTTAACCACTGCATCTGTGCAGAGGATATTCTGTATTCTCAATATTCTCCCTCATTGCTCTCCAAGTCTGGCAGAGAAAAGTGCTGGTGCTCCCAGGCCAGGGCAGGCACTGGTGCCTTCAGAGGGACAATGACCTGGAATTACAAACCCTGGGGGCAGTGGATGGTGAGACACAGCTCTGATAAACAGGACCTCACTCATTTTTACATGCTCACCTCAAGACATTTTAAGGGTCTTTGTTTTCACTGAACTCTCCCTTCTGAAAATCACACTTCTATTGCATCTCAAATTGGACACCCAAGGAGCTAGTAACAACATCAACAAAAAAATCTGTCCTGTAGGAAATCCTTAGCCTAAAATTTCTAGTCAAGCCTTCCAAGTTACATTTCCAGCCAACATCAAACAACATGAAGAACACGTGCAACATGGCACAGAAAACCACTTCTGGTTTGTAAATCTATCTGTCGTTGTCAACATTAAATGGTGGGTAAACCACAATGTTGCTATTTCACAATCACAAAACAGAATGCCTCTAAACCTCAGACACCCCACCTTCCCAAAGAGCAATATCCATGTGGTCATCTCAGAGGCACCTGCTTTAAACACATTTTGGGGGAGATGCTTTTGAACAAGAAATATATCAAACTCTGTATGTTGAACACATTTAGTGAAAGCCACCTAAGTGTATTTAAATCCTGTCTTGTTTGTTTAACATTATTTAATTATTCACAGAGCTTATACCTGCCTCTGTGGTGTAGAGCTGAGCTGAGAATCCTGCAGTTTGAGTGTAAAGAAGTAAGCACAAAACCAATTAGTGCTTCATGAAATTAAGAGCTTGAGTGAAAACATTTACATTTCTCCTTATATTAGCAGCCAACTAACCTGTGCCAGCTTTATGCACACCTGCATAATAGATTTTAGATTTTAGAGCAAAAGCAGCAGCTTCATTTGTCTTTGTCTCATCTGAATCATACTCACAGCATTATCCAGAATGTCACCCTTGTGTCTCTCCAGTCTGTTTTTGTTACCACACCAGGCTAGGATCACTAAATCACAGAATCATTTAGGTAGAAAAAGACCTTTAAGGATAGGATCATAGAATCCTTAAAGTTGGAGAATCCCTCTAAGATCATCGAGTCCATCCCTGCCAGTCCACCACTGAACCATGTCCCCAAGTGCCACATCCACACATTTTACCCTCCCTCTGCCAAATCCACCACAAATTTGTTCAGATACATTGACTTCCTTCAACATGGAACAGGGAAACACCATAAGAACTTTGCACTAACCTTCCACTTCAACAAGAATAAAATATATAACTGATTAAATCTGAGTTAACAGTTCAGAAAATGCCTCTTAATGTCATGTGGCACATGCATCTTAATTATCTGACTGCTCCATCACTGCATGAGGAAAAAGGCTTCTGCAAATTTTCAACTGCTTTTCATTCCTTCTTCCTTCCATTTTTAAAGGAACAGAAACTGCTTCCAGTTTCCTTGTGGTGGACTCAGCTGCATTTGAAAAGGGTCTGTGTATTTTAGAACTTTTACTTGATCCAACTGTGGTTAAAAGCTTCAATACTTTTGAGAATTTATCCCAAATCATCCCAGTTTCAACTTTCACTGCACTACAGTCTAGCTGACAGGTTTAGCTCTCCTCCCAGTAACCCCCCCTGAGCTGGTTATAACTTACAGACACTTTTCATAATGCACTTGGCTGTTATTGTCAGTTGTTCCTGGCTGGAAAAGCAGATCAGAAATGAAACAGTCACATCTTGGACAGCTCACTCTGATCAAGATTTCTTGACAGTTTCAATACTAGAAGAAGCATTTTCCACAAAAAAGCAAGGACTGGCCATTTCCCTCCCTATAACTTCTATTGTGGATACCCTTTCAGAAAATAACATTTCAAAAGGAAAAAAGTAAGCCAAAATTCACAGCTACACATGTGCAAACCCCACTAAAGTTGACAAAAATACACTGTATGTATTGCATCTCCCATGCTAATGGTTGATGCAACTGAAGGTACACAAGAAAATAACCAATATATTTTTCTGGTTTTGTCAGCTGCCAATAAAAATAAACATTGTTGTTGCCCATTCAGGTCAAAAGATAAAACATAATTGAGATCTTCACCCTGACAAAATACAGAGACTGTCCTGTGTTTGTTGTGCTCCAGAGGAAGAGTCTTTTCCAGGGACTGTTCACTGCATAAGGAAAATATCTGCACGGGAATGTGATGTCCAGCAAGCATCCTGATGTACAAAATTCACTGGGAAGGTTGTTAATAGGGACCACCGTTTTCTTAATGTGTTTCTTAATATTTTCATTCTCTGACCTCTTTCCATTTTCTGCCCAAGGTGACTCTCATCACAGTGATGCTTTCTGAAATGTCAACATCATCATAAGTAACCTAGACCATTGCATTTCTTAACTTCAGTTGAATCCAAAGGAGTAAAGAAGTTAGAGAAGCAGAAATCTGGGCCAGATTAGGTGCAATTCACTGCACCCAGAGAAGGAAAGCATAAGCATACAAATTGGACATCTCCAGAGATTCTGTGTATAACAGAAAGTGATGACATTGCACTGAAAAGTTCTTAAATTGTGATTCTTTTACATTACTTTAGTTAGGCTTTACTTATTTTAAATTATACCACTCCTGGTACTTTTTATACGGAGTTTTTTTTGGATCCTAACAATGCCAAAACCAAGTACCTGAGCTGAAAATGTGTTGATATTTTTATTTTCTGTTACATTGATATTTGGTGCCTTTCACATTTTACGTCACATTTCTTCTTTGCAATCACTGGAGTTCATCCGCTAAAAATCTGCATGGAGAAAAGCAGTCCTGTACAATAAAAGGGAATTATACACCCAGCACACACATGCACACAATTAAAATCTTGTGATTTTTCCATGCAAAGAAACAGGAAACCGGCAATATTTCAAATTCCATCCCACAGTAACTTTCAAAACCACATCCATTCTCTTTCAAAACTCTTCTGAATTACTCTGTCCTGCTCACTTGTGCAGAAATCAGAGCTAACAAGTGAAAGCCTTGTTCTATCAGGTTTACTTAGCACTCAACTATTGTCCAAAGCACCTCAGCCACCCTTTGCTGCTCCCAGGCCACCCTCAAAATTCACTCTGTGTACCTGTGCTCCTGCTTTATGAAACCCAAAATCCCCAAACCTGGGATTGAAGTGCTGCAGTTTCCTCCAGACAATGGTAGACACAGAGCCTTGGCAGGCTCCAGAATAAACCCAATTATCTTGTGCACTGCCCCAGCTGAACTCTCTGCTTCCAGGAACACGAGCAGCAGTGCCAGGTAGCCCAGTATTCAGATCATGTCATCTTCCAAGACTTAAAAAGAAAATAATTATCCTCCAGTAATTGAAAATACAAAATGAGGTTTAACATCGTGTTCTCATCTTTTTATTTCATGCTGTGAGAGGATTAATTGACTGAAAATGGAAAGTTCTCCCAGGCTGCTGTAGCTGGCCCGAGGTACCCCCAGAGCTGAGCAGGATTTGGGGAGCAGCACAGCCCAGGCTGAGCCCTCCTGCACACAGGGCTGCAGCTCAGGCTTCCCCCTGCTGCAGCACAGCTTCCCTGCACCCGTTTGCTCTCACTGTGTGTTATCCATCCTGTGCACCAGGATAGCCACCCAAGGCTCTTCAGAAGACACTTCACATTTTTCTGGTGCTGCTGAGGCACTTTTCCAAATCAATGACATTTCTCTGTGCCATTATCCAGCTGCCAGAGAGCAAATCTCTTCCCTTCTCTACAGAAATTCAAGATTATCCTTTAGTTAAGGTCCTTGTAAGCCCGTGGATAGGTTTAGGCAAGACCCTGAGTTTGCCAAAGCTCTTGGGGAGATTCTGCTTTCTTTATTACTTGGTCCAAGTAACCTCCTCACCAATGTCCTCATAAACCTCTTTTCTCAGGTCTGATTTAGCCCAGCAATTCTTTGGCTTTCCAACTCACAGAAAACTCAAAGCAGCCCCTTCTCAAGCTCCAGGAAGACTCTTTCTGTCACCTCTGAGGCAGCAATTCCTGTTTGCTCCTTGCTGTGGCAATGACACCTCCAGATTCTCCTATTTCACCACATAACCCCAAGTGAGTGTAGCTGTTCTCAAGGGCAAAAGAAAACTCTCTGTTCTCCAGACAGAACATTTATTTCTAACCCATTAACCACTCTGATGCAAAATAAACACACAAATCAAATACCATCCATCACATAAGTAAATCAAAAGTTGTTTGGGGCGCTTTCAGTGAATTAGAATTAGCTACACAATGTTGCTAAATCAAAAGCATACAGGAGAAACCTTGACTTGCAATGAGACATAGGTCCTAAAAAACATACACAAAAATATGCAGAAGCTCAAGTTGAGAAGATGTCTTAAATATTTTTATTTTATTCTTTCACTTTACAAAGCTTAACAAACGTTTGCTATGTGCATCTCTGCCTCTTGCATGCCTCCACTATCTGACATTAGCTCTTTTAAAATTTGTAATTCATCTTAGTAATTCTGACTTTCTAAAAGAAGCTTTTACATTTTCTGAATTCAAATGTTGCCTGCAAAATGGCTTTCTGACTCTTGAAAAATATTTCCTAGATATCTTTTCAGGAATCTTCTTGTCACTCCAAAGCTGCTGGGTGAAAATTTCAGAATTGCTCTCATTTTCCAAATTGCCCAAATCACAAACCAAGCTGTAAAGCTAAAGAAACCTGCTGGGATCTCAACAAAGGTTCTTCAACACCAAAACTCTTCTGAAAAGCAATGTTTTTTTAACAAGACAGCATTGAAAAATCAGACCATGTCTCAACAAAACATTGCTAGGAGCTCAAGAAGCCTGGCATGGCTTGGGCTCAGCCTGAGGCAAAGCAGAGTCTGCAGCTCATGGTTAAGTTCTCTGTGATCTTTCTGCCTTAACAAGAACTTAGAATGTGTGGTTTTAAAATAAATAAATCAGCACACATGAAACCTTAAATCTCACTGAGCTTAATATCTCTCTGAGTGAATTTCCATATGTAATAAAAAACCAGTGCTTAACATCAGGGTTGCAGGCTGTCACTGAAAGCTGCCTACACCTCTCAAGGGTTTCCTGGGCTTACACACAGAACTGTAAAAGAAATTGGAATCTGGAGCTCTTGGAATAGAAACAGTGGATAAACCACCCCTTAAATTAGGAAAAAGGTTTTGGGTTTTTTTTTTTTTTTCTGAAAACAGAAGCCTAGATAAAGAGGCATTTTTTCCCAAAGTTTCCTGGGCGTGCCCCTGTCCCCTGAGCATTTGTGAATTCCTGGTAACCTCTGTATTTATCCTCACAAGTAACTTTTCTGCAGAGTTCTCAAGGTGAGAGGAAACTTGGAAAGGCTTCTTTAGGAATACTTGGGGAATTGTCTGAGGCTCAGGAGCCCTTGGCCACAGCAGCACATTATATTAAATATTTCTCCCTGTAGAAATGAAATGTGATTGTCATTAGCTGGTTCTTTTGCTGCAGTCAGTGCAAGCCTCCTGCCACTGTAGTCTGGAAAGAAACACAAAGCAAAGAACTTCTATCCCCACCTCTGCTTTCGAGTGTTCATCCTTTCTCTTCTCCCTTCCTTGATCGGTGCAGTCTGAACTCAATTGTGATTTAAACCCCCACACCTCCCCACTATCTTTTAGGCCCCATATTGTTCTATTTTTCTGTAGCCTGATGAATACAGAATGCACCTGGAAAACCTGCCTGTTTCACTTTTCACAGGGCTTGAAAAGATGGAGTGCCTATAAATGTCTCCTTTTTTCGTTGTTTTTTCTTTAATCATTGATCAAGAGGGTCTATGTGGAGAAGAAACAGCATATAAACCCCATATGACATAGGGAGGGTGGGAAGAAAAAGTGTTCTCTGCCCTCAGAAGGGAACAGAAATATTCAGACTTCATACACAGGTTTGCTAATGCTGATAAATCTTATGCTGCCAAAAGAAAAAGCAATGAAAAGTGTTCCCAAATCATAGTTTCCCTGTATTTTGAATCCATAGATAGTTCTTAAAAGCTACAATCTGTTTTTCATTTCTTTTATTTTCCAGGTCATCTCCTGTAAGACTATTTTACAGCAAGCCACAAAGCACAGACTAGAAATGTATTTATTTATAAAAAGAAAATGAAAGGGTAAAGAGTCCTGCACAGGGGAAATGCGCCACTGGGCTTCTACTGAGACTATTCAAGATCCTTAGAAACAAAGATCTTAAGAATTGGAACTCATTGGCTTTAAAGCTGATAGAAGTAAAGTACAGACTTCTCACCACTTCATCTGCTGAAGTTCATTAAAACTCACTTTTCCAGGAGCTGACAGCATTTAGCACACAGGTCTGAGGAGCACCTGGGCACTTGAGGGAGGGTCTGCTTAACTCCTTCAGCAGGGAAACCTGTGGGAATCATCTCCAAAATACACAGACCCTACAGGGCACCAGTAGGTCCTAACTGAAGATTCCCACAGGTCCTTTCTATATCCCTCAGGATGAACACTCCTGCTCTTTGCTTTGGTTGCAGGTGGCAGAGTTCCATTTTCCCTCTGAGAATTCTGCACAAACCCTTTTTCCCAAGCCCCATGGAGAATGAGCCGAGTTTTAACAGCAATTGCTGGGGCCACTCTGATCCCTGCTCTGTCTTCCTGCACAGCCAGAGAGTCAGACCCAGCCTGGACACACCCTGGGACGTGGTGACAGCATCAGACAAGGCTACAACACCCCTGTGCCCATCAGCACCCAGGGGAGCAAGGAGAGCATGGAACAGCTGCCAAAGCAAGGGCACAGCTCCACAGCACAGGGGAAGGGAAAGTTTAGCAGAGCTGGATGCAAAGTGGAAGTTGATCTAGAGAGATCAGGTAAATAAATAAATATCCTGTGCTGTGCCTGCAGAGGTCATTTCCCACAATACATCACAAAAGCACCTTACAGAGGAGCCTGCAACACCTGTATCTGTGTTTATATATATATACATATATATATATATATATCTGATCTAGCCATCTATAGCTGATGGCACTGGAACTTCCAGATTACCTTTAAACAGCAGAAATTCTTGGGAACAAAAAATAAAGGAACATACAACAGAAGGCACGTGTGAATGAGCAGGACAAGCCTGGTAGATTCTCTATGGATTTAAGAAACAAAAGAGGGATGAAACATTTCTGCTAATGGTTGTTGGATTTTTCAGATTGTCACGGTTTAATGTCAGGAGCTCATAATGCTCAGATGGATCTATAGTCTGCTTCCTGTCTCCTCCTGAATTTACAGTTGACTGGATTTGATAAGAATAAGTAACAGCAAATTGAAGAAAGGAAGAGAAATGCCCAGAGTTGACTCAGCTCCAATATCTAGATCAAATAATTATATATAGGTCAATGCTATTTCTCTCAACCTATTTATCAGATTGTGCCACAAATAAAGCAGATTGTCCTTCATGAAAGGTTTCCTTAAGATCTCAGGCTACAAAACCACATGTAAGGAGCCAAGATGGAGTTATCATCAAGGTGGGAAAATTTCTTGAGCCATTTGTTGCTACTTGACACTTTATTGATAAGCTAAGCTATCTTTTTTGCCCTGAACGTAAAAAACAAACAAACAAAAACCCCCAACACATTAAGAAAGAGCAAAGAGATGAATTTTTAGCTGTCCCTGATGACAGCCATGTATTCAAAATCCAAACCAGATTTACCACTGCCAGAGCCTAACACTTGTAACACCTAAAATCTCTTCTGCTTTCTTGATGGCAGCAGGGAGACCAAAATATTTTTGAAGTATGCCATTTAAATGAGCAGGAAATTTAATGCAAATGTTGTAAAAGACAAGGTGTTGAATTCCTGTTGAACACAAACTCTTACTCTCACATCTGTCTTTAAAAATCTCTTCCAATACTTTAACCATAAGCAGCCATTTACAAACTCAGATCAATTTTACCACATTCAGAGTGATGTTGATCAACCTGAATCGTGGTTTAGTGCAAAGAAAGTGTTGGCATGTCAACACAAAAAAGCCTCAAGCTGGTTAAAGCAGGTTATGGGACTTTGATCCCCCATCAGAGGTCAGAGGAATCTGTGCTGCACGTGCAGCCTTCAGAGTTCCAGAACTCAGTTCCTGCTTCTGAGCAGGCTCTGGAAAAGGCAGAGCAGGTCAGGAGAGGAGGCAGAGCCAAGGTATCAGGGAAGAGCAGCATCTTTCCCATTCTGTGTCTCGGGCACCTGCCCTCTGAGGCCGTGCTGGAATCCCTGCCTCAGCCCATGCCAAGAACCAAAGGGGTGAGAGGGGCACAATTCTTCCTCCCTTTCTCAGCAAAAGTACCAAGAATCAGTGAAACTCAGTAGTTTTCAAATGTGGGCAATGAGCTAATGGAGAAGAAATCATTCAAGTACCTGTTTGACTACACATGAAGCCCTGGGTCAAATAGTTTGTTTTCAGGGTTTATATTCCAGGAAGCAAATGTGTGTTCTAACCTCTGCCAGAGGCTGGACACCCCCAGTTCCTCAGCAGGGGTCTGCAGAGGAATATTTGAGCAATGTATGCTCTGTATGAAAGTTTCAGATGAGAGGGATTTCCTTCTGGGATGGAGACCTAAGAGCACTGTGACCAAAGGACATGAACAGTGTGTATGGAGAACTTCAATCAGCCAGATCTAGTCCCCTCAAATTAAAACATGCTCAGATTCCATTGTCATAAAGATTGTCAATAGATGTGCTACAAGTTGCCACTGAAAATTGTCTGGTAAAGAAAAAAAAAAGCTCTATTTTGCAAAACACGTAATTTAATTAATTAGTCTGTGATCTTCACCAGACAAGTACTGGAAGGGCATGACATCATTTGTACTACAGGCACTGCTCAGAGTATTTTACAGATGTGCATAGAACAGTTCCTGCATTTTTAAGCAGAATCACACAGACAGAAAATGCAAAAGCCAGATTTAGTCACTTTAGAACATGAAAAAGGAAAAGAAAAACCCATGTCTTCTTCCTTTTCTCTTCTTTCTTTAAAATACAAACCAATGCTTCTGTGGAAGAACCAGGCAATCCGTATTAAAGTGCAGGAATCAGGACAAAGGGATGGAATGAAAACAGGGCTTCTGTGGAGGTGAAAATAACAAGTACTTTTATTTGTCACCATTTTTAGCAGAATGAGCAGCCATCAAACACTTGCAGAAGAAGAGCCTCCTTGCAGCACAAAGACACTTTTTCTGCCTGCAGGGATCCCCCTTTATCCTGTGCCCAAACTGAGCTGCATGATCCTCTGTGGCAGCTCCAGAAATTGCTGAAAACCAACACAGCCCAATCCCCCAGCTCCAGAGGGGCCTCTGCAGAGCAAACACCCCCAGGAGGAGAATGAGAGCTGGTCTGGCTGATCCCAGCCAAGCCTCTCACCCTGTGCCGTGTTCTGCAGCCTGAAAATCCTGTGCTTTGCTTTGGGATCTCCCCCTCTCCTGACTGTTGAACTGCAGCAGCTTCCCACAAGTGTCAGCAGCAAGCACAAAGCCAGTCCTAGCAAAGGAAGGGATGTGAGCAGTGCCACTCAGGGCAGCAGTGCTGTGGGAACAAGCTCAGCCAAACTCCTGCAGTCTCCTCCAGAGACTCCAGGTAATCACATTAACAGCTTCAAACATTATGTAATGACATCATTCAAACACACTGCTCCCAAAGGGCTGATACTAGATCAAGGAATTACCATTCCTCATGCATTTGTGACAAATCTAATAGGAGGAAATGATTTGTTACACAACACAGCTTAGGTTGGTTGCTCCCCTACCAGCAAATGTCTGCTCCTAGTTCAAGCTTCTGATCTTGCCTGAAGCTAAGATGCTAAACAGTAACCCTTAATTTGATATCTGAATTAAGAGAAGGACTTTACCTGAGGTGGAAAATGGGTTCCTGCAGTACCCTTTCTGTGTTTGATGTATGAGTTATGTTTTCCAGAACTGTTTAAGGCCTTCAGGAAGACAAGTCCTTTTAAAAGCTAATAGAATTCACTAATAGAATTCAGGCAATGAGATTGGGGATTCTAAAAACCAATGCTGGCTCATTTTTTGAAACCAAAACAACCCAACAAACAAAACCTGTCCTACAGCCCATGGATGCTTTAATATCCCGAGTTGAAAACCTGTGGATGACTAAATAGGCTGAGCACTGGAAAGTCACATCTTGCAGAATTCATCCAGAAGATGAATTGAAATTATCACCACAGAAACTTCTAGAGTGCCAAAGAGACACACAAAAATGCAATTCTTGTGCCTGCACCTGCCCCAGAGAAACTTCTGAAGGTTTGGTGGAATTCAAAATTGCTGAAAACAAAAATTAAGCACAGGCAGATCTCTAGCCAAAAGCACAAAATAAGAAAATCTCAGGAGTAATTAAATTCTGGAGAGTTCTTACACCTCTCAGGGATAGGGAGTGTAACTGTACAAAAACATTAAGTATACAAATACCTGACCCAAGCACCATTGTCTTTGTCCTGGAGGGAAATAATTTACTATCCCTTTCCTATTTACATAAAATATTCTACTTCTGTTACCACATAGGTAAAATACAGGTGTTAATACTTAGACAAATATGTGAAGAAAAAGTTGAAAAGAGAAAATACACCTGTTTGTGTTACTTCAGTTTTCAAATTAAAATATTACTGTTAGTTTTCAAGTTGTGTCATTACTGCCTCTTTTTCTAATTCCATTCACGTTGGAGAAACAAGGTGGGGTGGAGGGGTTCTATTGTTAATTTTTCCTTTGCAGACTTTCTTCTTGGCCCTTATTCTTAGGAGTATTTACTCTATCTTAGAGTTTTACTCTATCTTACAGAGACTACTTTTCACAAGTTCCATATTTCTCTTTCATGCATCACTCATGCCTATAAAATGAAGATTTGTGTATTCAAGTGAGAGAGAGGCAAGGACACACAGAGAACCTGTGAAGTCATTGGACCATATTCTTCATTAATTGCCTCAGAAGTGACCTCTTCCCTCTGGTTTTGTTTCAGCTCTTGCCTACATGAGGACTGAGCCTTTTCCTTTTTGTTCTGTAGCGTGCTCGGGGCTATGCAGAAATGTCATTTCACCAAAGCAAAGGAAAAAGAAAAAGAAGCCAACTGAAATTCCGATTATGACACATTTTGCAAGCTGCAAGGAAATGATGATCCTTTACCTCAAACTGTCAGCTGCATCTTCCCAAATCCCTCAGTGCTCTGCATTGCCATAGCAACTGGTCTGTGCAGTGCTCCAGTGCTCCCCAGGGCAGCCTGCACTCTGTCAGCGCTGCCATCCTCTGGGATGCAGGAACACGAGCACTTCAACACCCATCATTGCAGCAGTGCTGCCCCAGGGACCACAGGAATCACACCAGCATTCTAACCAGAACCACGGGGGGAAAGAGAGAGGAGCCTGCAGCACCCGCTGTAGGAGGGAAATGAAAGTGTTGGGAAATAATGAACAAAGCAAGAAAACAACTTCTAATGCTTGATTTCCTCAAGGAAAGAAGAGCACAGCATCACTGTGCTGTAGATTCTGGCTCCAGTCTCTGCTCCCAGTTTTACTCTAAGTAATGCAAACCTTGACTAATATTTAACTTCTCAATGACAGCTGCCACCACAATGGCCAATCACTGTATCTCTGACTTCGAGCACCTGGCTGTGTGTTTTGAAGGCATGAAAAGAAGATCAAGACCAAAATCTCATTTTTCTTCCTTTGCCTTTTATATTTCTTAACTTTCCTTGTTCTCATCTATGCACATAAAACTTTACATCAGCTGATTTCAGTGTCCTGCCTCACCAAACAGGAATTAGCTCTCCCTCTGGATAGAAGCCCTGTTCCTCCTCAGACACTGGGGCTGCAGGGATGGAGCCTCAACATGCAGAAAACAGCCTCAGAAACTTCATAACCCTGCCCCACAATTCACAAACAATCAAAGCTGGGAGAAAATTCCAGTTCTCCTAAGTCCCACTGTTCCCCTTGGAACATCATCATTGCAGTCATACAGAAAATGAATGCCCACTGGGGGGATTTCAGGTCTCTATTGTGTGTATGATACAGACACCTTTGAAACTTTTTTCTTGTGTTTCCACTGAATTGCAGAATCCAGGGCTCATTCTCAAAATGGTTTTATATTTAATAACTGGGAAGCATTACCCTATTTCTAGGAGTGCACAGAGCTTTACAGAGTTTGGAAAACACACAGCACTGATGTGAAAGGGGTGATTCTGTATGCCCCAGACTGAGAGTCGGGGGTTCTTCCATCCTGCCAAGCTGCAGGTGCCTCCTCCCACACTCCCTGGCACTGAAGCACATCCAGAGGGTCTCTCCAGCTCACACAGGGATGCTGTGAAGCTGCTGCAGCTGCAGCACTCTGGGTCTGACAGACCTTGGCTGTGGCAGGGGTGCCTTGTGGTGTTTCCTGTGTGCTGCACAGAAGCCAATCCCTGCTCCCAGCTGCTTCTGTCCCAGCATGGAAAACAAATACCATCATGGCAGGGCAAGAAAAATCACTGTCTAACACCTGGAGTTTATACATGCAAGCTGGGACTCTGCCATGCTGTTTCATTAATACTAGGAGGGCCTTTCTCTTTTATAATCAAGTGTTCAGGCTGTTCTTTGTCACTGCAGCTTTAACACAGTGAGGATTAGGTGAATGAGGGTGGTTCTGCTCTTGAAGTTCAAATTGCCTCTCCTCCCTTTCCTGGATTTCATTCTAATGAAGCAGCACCTTACTTTGCAGAAAATCATTCATTTCATCTTTATTTCCTTAGAAATAAAAATCTACCTAGGATAACTGCAGCACACCTCCAGGAAAAACACAGAACTGGAGGAAATCCAGTGCCACTCCTGTTTTCTGAAGGGACAGGCAGGAGGACCAAAGGAATGACAGGCTGGACAGCCTGAGCTCAGCACTTGGAAAGTTGATGAGGGAAATAACCCTGGGAAATATTCCCAGGCACGTGGAGGACAAGGAGGACATCAGGAGTGGCCAGCATGGGAAGGTGATGATGGCCAAGCTGAGAACATTCTGGGCTGAAGGATGGCTTGGCAGGCAAGAGGAGCAGTGGGTGTTGCCTGCCTTAATTCAGCAACACCTGAGCTCTGGCAGCCTGTCCCTTCTCCCAGAGGAGCTGTTGACAAAGGGACTGGGGGAGCACACTGGGATGGGCTCAGAACTGGCTGGACATCCAAGGGCAGGGCTGCAGATGGCTGGGGCAGAGCCCAGCTGGAGGCCAGCAACCTGCAGTGATTGTCCATCAGCATCTATGGGTGCTTCATAAAAACTCACCTGCCTCAGTCTTTTAGACTCACTTTGTTTAAAACCCTGTCAGCTTTAGGTTCTTTCCCCTTTGCTCTTTCACCCTGTACTAAGCACAGAATGTCATGATATTAAGTCTCTTTTTCTAGAAAATACCCTCTGGGCAATTAATACTGAGCTCCTTCAGATGCTGAGCCCTGTGTGAATGACATTTTGGTTGTTTTACCCTTGCATGTCGTGGGAAGACAGCTCGTGTACAGCAAGGAGTCAAGGGACTTACAAATCCATTTGCTTTGAGATCTGGAAAGACAAAGCTGTCTTAAAATATTATGAGCCTCAATTAAAACACAGGTGAGGGCAGCAGGCTAAAGTGTGGCTGTGAGAGAAGCAGAGCTGAATGTGGCAGGAGCAGGGATGGAGTGCTGGAATTCAGACCAGCTCCTGTCACTGACAAGCACAGGCAGAGGCAGATTCCCCCTTCAGAGCAGCTCATTAACTTCAGCCAGTTATTGCTGTCTGTCTCCTCATGCAGAAGTCAGAAATCCCTCCTTTGTTTATGGCTAGGCTTATGTTGAAGAGTTTCACAACACTGATGGACAAGATTCCCTCCCAGAGAGGTGAGTTTGCACACAGCACATTAAATGCAGCATAGGCACAAATCCAATACAAACATGCTCCAGAGACACCTTAGGCCATAACCTCAACTCCCAACTCAGAAGCTTTTTCAATTAAAGACTTTTCAGCTCTATTTTAAGCTATTACATGACCTGCACTTGGCCAACCATGTTCTCTTCCCCACTTTTACAAAGCCCTAAAAAGGAGTTTGGTTCTGACCTTTTTCACAAGTTATTGTTCCTGTGCTGTTCTTTGGGCTAAAATGTTTATGGATCATAGATGCCTGCAGAGATGAACTGAAATATTTTATTATGGCCATTACCATTGAGTAATCATAATGCTTGAGACAGAAAAAATTACAGTAATTTCACGAATACAAGCCGCACCAATTTGACCAAAATTTTGGTGGAAACCCGGAAGTGCGGCTAATATTCCGGGGCGGCTAATCTATTAACAAAATTCTAAAAGCTGCCAACACGGAAGTGAGAGCCCGCGGCAGCCCCAAGCCAAGCTGGAGCCCGGCCGGCCCCGGCAGAGGTGGGAAAGCCTGGCAGAGGCGGGGCCAGCAGTGTGGGGGGCGGGCGGCTGAGCCTGAGCCAGCAGGGCGGGGGAGCCTGGGAGAACTGGGGCTAGCAGTGCAGGGGAGCATGGCAGAAGCAGGAAGGCCGGCGGGTGGGGCTGCCTGGCAGCGGGGGAAGCCCAGCAGAATCGGGGCCAGCAGCATGGGGGAGCCCGGCGGTGCGGGGGCCTGCAGTGCCGGCCAGGGCGAGGAAACGCGGCGGCGGTGCAGATGGGAGGGGGCGGCCGGCGAGCCTGGTGGCGGCGGCGGCAGCCCTGCCGGCGGGGCGAGCGAAAGCGGCAGCGGGGCGGTGCTGACGGGAGAGGGGGGCCAGCGAGCCCGGCGGCGGCGGCAGCACCACCCGGCCAGCCCCGCCGAGCCGTGGCGCTGAGCTGGGCCACCCGGCCCCGTCGGCAACCATGAGCGGGCCGAGCCTTCCTGGCCCCGCCCCGAGCCAGTAAAGCCCGCTATGCCGCGATCCTGTTACTAATTGGCCAATTTGTGAAAGCTGCGCACGGATTCTCGCGACGAACGAAAGTGCGGCTAATATTCGGGGTGCGGCTTATCTATTGACAAAGACAGCAACATTGTCGAGGCACCGGGGGTGCGGCTTATAATCCGTGCGGCTTGTATTCGTGAAACTACTGTAATTTCCACACATGCTTGCAGAGAAGTCCAGCTGCAGGATACATATGCACTGATGGCTTTAAAAGACTGAAATAATTCAAGAAGAAAAAAGAAACTCAGAGAAGAACAACATCACTCAGAGAATGACACTACTACACCTCATCCTGAATGCAGAGCCAGGGTAGTGTGCACCAGGTGTGTGAGGGAAAAGCAGCAGAAGTTTTGTCTCTTTTAGCTGCCCATTTGTGCCTAATGATGCAGGAAGAGAGGCTGTCCCTATGCACCAGCACAGATAATTATCCAATGTAACCCTCTGGGGGCAGAATCCACTCCCTGCTTTGGCAGAGGTCATCTCTGTGATTCCAGCCCTTAATGGAAAACACACTGCCAGTCAGGAGGGATAAACTGAAGTAAAACACAGCTCTGCAAAGGCAACTTTGAGGAAGTTGAAACCTCTCTGCTGATTCCTTACCCTAGTTCTAACTCCAAGACCTTTCCTCCTTCTAATAATTTACAATATCATGGCTAGCATGTTGATTTTTTTATTGGTTTCTGTTATGAGGCTCGTGGAAAATGAACACCAAGAGGACAAGAAGCATCCTGTCTAGAAAACACCCTTTGTGATGAGCTGCACCTTGCTCCATGACATCCCTGTCACTGCAGTGAGGAAAAAGGAAAATATGAACACAGGACTGGCTTTGGTCAGAGCAAAACATTCCTTGAAAATCAGAAAATGTGTTTGGCAAAAAAAACAAGCAGGAGAAACAGGCACAATAAAGAGTTGTACCTGTTGTAACTACATTAACCTGAAGGGAAAAGGCAGGAGGGTAAAACACTCGATGAAGTGACTTAATTCAAAATTTCTAAATATTCTTTCCCTTCTTTTTAGCCCCAGGGGGACAGGAAGAAGGCACAGCAGGTTATCTTACACAGCTCTGCTCCACTCCCCACGCTGCTCAAGATTCAGAGTCCTCCATCAGCTGTGGCAAAGCCAGCACAACTCCCCAGCTCACAGTCATTGTTTGTAAAATTAAATTTAAATTACATTAAGGGGAGGAAAAGCCTTTCCAAAATATCCTGTGGCTCCTGTCTAAGGGAAATGTGCAGTTCAGGTTCATATCCTTCCCTCACCCAGGGATTCTGACCAAACCTCCCCTCAGAGCTGCTCCTTACACCAGTGTCTCCCCTTTGTACCCTGGGCTGTAGGATTGGAGGATGCCACCTCATCCCTTTGCCTGCAAAGGTGAAAGATCAATAACCCAAGCCTGTGTACAGGTGTTACAACTGTCCAAAACCAGGCAGTTGCCTAAACTCTCATCAGCCTGAATTATTTCCTTCTCTGTGTCTCCAGTGTTCTGAATGGTCTTCACACCCTGCACTACACAATCAACCTCCTGCATGGCTCTAATTACACTCCACTGCTGAAAGAAACAAAACAATTTATTTTCATTGAAAAACACCTACTTTCAGCTAGCAGGAGGGACTGCAGTTTAGAAGAATGCTGCTGTAAGGTGGCATTTAACACCCTCTTCTCTGCATTACTCAGTAACTCATGCAATAGTGCCAAGCCCTGAATACAGTGACAGAACATGCTCCTCCCACTGAGTACTGGGGGAAAAGATGTTTATTCTCAGTACAGAAGATCCAAATTCAAATCTGCAAGTGGTTCCCTAGTTTAATGATTCTATTTTATCTTCCCTTGTCAGTGCAGCAGAGGAGCAGCATTTGTGACAGTGATTCATTCTCCTCTTTCTGATTCTGCCATCTTGTGTCTGAATTCATCTCTGGGAACCATATATTTTCATTTCAAGAGCTGTGTAGACATCACTGATGTCCAAGAAAACCTAAATTCTCCATACACACAGAGGTTTAGAAGTTTTATTTCATTGCTTAAGTTAAAACTATTAAATCAAGGCAGTTTTCTATATCCTGGTTGTATCACTCCATTTGAAAGAAAAAATAAAAATACCAGCATCTGAAAGGCAGGGGGAGTTCAGTACAGTTTAGAGCAACAGCAAAACTCTTCTCAGCTTTACCAAGGAGGGAAACAGGCTCTGGATACCAGCTCTTGTCTCAGTAGTTGGCCTTGGCTGGGTGCAGCTGAGCCAGACCAGGCACCTGGAACCAAAAACTTTGGAAAGAAAACCAAATCACCAAATCCAGGCTGTGTTTCTGTCACCAAGGAGCAGCAGCTCGGGGTAGAGTGTGAAGCCAGGTCCCTGCACCCCTCACCTCCTCAAGCCAGGCTTAGCAGGACTCAGCAGCTGCAGTTTCATCAGAACTGAGCCATGAACAGTGAAAAACTCTCTTCTTCTCAATGAAGAATGCCAGATATGCCCAGGGACCTGCTCTTTCAAATGGGCTGTGATCAGGAAAATTGACAATGCAGAAATGAATGGTAGCACAGCATGGCATGGGAGCCTGAAACTGCTCCCAGAGAGCTCCTCACTGCACAGCATCTTCACTGCAGACAGCCAGGCACCCACATCTGAGCTCCAAAAACCACCACACAAACCCTGAGCATGTGCAGGAAGAAATCTGCAATTCAAAGGAACTCCTAAAGGAAGATTTTAGTAAGCTATTACAGAAAACTGATTCTAGTGTACTGTTTGCAATAAAAGAAATAGATGAATGCATAAAGGGAAAAAAGACAGGACACTTTTTATCCTCGTTAGAGGAATGAAGGGATAAAAACTGTTTTGAGCCACCTTGGACATCATAGCCTAGGCTTTTATAAGAGCAGGTAAGATCTTCAGCATAAAGTGAAATGGGAAAAATCCCAAACTCTGCTAAATTACAGCACATTTCCCTTTCAGTGCTGCTGGATGGTTTTCTGCTGGCTGCAGGAGCTGCCCAGGCACACACCTATGAACACTGCCCAGGGTTCAGACCCTCTGGCTGTCCCTGCTGAGGGCACAGTCTGAGTCAGGCAGCACAGCCTCTGGCCAGACACTGCCTGCAGCCAAGGATGTCCTCCCCCAGCATATTAAACGGCCTTTAGAGCAGCTTTAAGGGCTGCAAGAGGAGAGAAAATCCCTCCCAAAGGTACACTGCACTGCCAAATCACTCTATGATTCTTACTTACAAGATGACAGCCATAGCTCTCAGTGTAATTGATGTTTTCTTTAAAACCTTCTTGAAGAAACAACCAGGTTCTGTGGCCAGAGTGCACTGGAGCAAGGCTTCCTGAGCTTTTGATGGATTTGGGTCCTGATATGGCAAGCAAAATTCTGTGATCTGTGCTAGGCAGAAGGTCAACAAGATACATATGATAGTCCTTCCTGGCTTTTAGAGCTCATGAGCAGCAATCCTTTACAATTCATCTCACACATCCCCATATTGCCTTGATTAATAAGAGTGGAGTCCAGGTCAAAATATTCATATCCCATGTAGTGATTTATAAAATACTGAAGTAAGTTCCAGTCCCTGTGGGCAGGAGTTTGAAATGCCAGAGGTTTTGTGTGAACATTACACATCACTGAGCTCAGGTTTGTTAACCTGGTCTGATTTACACACAGTAGTAATCTGTAATCTGATTTACACACAGTAGGCTCAGCTCTGCAGCACTGCACCCTATCAATGTTGATAGAAACAACATTTCTGAGCTTCCCTCTCCTCCCAGGAATGCATTTATGGCTGGGTTTAACAGCAAGGTTTCTCCTGCATGCATGCAGCACATCCCAGAGATGTCCCTCCTGTCTCACTGTCCCCAGGTGCCAGCCCTGACAGGTGACACAGCCATGGAGAAGGAGAAACCAGGGAGCAGCCACAGGACAGCACCTTCCTGAGAAACCCTCAAACCCAGCTCACCTCCACCTCACACCAGGCCACTTCTCTACTGGCATGGTTTCAAATGCCAGAAAGTGCCAGTGAGGTCAGCTCTCATGTCTCAACCAATACTTTCTAAAAAGATTAAAAGGAGGGAAAAAAAAATCTATCTGATGTGATTTTTGCCAGGGGAGCACATTTTGCTGTGGGCAGAGATAGAGCAGTGCCACTTCAGCTGAGATGCCAGAGCTCAGCACCCACAGTGTCCCAGCCACCTGATCAAACAGCCAGAAATTGGAGCTGGCAAGGAGAATTCAGCCAATATTTGAGGCATCACATCTCCTACTCCATGCCTAGGAGGGGACCAGCCCTGCACAGAACAGAAATGCCACTGGACTGCTTAATTTCAATGAGTTTGCTGTTTCCTAAGTGTAATATCTAATTAATATCTAACCTTCTTGCTGTTTGGGGTCTGGCAGCATCATTTCCATATTGAGTGTAAATGGTATCATTGGCCATACCAAGTGCTCAGACTGGTGAGGATAAGAGGTCTGTTATGATTGTGTAGGAAATGGCTTAATTTGGAGCAGCTAAAAGACTAACAAGTGTGGAATCACCAAAACCATCTCACAAATGTAGCTGTTTCCTGTTACATTAGTGTTTACTGAAAATGTAATTAGCAGGCTTAGCTCAGGTTCTTGCAGGTTAATCATGAGTTAGGGATGAGGGCTTGGTGAAGGAGGCACTTTGGGGACAGGGAACATCTGCCTTGTGAACAGCTGGATAAGGCAAGGAAAGGTGGGATGCTATCCCCAGGAATTCTTCTGAGCTGTGCTGTGGGTAAAAGCAGAGAACATTTATAGAGCTTTTCCCTGACATCTCCCCACGTTTTTCCAAAGCCATTTTGATCCTTGTGGGTCAGGCTCAGGATATTCTATGAGAGACATGTGGGTCTCCCAGTCTGGGTGTCCTGAAAAGGAGCATCACCGCTGTCCTCAGCACATTCCATCATCTGATATGGTTAAACATTAAATCAGGCCAAATCTAATTAAATAGGTATTTTAAATCTGATCTATTGTGGTGTAAATGAAAGCAGGTCACAGCCTTCTTTAAATCTCTTTTCCTATATTCCTAACTAGAAAGTTGTCTTTTTACCCTTGGAAAATCTTTGCAGTTGCAACATATGACTGCTTAGAAGAAAGTGAGAAATGACAATTTGTTTCCATGAAAAATTTAGGAAAATATATGTTCTCTCCATAGAGTTTTTGCATGCTTTTAGTTGACTTGCTTCAAATACAAAATGCACTGAAAACATATTTTTAAATCTCATTATTTTCAATCCCATTTATTTTAAATTCCATTTATTTAAATACCTTGTTTTTATTTGTAAATAGTGAGAAGCTTTCTATTCTATAACCACTAGATTTATGTCCCATCATATCCTGCATTAGTAAAAATAATATTTACCAACCCCCTCAAAGAACCTTAGACACTCCAGTACTAAACCCTTAGGAATTCCCTCCTTTTTTTTGTTTTTTTTAGGAAAGATTATAGATAAACTTCTAGAATTGGAATAATGGTTATGGCCACTGACAGATCCCATGTAACCATTCATGTAAAGTATTCCCACGTGGATAATTTCCTGTGATAATTCACAGAAGCAGCTGAGGAGGTCTAGAAAGGCAGAAATTGTGCAATGAAAGAGCTGGGCCCAGGAGAGGGTGAGGGCTGCAAAGCCCAGCTCATGAGAAGCTGCAGACAGGCATCTCCTGAACTCATTACAGTCTCTATAAACTAATGAAGATTGCTAATTATGTACCCCACCAGTTACCCTGACAGAGAACACCCCTGCAGTTTGTCCTTCCTGCTGACACCAAGCCCACAGAGCATCCCCACCCTGATGTAAAGTTATTTTTCTCTAGATTTACCCTGGATAAACCACACCATTCCCTTTCAATAACAAGATAAAGCCTTCAATAACACCATTAAGTAACTCACACTTTGCTTTTTCTCATTAAGAGGCATTTAAAAGGAAGCCATTAAATTTATAGAGGGTTAAAACCAATAAGAAAACTCAAACTGCTCACTCATTAACTCGCTCACCCTTGTGCCTCCCAGGCCGTTACTTCCCTTCTTATTACCAACTTGCAATAAACTTCTTACTTTACTACCCTGCAACTGCAAAAATGGGATGGTGGCTACACTGTGACCTGATTTATGAGCAGAGGAAAGCAATGGCTCAGCGTGCATTGCATTATTGAGATCTATGGTACAGCTTTCCTCATGTAAAAAATGATTCATTGCTCCATGCACAAATACAAGTGTTCAGGCACATTGTTTCCTGAATCTGGAGGTGTTGGGAAAGTTGGTTCATTTATCTGTGGGCCCAAGAATAGGGAGCTTTTGTGCCCAGCTAAGAGAGGCAAGGCCAGCCTGAGTTAAAACCTGGGTATGGCCAAACCACCCTTGGCCATGGAAAGGGATTTTACAAGATAATTGTTGGGCATAATATGCGTGTAAGTTATTTCCAAAGAGGTGAGGATGATTTAAAACAGTTTCATATGTTAATAAACGTGAGAGACAGATCCTGGGAAATTCGGGAATTCTCTCCTGACACACACACACAGGTCTCGGATCCCCGGAAATTCGGAAATTCTCTCCTGACACACACACAGCTCTGGGATCCCGGGAAATTCGGGAATTCTCTCTGGACACACACACAGAGCTCTGGGATCCCGGGAATTCGGGAATTCTCTCCGGACACACACACAGCTCCGCTGGCCGCTCCGAGGGGAGCGTTTGCTTCACTGTGAGCTGGGGCAGAGCCAGAGCAAAGAGAGCTTTTGGGCACACTTTTCTCTCCTACAAGGCCACTCTGTCTCTGCTTTTTAACACTGATTTGATGTGGGATGAGAGAGGTGAGGAGGGAAAAAGAAGAGAGGTATCACTTCGAGAGGGAAACTCAACATTCAGAGGGGGTTTGGTAGCACACGAATCCTAAATGAGAGTAAAAAAGTTACACTAACCATCTTGTGCAGTCCAGTGAAAGGACACAAAACCTGTCTTACTGACAGTTTTTAAAAGAGAAAAGAAAAAATTTATTTCTAATTGGAAAGAAGTGCATCCCACCTACTATGGATTTGGGATAATCCTCATGTACATGGGTTCATGTGCTCTCCATTCCTACAGTGATTTATCATTAAAATTTGATTTTGAGGGGACTGCAAAGTAGCTTATTAGACAATTGAATAATGGAGAAGAGACAATAGGGAATTGATTTCTTTAGCACAATGAAAGCTGACAACAAGAAATTAAACATTACTAACTTTTATTATAAAGTACTCGATCGATACCTCTGGCCAGAATGCTCTGTTCTCCTAATTACATCAGCAGACCACGAATGTTCTGATTGATGAGAAAGAAAGGAGATGGAAGGATGGAGGAAAAAAAGGGGAAAATGTGTCAAAGAGACAATCTGGAGAGTCTGAAGCAAGGCTGGGACTGCTGATCCTTGAGAGATGCTGCCTGCAGCTCTGGGGTGAGCCCTGCCCTGAGCCTAATTTATTGCAGGACACTTTTCCTGTGCCAGCCCCGAGAAAGCCCTGCTCCTCCTGTGCACAGCTCATCTCACAGCATGGGGGGACTCTTGGCAAGGCTGTCAGCCCTCACAGAACAGCACAGTCCCAGATAGGGGGCAAAACCCCCTTAGTGTAGGGCCCAGGTGAGGGATTTGTGTGCCTCCCACGCCCTGCACTGCCACATCCCAGCACAGCTCAGGATGCTCCAGTGAACAGGAGCCTCCAGCCCTGCTGCTCCCAGAGGTGAGAACCAAAGCACACAGCAGTCCAGGGACTCCAACTCATCCACCTCACGTCAAAGAGAGAATTGAGATCCCCTGCCTGCAGGGTACAAGGCTAGAAAACAAATTTTAGCAATCTGCTTCATTCTCTGTGCCTGGAAACCCCATCTCTGAGGAGCAGCCACAGTCTGCCAGACCAGGATGGTGTTTGGAGACAGCAGCACATCATGGGGACAGGATTTGCCCAAAAAATCAGGGACACAGAGCTCCTAAAGCCCAGCTACAGCCAGAGGAGAGAGCTAATGCAAGGCTGCTGTCCTGAGGAATGGCAGGAGGGAGAGCAGGGGACTGGGGAGACAGGGAAGGAGATACTAAGGAGGGGAGAGAAGGAGGGAGAGTGATTCAGGGACAGGTTGGATTTTCCTGTGATTTCATTTTAAATCAAAATTCTCTTGAAACTAATTCTACTCTTCTCTGCTTCTTTTTGACTGTCTGCTTTCTAGGGAGATTGGTTTAAGGGAAAGATACTAGATCAAATATATGGAAAAAAAAATAAACAAGTACTCATAAGTTGAAAAAAAAAATCCTAAAACCCAAACCTAAAGGATAAAGAAGATATCTCAAACAAAAAGAGAAAAGAAAATCAATAGTGAAGTGGCAAGATCTGTAAAGGTGGACAGAAAAAAGTATTAGCATACAGAATAAGAACTCACTAATGATACAGATCAAAGAGAAGCAGGAACACGAATATGAGGAATTGAAGATGTTCTGAATGAGAAATACAATATCAATATATACGGTATGATAATTGTAAAACATCAAAGTACTGCTCAAAATTCACAAGTGTCACACTTGAGATTTATGAAGTGTTGGGTGAAGGGAGAACCGTCAGGAGCAGTGAAATTCAGGCTGAATACTGAGGGGCAAAGGTAAAAAACAAAGCAGCAGCCACAGAGTAGACAAGGTGGTCCTGGAAGGACTTCAGAGTCAAATCAATTCCTACATTGAACTTGATAAACACAAAGAAAGAGAAAACTCACTTTTGGTTTTAAGCTTGCAGAAGCTTGAGAACAAATCCCTGTAAACACTGGAGAAATAAATGCTGTTTTATCCAGTACATTGCAGCTTCTATAACACAAATCTCAGCTCTTCATTCATTCCTGAACTATTCACATCTGAAATCTGAAAATTCACGTTACTGTGGCAGGTTTTATCATTTCACAAATGTTCTGTGGCTACTCCTCATGGAGTGGAAAATTCTCAAACCAGTTTTTGCATGATCTGTCTGTGTCTTATCTCCTGAAAAGCACAGACAAAGAACTATCAGAGTAGCTTTACATCAGCTTGAAAACAAGATTATACTATTTAGATCTTAAAAAAACCTCTTACACAAGAGAAGCCAGTCCCAAGTATCTTTGAAGGAAATGGGAATTTTGCCATAAGCACAAGAGATTTTATTCAGACAGGAGGTGAATGTTGAAGCACAGAAAATTGTGAGACACTAAGTAATCATTGCTACAGTAAATCCAATTAGTAAACAACACCCCTAATGCCAAAAGCCTGATCCTTGAATGGCTAATAGAATTGTTTTGCTTGAATGGTTTTGTTGCATATATTCCCCATTTTTCTTGCTTTTTTAATATTCTGTTCATTTAACCAGGTTGAATAAGTGCCTCAGTAAATATTTGGCTGCTGCCTGCTAATTCGGGTAAGACAGATTTCATCCACTTGCATTTGTTCTGTGTAAAACACAGAAGGATTGGGCTGGTAATGGAACAGATCTCAGGTGAGCAACCTTAATTCTGAATTAATGAGTTTTCTGGGTAGCTAATTTATGTTTCTCAAAGCCTTGTGGCTTTAGTCTCTTTGTTTCTGGAAAAGCCAGATGACAAAGATAACTGATTTTTGCAAGATTTTCAAGCTGGTGAGATCTGACTGCAAAGGGCAGGAAAATGGACTGGAGGGGTGCAGTGTGTGAACAAAAAGAAATGGAATTCAGGACTGATCCATGGGAAGTGATGCACACAGAGGAAAAGCCATGTTAGCATTTGGGAAAAAATAATAGATATCTTGAAGCTATAATGGGTCAATTAAAGTGTCAGTTCAACGCTCAGCAGAAGTGAAAGAAAATAGCATGTTAGGAATTATTGGGAAGGAATGGAGGACAGAACAGAAATTATCATTATGGCATTGAATAAATCCACAGTGAGGCCACAATTTCACCATTTTGTGCAGCTTTGTTCCTCACATTCTGCTAAAAGATCAACTAAAATTAAAGTAGAGGGCAGAACAACAATGATAATCAAAATTACCCAAAAAATATTTAAATCAAATTCACTTTATCCTGGAAGGGAGCAAAGCAAAGAGGAATATAAACCTGGGAGCAGCACAGAAAAAGGGGAAATGGTTGCTCACTCTATCAACATAAAAACTGGAGAGGAAGTAGTAAAATTATCAGCATGAACATTTGAAGCAAACAAATACTGCTTCATGCTTCCTTCAATTGCATTGTGGAATTCTTTGCTTTAGGATGCAAAGGTTCACTTGGATATAAATTTGTTTGATGCATAGAAAAGAAGGCTATTAATGGCTTCTATTTTTCCCACCAAGGCAATGGAAAAATTCTCTTTTCAAAAGAAAAATTCAAGGCAGGAAGTTACTAAGAGTGAAATGCATGCTCATATTCTTTCTTCTCTCCAGAACTTTAATGATGGTCTCAGCATTTTCTCTATAATGGGACCTCAGTAATTCTTAGGAGAAACTTCAGGAACAGTAATTGAGAGGATTTTTTCTCTAACATCTTCCACAGAACTGGTGAGCTGCAGGAGAGGCAGCCTGTGCTACGAGCCATTGTTGAACCAGTGAACATGTCAATAATGCCAAAGATGTGACATCAATTCCCAGTTTCAGCCTCCTTCCACAACCGAGGCTGATCCTTTCACTTGTCTGTCTTCCTCTGCATAAAAACCTTTCTTCTAATGCACTGCTCCTGACTTACAATGCAGCCTCTTTGTTTTGGGGCTCACTGGCCTGCACAGAGCTCCTGACATGGTCTGGGACACAAAGGCTGCCTGGTTCTACCTTCTGGATACAGCTGGATACTCACTACACTAAGATCATATTGAACTCGTTTTGTATTATATTTCTATTTTAATATGATACTTTGACTGTCTTTGAGCCAAAACCAAGCACTGCCCTCCATTTATTTCCCCAGCTCAGCTGCTGTTCACCTTCACAGCCACAGGTGTGAACCAACACGTTGAAAAATGAGGCTGAGTCAGACAGATGTCAGATGCTGCTCAGGTAACACCTGCAGGAAATACTCTGTGCCTGTACAGCTTTTAGAGCTGTGAGTGCCTCTCAGGGAGGCTGAAAGGCTTCTGAGGCCATTCACAGGCCAACCCAAGCAATTTCACTTTCATTCTGGGATACTAAAAGGGTGCTTGGATTCCAGACAGATGCAAGAGGTGCTTCCTTTGCACCAGGGCTTGGAGAGGGTATTTAAATGGAAGAATTTGATCTGGATCAGGTTGAGAAACCCCAGCTCTTTTTACATGCCCTGAAGAGCTCTGGCTCTAACACAGAGATAAGTGCACTAAGCTTCAAGCAGGTTCATTCCAATAAAGCTGATGCTTTAAGAGTCCATCCACTCTGAATTACATATAATTAATCTGCTCAGAAAGGCAGAAAGCAAACACATCTACAGCACCCACAGTGCCAGAAAGACAAGGGCAGGCTGCTCAGGAGGAGAAGGGCCAGAAATTCTCCATCCAAATGCATTTACACAATAAAAATCAAGCAGACCAAAACCCAAACCAGCCAATCTCAGTCTCCACAGACATGTGGCTTTTAAACTGACATTGAATTGCATGTGGAAGTTCCAATAAAAGGACAAATTAGTTGATTCTATGCTGTATCCATCACCATGAGCTCCCAGGCAGGGGCTGAGGGGGCACAAAGCAGGATTTGGGTTGCACTCTTGACTCCCATACACAGCAAAAGGTGGTTCTGGCTTTTTGATTTCTCTGTAAACAACCAAACTCCTCCCTGCTCATGCTGATCCACACTCAACATCACTTGAACTTCACCAACAGCTAAGGTCCAGGGAAAGCAGTGGAAGGTTTTGGCATTTGTAGAGCCAAGCTTTTGGTTCTAGATTTGTAAAATGCTTCAAGCTGAGTGTTTCTGCCCCCAGTTGCCTTTTGCAGAGCTGGTGAAGCCTTCATAAAACCTAATAAATTTCCAGCCATTGCTGAGTTCTGTATGTTCTGTTCTTGATCGTAAAGTAGGTTTATGATTTACTATTGCCTTCAGGCAGAGTGTTTGTTGCAATTAAATGCCTTGATACTCTTATCAGAAATAGAAATAACCAAGGAGGAGTGGCCCAGGAAGCTTTCAGAGGGGTTAAAGCCTCCTTGATGGGCTCATGGCTGTGAGTCCCAAGTTTATTACACCTCTCATCCTAGCATAGTGATTCCCAAAACACTGAAAAATCCATTTTTATATTATTGACACCACCTGCCCTTTCTATTCAACATGGGCATCAACTCAGCCCTGCAAAAATTTGAAGTCAAACCCAATTTGAATTCCAGCCAAGGGCAGAGATTTGCCATAATTTGTATTGTTGCAGTGTTTGCAAGCAGGAACAGCTGCCTGCTCCTATTCCCACACCAAGGAAAAGCTGGTGCCTCTCCAGGAAGCGAGGAGGTGATTGTAGAGAGATGAAAACAAACAACTGGAACAACACCAGGTAGCAGTGAGCTGGCTCTGAGCACAGCCTCAGCTGTGGAATTGCTGCAGGAGAGCTCTCTGCACCACACTGACCTGGATCATCAGGGAAGGGAAAGGAGAGCTCCCTGCAGCACTCCGACCCTGGATCACAGCACAGCCATTGCTGGGTGCTCAGGGAAGGTCACTGGGCTGGGCTCTGAGGGGCTGGCTGAAGGATGGCAAAGGTGGTGGTAAATAAAATCCAGTCTAGCTCATTTGCAAGTCTCCTCTTGGCACTATGGATAAGGTACATGAAGTAGCAGAAATCAGGATGGTGAGAAAAGGATGTGTGTTAATTTTCTTGAGCAGGCTCTGAGGTGATCTCCAGAGAGGGAGAGGGGGGCTGTGATAGCTCAGTGGAACCCACGCTGATGGCAGAGCAGCACTGCCATGGAGACAGAGCTGTTCTTGCTGTCATGACATTTGTGAGAATGTCACATGGCCCAGGCTTTGCACACTGAGATGTCAAGGCTCAAAGACATTTCCTGGTGCCTTTCAATGTCCAGAGGCATTAAAAACCAAAAGTAAATAACCCCAAGCATTTACAGTTGCTGTAAGGCCCAGACTATCAATCAACAACCCATTTATCAAGAGTTTCTGCACTGTTTGAGGACAGACACAGATCCTGAAGGCCTCAGCTGGCATCACACCCAGGAATCCTCATGGCAAGGCCCCTCCCCAGCAGATTTTTGCAGGAATGGAAGAATCTCAGCATTCTTGATGACAACTTCTCTCAATAAAATAACTTGGGCAGGCTTGGGAGGGGCTTTGCAGGCACCTCAGCCTGCATGTCTGCTGTCCCTCTCTGTGGTTTATGATCTCCAATACATCACTGGTGGGAAAACACTGCAGTGATGTATTACTAATAAATCATTAGAGTATTGTCACCTCAGTGATGAATTGCATGAGCACATTGCTAAAGTGCTGCCCCTCCGAAGATATATTATGGAAAAACAATTTCTTTGGATTTTATTTTTTTTAGGGAGTTAAGGTGCATACCACAAGCTCATTTCTCAGCTTTTTTGATCCCTCAAGAGTGAAATCACTGTCCAGCATTTTACTACACCTTGTAGGTGAAACCACTCCACTGCCAACCCCCACTGGGCAACAGAGAGCAGAACCACATCATGTTAAAGGAATTTCTGTCAGGGTGCAAAACAAAGGTTACTTGAATATCAAATAAAGGCTGGATGTATGAATTTAGTAAAGGATAAAGTGTTGCAAGCTGGTTCATCCAACAGAAGCTTTAAAGCACACACTGCAGACCCCCCCCTTTTCACTGCTGTTTCCCAGAGAGGAGTGCTGGTTATTCCCAAACAGGGCAGGTTCTGGGCAGTTTCTGAGCTGCCAGGCTCCTTTCCACAGCTGCCCTGCACTCTCCTGCCTCTGTGTCACTCTGAGCCACCATTGCCCACACTCACATAAAGGAAAACCAAGGCACAGAAAGTGATATACTGAGATCTGATAGCTCAGAGGAGGATAAGGCCCCCTAAATTCTCTTACCCACAGCTAACAGGAACATCCCTCAGCTCCCAAGTGCTATTTAATGCCACAGAAGATATTTATTTTGACACCTGCACCATTTCCCACGTGTCACAAGCAGCTCCTCTGGCCCTTGTGGCTGTGGTGTCACCTCTTTAAGCACAGCCAGGGCAGGCTCGTGGCCCTTCTGAGCTGGCAGGAATTTCCTAAGACTCAATTCTGACTTGGTTTGATTTGCACAGGTTTGTGTTGACTTTCATCATTGTTTGCAGCATCCATTCTAGTGTCCCTTAACAGCTTGCACCCTTTGTGATTGTAACTCTGCCTTCACAGCACCACCTCTTCTTTCTTATTCTACATTTCCCACTTTTCTCTTGAGGTACCAAATGAGTTTTTTGTCACCTAGTTATGTAGAATGTATAGAAAAGTGGGTGTTTTCAAAATCCATTCTGCAACCCTCTTTTCTTGAGCAATGCTGCACCCTGGCTTGCACAAAAATGGAAATAATCATTAAACTAATTTGTCATCTGAAAAATATAGCAGTGGCTACTCTAATTTATCTCCTTGATTTGACATAGGTCCTTTTCCATGCAAGAATTCTCTCTGTATGAATCTAGAGATAAAGGAGATTACACTCTCAAAAGCTGTGCTTTCCTTTTCCTTCAAAGCTAATTGTCCATCTGTCTTCCAAAGAGATTAATAAGCTGCTTCAGCTAGCAAAAGTCTTGTGTCCAGATAAAGACATCAAGTCTTAAATGAATGAAGAACAGAAGAAGAGAACAAGGCAAAGCCTCAAGTTGAGCAGGAGAAGGAATTAAGATCCAAACTTGCCTCAAACTCTTTAAAAATTACAGCAGCTCTGACCCTGCCCCTTTGGCCTAAAGGAAGAGTAGGTAAGATGGGGTTTATCCTCTTAATATTGATGTTCAATGAGATCTGTTTAAAAAAATTGGGATGCCTGAACACAAGAAGATGAAGCAAATACTGAAACAGTAGAAGTGAGTACAAAAACCACAAGCTACCAATGCCTGAGACTGAGGGGGTCCAAAGGTCTGCATTGAAATTCTTGTTTATCACCTGGACACCTCAATAAGAAAGTGGCAATCAAATGTAAGGCAGTTCAAACCCCTTATTGCTCACTACCATCATTGGGTCTCAAATCAGTAAAGCATTTATTCAGGTAACTTACCTCCTTTTTGCAAGTTCACTTATAGGCACTTCCATGGTATTTTGGGTCTTGACTAATTCAGAAGGATGCTTCATTTCAGGATATAATAAAATCACTCTCAAACTAAACAAAAAAAAAATCCCAGCAATTCAGAGAGCCTAGTGAGAAACAGAGAAGAAAAAACCTTGAAAGGCAAATATCTTCAAACCTGCTTTTAAAAAGCAGGATTAAAAGACAAAAAGCTCTACTGCAGAGAAGATGCAAAGCACTTAGAAATGCTATATTTATTCTGGGCAGAATGCAAACTCTCTTTTTCCTTGCCAAGCCTTCAGATTACATCAGACATCGAGTTTTCCAAATATAGCCTGCTAATTATTGATGGCTTTTTTTTTATACCCAAGATAAAAGACTGTCAGGGACTGTTTGAGAGCTCTTCCAAAAAAAGCCTCGAATTTTCCTTTATCTCCAGGATGAGAGTCTTGAATGCTCTGGCAGGAAGTATGGATGCCCAGATGCTGCTCCTAGAAAGATCTCAAGATATTCCATATATAGCTTCCCAAACTCGTATCTGTGATCCCTTGTGGATACCTGATAGATCAGGTGATATCCCACGAAGGATTTTTTAGGAATATGGAGAAACCTGTGTACAGACTTCTCTGCCAGGCTCCCAACTTGAACAGCAGCTTCCATTTCCCATCAGTAACACACATTTGTAATTCCAGACATTTTTCTGAGGGTTCATACCCAAAAAAAGCTTTTGCAACGCAAATTACTCAAAAGAGGACTCGAGCTATATGGGCATATTTAGTTGAGCTGCAGTTTTCAAATCAAATTGGGCATTGACTTGAAGAGCTCACTTAAACAACATTCAGTTTTCCCAAATTCATGAAAGCTAAAAGTGCATTTTACTGAGTTGCAGACTGACCTTTAATTCTGAGGACAGTTGAAACAAAAATACAACAGGCTTGGAATATACTGCACTCCATCGCATTGTGTTATTGTGTAATTGTGTAAATTGTGCCTCTCCATGCCAGCAAAGATGGAAGAGGAGGGTAAGGACAGGAAAATGATCTTGCTTTCAAATTTCAGCCTGTGGTGTTGCCAAGAAACTTATTCACCAGAATGTTTAAGCAAGGTGCTCAATTAAAGAAATCCTGAGTTTTTTCCCTAGGGGTTCTCTTGTTGCATTCAAGACCTAGATGGCAACTGCATGAGTGTATAAGGCACAAGGTTCTACAAATAATTAACAACCCTGATCTTGAAATGAATCACAGAGACAAGCCCATATTCCTGAGGTACATCTTGGAATAAAATATCTATTAGAAAATGTTATATAATCCTGGCTCCTGGATGCTGTCATATATTAGTTGCAGTTCCTCTTGTACAGGAAGCTATGTTGATCATTTAGAATTTGTTTACTCAGGCTAAGTAAATTAAGAGTTTTAGAAATACCTATTACACTTCAATAAATCCCATGTTTAATAATTAGTGTTTATTTAGCACACAGTACAATAACTGTCTAATTAAATATAGATTTGCAAAACTAATTTTAAAGTAATACTGCCACTGAAAGGACTGCCAAGCCCTCTTTTTTTTTTTTTTTTTGTACAGTGTTGATTTTGCTATCAATTTCTCTCAACTTTTGCAACACTCAGGAAAATTCCTTTTGTCTGCCTCTTAATGTCACGCTCAAGTTTTCTGCCTGCACTCTCTTCCTTCCCACAGATATACCAGCATAAGGTGCTTGATTAATTTGAATTCTAATCTTTCCAATATGCAGTTCAATATACATTTCATCCTACCACAAGCAGCAATGAAAACCTGGGCAAGGCCAAGAAGGCAAAAATGAAACCAGGCATCAATTACCATAAGCACACAGCGAGGCCGTGATCCCACAGGAAGGGGTGCCAGTTCTGGGCAATACTGAATCACTCTCAGGATTTATTTGGCCAGAATCAGTCACATATCCAGACACACAGTAAGAATTTATGCAGAAGGATAAACAGTCTCTCAGCAAAAACTGGATGTCACATTGATGAGGCTTGACCTGCCACAAAGGCCTTTGATACCAACTTGAGCCACTGTGGGGTTTTGTTTGTTCAAATTTGGTTTCATATAAACACTCAGGGTGATTCAACACCAGGCCAGCATGCGCCCTCAGAGCAGTCAATTTTCATTCTATTAATACAAACCAAAGCCAGATTTATTATGGCTGAGTGTAACTGTTCAGTTCCTTCCAGTTCAGCAAAGGTTCCACTTTCGATCCGAGCTCGGAAGCAAATTAGACTTTACACTCTCCTGAGATTCAGGAGCACATTACAGCTTTATTATGGCTCTGGAAAGGGACAAAACTTTCGACCCCATTTAGCAGCTGGATGAGCTTGCACAGCAAGTCTCATGGAGCACCAGGAGGTGATTGGTGACAGCCAACACAGCTTCACTGAGGGCACATCCTGGGCCTGTCTGTGGGGCACTTACAGAGCTGCTAAATTAGGGAAGGGTGACTGATACCTGCCTGGACTTGTGCAAGGATTGGACCCTGTCCCACTGACACCCTTGTCCCCAAACAGGAGGGATTTGACAGAGGGACACGGGGTGGGGAAGGGATGGCTGCTGCTCACACTCAGAGCTGGGGTCGATGTCTGAGCACAGAGCAGGGCCCTGTTCTGTTCCTGGGGTCAGCACTGGGACCACCCCTGTTCTCCAGCAACAGGACAGGGGTCACTGCACCCTCAGACACTGGCAGCAGCACCAAGCTGTGCTGGCACACACAGGAGGGAAGGGATGCTATCCAGAGGGATGTGTCTCTGGCCCCCAGAGAAGCTGTGGCTGCCCCTGGATCCCTGGCAGTGTCCCAGGCCAGGCTGGATGGGGCTTGGAGCAGCCTGGGACAGTGGAAGGTGTCCCTGCCCATGGCAGGGGTGGAACTGGATGATCTTTAAGGTCCTGTCCAGCCCAAACCATGGTGTGGCTCTACTGTAAGGGAGCAGTACCCTCCCAGCAATGCTGCCCTGCAGCCTGTACCTGCTGCCGAGCTGTGACTTCAACACCATCCCCCTGGATCTGCATCAGTCTGATTCTAGCCAGGCTTACTCCCTGCCTCCAGCATGTTTGGAAGCAATTAAAATTAATGACAGGCAGATACCTACAGAAAAAAGCTCTAGAAAAATCAAAGTAGAATTTGTGTCACATCAGTGTAAGGCCCTGACCCTAACCTGACATCCCAGGCACCCTTCCCTCCTCCACCCCCAAAATAACAGCACCTGAGTATTGTCTCCCAGTGAAATACTGTTATATTGCTCTACAGGGTTTTGCTTTCAGCTATAACCACCTTAACGTGCCACAATTTCCTTTTCTGTTGGATTGCCATCATTCCCTTCTCCCCTGCTCTCTGGAGAGTCCACATGTAAATAAACCACTCAGAGCAAAGTTTCAACTCTTACATTTTGGAGTCAAGAGAAGAATGATTTGAACTGGGGCTGTTTCCAAGTGGTGAGGGTCCCACTGTGGCTGGGTTCAAGCCGGTTCACATCTTTTCCTGCAGGAATATTCTTATAGCTCCCAAAACACCCCCAGATGTCAGTGACTTGTACTGGAGAGATTTACCAGCTCAGGCAGGCACTAGAGCAAAGCCCACTGCCTCATTTCACTGGCCACACATCCTCAGAAACCCTCCTGAGTGGGCCTGACTTGCTTTTTTTGCTGCTGTTCTCAGGGTTACAGGTAATGCTGGCTTCCTGATGTGCATGATGAAAGGACTTTAATGAAAAGGCTCTGATCTGGTATTTCTGTCCATCTCTAAGGACTGGCAGCTGAACTGCACTCACCTCTACACCAGCCAGTGGAGTTTGGTCAATTGGTGCTGTGCAGGTGTCAGCTGAAATGACACAAAGCTGGGCTACTGCACTAGGGAATATTTCCCTATTTCATTTTCTCCTTTCTTCTGAACGTGGCAGAGAGGTGAGTTTCTCAAACGAACAAATACTCCTTTGTTCATGATCTGAAGGCTGGACTCAAAGCCCTTATTAGCAAGTAAGTGGCTTCAATAAGATCACTTCTGTTGGCAAGGATTGCAGGATTGAGCCAAAATTATTTATTTTCCCCAAAACTCTGCAAGTACCCATCTCACACTACCTATATCTCTGCCAGAGAGATTACAGAGAACTTATCAAATGGGAAATAGAAACCAGATTAATGTTAAGTAGGAGAAACTACAGTTGACATTTTCCATCAAATGCTATTATTCAGAATAAAAATACCAGTCCTAAAATGGAATCAGATGATCTAAAATAAGGCAGTATCTTTCTGAATCAATGCCCTGACATCCAAATCCTTCAAGAGCTGCCATAAATGAAATCCCACAGACAGAAGCCTGTACTCCACAGTGAAACAATGCACAGATGCTGAGAATAAGGTGTATTGATGAGCAACAAACCCAAGCTCTTACTTACACTTGTAATCATTGAGGAGCACACACAGAGCTGACTGATTAGCAGCCTGGAGGTGACATATTAACTCAAATTACCTGGAGTAATTAGAGCCAATTAGAACCATTAGCAAAGAGGAGACAGGACCAAGCTGAGCCTAAAAGGCAGTGCCTGGAGAGGCCTGTCCAACCTGCCTGTGGGATGTGACTGCTGCTGCCATGGAGCACTTGAGAACCTGAATTAAACTTTGCCATGGTTTTGGTCTGCCAGAAACCCTCACGGGGATTTTGTCCATTTTCAGTCTTGCCCCATGTAATTCCTTTCTAGAGGAAATTCTCTCAATAACCACTCACTTATTCTGCAAATTTATTCAAAAATTTCTCTCAAGAACAATGTTATAAACATGATTTTGAACAAGAGAGGTTCAGATGTCTTTATACACTGAGAAAGTTTTGCTGCATTAAATATATGGGAATTACTCTTAGTAGTGTTAAAAGTTACATAGAAATTTGCAGACACCCTTAGAGAATACAGCCCAGTTATAAATCTAAATACTAAAACAAAAACATCTGAAGAGACTGGCAATGAAAAGTCTTGTCTCATACTCTAAACCAAGGCTTTTCAACGGTTTTTAGTCTTTTCATGTATGAAAAAGCAATCAGTGGCTCTGCATATCTAATAAACCATGTTGATAAAGAGGCAAAATTTTAAGTTTTAAAATTTTAAATTTTAAAATGTTAAGTACATTAAGCCAAGCTAATTTGTAACATACACTTGCTTTGCACTTCTCAACCTCCAAGAGCATGTTTTTCCCCCCTGCTTTTAACTCTTACAGGCAGATGGATTAGCTTGCTGTTTGGGGCTTGTTTCTCGTGGATAATTTCATATACTGGAAGGAGATGGTTTCAATTCTGGTCTGGTTCTAAAGGAGTATTTTGTAGGATTACTTGGAGTAGCTACTTATCACTAATTTGTATTCTCCTAAACGTGAGAAGGCCCAATTTCCACTGAAGTTTCTTTGGCAAGAAAAAGGAAATTATATTGTAAATCCAAAATTTGTAAGGAACTGGTGTTACTAACACGAGTTGATGCCATTCTCCAAGACTGGCTCATTTGCTAAGAACAAAACAAGTGTTATAGCAGACCTACTTTGGAATGTATACATTTAGGATAAAACTTGGTGGTTTTTCTGTGCAGCTGAGAATACCAATTGATTAATCCAATAGATCTTCATTGACTATGAAGGGCTTAAATCCCTCCATCTTCACTGGAGCCACAGGCTGCATTCAGTGACAAAAGCCAAGCTACTCCCCATCCCAGTGGAGCAGCTCAGCTCCAGCCAAAGGATGGAATTTTGTGTTTGGAGGGAGGGATTGTGCCTGAGGGGCAGCAGGGGAGGTGCAGATGTGGAAGCACAGGAGCAGCACCCACTCCTGCAGCAAATGTCAAACCCAAAGGCCAAATCCTGAAATCCCCTGGCACAAATGGGGAGGGATGTGGCACCTGCAAGGCCAAGCCACCTCCCCAGCTGCCTCCAAACAATTCCCTGGAATTGCAGGGCTGGCTTGTGGATCCCAGTGCATCCCTCACTGCCCAGAGGCTGTGGGGCCCTGTCTGAGGCTCCAGGAGAAATCCCCCTCTCTGCATGCCCAGAGAACACGGCTCACACCACAGTGCCCTTCCCCTGTGTGGAGCACAGCAGCTGTGTCTGCCCTCTCTCATTTATCCAGCAGAGCTTTCTAACACCTCTCACTTATTTCCCCACCAGCAGGAGCCCATCCAGGCTGCCAGACACGAGCAGCACTCACAGCAGCATCAGGCAAAGATTTTGCTCCTGGCCAACACGCAATCTTGTCTTGGAAAAAACAAAAAACTGCTTGGGAAAAACAAAAAATCCATTATTGCTTTGAAAAAAACAAAAAATCTATCTCGAGTGTGCTGAGTTTCTTCCTATATAAATATTTGGGTTGTAGTAGCCAAGGGTTGAAGTGAGGGGTTGTAAATAGAATAGCAGCCACTGAAAACTGTTTCAAATCTCAGGGCAGTTGAGACTAACAGTCCAGAAGTTGTCACTACAGCTAAAAGATGGAAAGATATTTTTAAAGTATAAATAAAGACATAAGTAAAATGAGTGAGAGAATCCGTGGAGATTTCTGACTTTCAAAGACAAAGAACATGTTTCAAAAATTAATCTTCTGTTTTTTCCTCTAAGGTTTGCCACACAAGCACAGATGAAAAACTACTGGGAAATAGAAAATAAACTGGATTTGATAATTGGGATGTAAGTTCCAAATAAATTGCAGGCATTCCTATCCTAAATATAGTGAATTCAAATGCTTTAGGACTTGGGTTCAGATGCTAACTGCACAAACTATTACATTAAATGCTGCAGGCTCAGCGGAAATTTAAGATGAATGCATCAGGAAAAGCATTAGGAGTCCAGAGAGTTCTGGAAATGCAACAGGGAAATTATTTTTAAAGGACCAGAAGATACACACCTATACAATGTGAGGAAACAATGGCCTCAACAGGACCACAGATTAGCACAGATCTCTGGATCTAACCAAGCTGCAGCAGTACCAGACCCACAAAGAAAAGCAGCTGGAAGACAACCTGACTTGCTAGAATTTACTATAAATTTCCTTGTAAACCCCTGCCACTTGATAGCAGCACAAAGTATTTGAGGAATTTTGCTTTTGCATCTTTAGCCCACAGTATTCACAACATGAACCTTGCACAGGAACAGCTGGAACTGCTGAATTGCCCTGGAAACCATCACAGAGAGAGCCCAGATCCTCTATGTTCTCCTCTACACTCCCAGAAACATCATAACCCTAATCTGATTTAGATATACAAAAAAGGGCAAACTCTCATTTTCTTCTTTTCATTTTCAAGAGTCTCTGCATTTACTGATTCCAGAGAAGCCAGAATTAGGAGGCAGAAAAAAGATTTTTTCCCTGTGTTTTTCTCCAAGCTGACTCAGCAGAAAGGAGCACCACCATTCAGAACTCAAGAACCTTTTTCAGAAGATTTTCACTTCAGAGCCTCTGATGCAGACACCTCAGGTGAGGCTACAAACTGAGCTAACCCAAACAGTACCAGGACAACCCAGGACTTCCCCTTTGTCTAATGCTACCCTGTCACCTACATGCTGCAATTACTGTCTGAAAGCATCCAGTTCTGCTGGGAAAATTGCCTAAGGGTTGTAACCCTGCTCTGTGGAAGAGCAGAACTAGGACAAGACAGGGACAGTCACAGGAACTTCTACTGGCTGGTAATTTGGCCCCAGAAGGCCAAGGTAAAAATGTAGGCTTTACAGTGTAAATGTACGAAAGAAAGTACTGCGGCACATACATGGACCAAATGGGCTAAGATTTTTTTAAATTAGAATTGCAGGTGCTGGAGAAATATAAAATACAGCAATTACATAAATTTAAGGTAACTATATAGTTTCATTAGGAGATAAAGAAAACATGGGAAGAAAAAAGATTCAAAGATGCTTTTGCAGCATAAGGTTTGGAATGGATGAACCCATGTTCTTAAAGAGCACCAGTTACTGAGGGACACTTCTCTAATGGGAAATCAGCAGTTGTAACAGGGTGCACATTCCAGGGAATCCCAGTGCCTTTGATGTGTTCTGAGGCTGAGGCTCAGAAAGTGACCTCTGGAGACAAAAAGATCTGCAGCTCTATGTGACCTAGTTGAATCACCTGAGATGGTGCTCCAAATGCACCAACCCGTGGACCAGCACAGTCAGATCACAGAATCACAGAATTCACAGAATGACTGGGGTGGAAGAGACCTTCAAGATCATCAAGTCCAACCCATGCCCTAACATTAAACTAGACCATGGCACCAAGTGCCACATCCAGTCTTTTTTTAAACACATCCAGGGATGGTGACTCCAGCACCTCCCTGGGCAGACCATTCCAGTACTTTATCACTCTTTCTGTAAAAAACTTTTTCTCAATATCCAACCTATATTTCCCTTGGCACAGCTTGAGGCTGTGTCCTCTTGTTCTGTCAGTGCTGCCTGGAGAAAGAGACCAACCCCACCTGACCACAGCCACCTTTCAGGGAGTTGTAGAGAGTGGTAAGGTCACCCCTGAGTACCCTTTTCTCCAGGCTGAACAACCCCAGCTCCCTCAGCCACTCCTCACAGGGTTTGTGTTCCCAGCCCCTCCCCAGCCTCGTTGCATCCTCTGGACCCACTCAAGCATCTCAATGTCCCCCCTGAACTGAGGGGCCAGAACTGGACACAGCACCTGAGGTGTTGCCCTCACGAGTGCCAAGCACAGGGGAAGAATGGCCTCCTTGCTCCTGCTGGCCACACCATTGCTGACACAGACCAGGGGCCATTGGCCTTCTTGGCCACCAGGGCACACGGCTGGCTCATGTTCAGTCAGCTGTCCATCAGTGCCCCCAGGTCTCTTTCTGCCTGGGCACTGTCCAGCCACACCATCCCCAGCCCATAATGCTGCAGGGGGTTATTGTGGCCAAAATGCAGGACTTGGCACTTGGGAGTTATTAAACCTCACCTTGTTGGACTCTGCCCATCCATCCAACCATTCCAGGTCTCTCTGCAGAGCCCTCCTATCTTCCAACAGATCAACACATGCTCCCAGCTTAGTGTTGTCTGCAGATTTACTGATGAAGGACTCAATACCCTCATCCATGTCATCAGTGAAAATACTGAACAGAACAGGGCCCACACAGAGCCCTGAGGGACACCACTGGTGACAGAGTCCCAGCTGGATGCAGCACCATTCACCAGCACTCCCTGGGCCCAGCCATCCAGCCAGTTCTTAACCCAGCACAGAGTGCTCCTGTCCTAGCCATGGGCTGCAGCTCTTCCAGAAGCATGCTGTGTCAAAGGCCTGGCTGAAGTCCATGTACACAACATCCACAGGCAGCAGGCAGGTGATCTGGTCATAGAAGGAGATCAGGTTGGTCAAACACAACCTTCCCCTCCTAAACCCATGCTGGCTGCGTCTGATACCCTGGCCATCCTGTAAATTCTGCATGCTGGCACTCAGTGTAAACTGTTCCATTATCTTAGGTCAGGCTAACTGGCCTATAGCTACCAGGATCCTCCTTACTCTGTGAGAGTGCATTTTTCTGTACTTTGGTCCCATTTTCAGGAATTCCTATTTAGAAAACACAACAGCACTTTGACAACAGCAGGATCTAAGCATGTTTTCAAAATAGCTCAAGGCAGCAGTTACAAAAGTTTGAATACTTCTAATAATATAGGTGCTCTGTGTATTCTTTCAGATGGAGATATTTAAGCACAAAGAGGACACTTGTGTTGGGATTAGAATTTTGCTTTAAACAACAAAAGGCAACATGGAAAACTGCTAATGCTGTGATCTTCAGACACTTCAGGCAGATGTCAGCTTTGGTGAGCTATTTCCTTCTGCAAACATCCTGGTCAATGAGCTGTGCTTGGGTGGCTGAACCTGCTCTGGAAGGGACACTGCTCCCACTCCAGGGACCTGCATCCACTGATTTCTGTCTTTCCAGCTGCATGCTGGATCCTGAATAATCTCTAAATGAGAACTTTCAAAATTAGGATGTTCTCAGGCAGTCAATCTTGGCCTGCTTATCCAACGTGCTACATTTTTCTCTGAAAGAGCAGAATTCCAATGATCAGTGGCTCTGTCATTATGGTCCAATGGCATCCTTGTGACACAGAAGCAGAGCCCACCTGCTACTGACAGCAGGGCTCCAACCTCGTTTCCAGCTTTAATACCTGCACTAATCAATGGAAACAATGCTCAAATTATAGCTGCAGCAAATTCCTGGATGTTGTTGGACTGGTCATTGAACAGTGGAGAGAGAGAGCCCCCAGTAGGCTGCAAGCACAGCCCTGTTTTACCTAACAACCCTTAGGCTGCTTTACAGTAGGGCAAATATCAATTTGAATCTAAGTTTACAGACACTGGTAGCAGCTGCAGACTGAAATATGATTTTATTTTTTTCAGCTGTCTACAGTGCACAGAATGCACAGCCTTGGGAAAACATTATAGGTTTAAGTGACTGAGGTGAGATTAAAGTGATTTTTCCAACTAAACAGATACATTCACTGCCCTTAGATAAATAAAAGTCCCAAGTTATGAAAATAGTCTGCTCCTCCAAGAGGGTGTTCTTCTCACAGCCAGTTTATCTTCATACACAAGGTTTGCATCTGCAAACCACAGAGATTTTCTTTGAAATTCAGCCAAATTTGAACTCTGTGTCTTTACTGGAAAGTCAGTACCTTGTGAGGCAGCTTTAAAGGCAAGACCTTAATCCTGAAATATTAGACATCAGCCTCTCAAAGTTACATTCCAGAGAATTCAGAAGTTCTGTCATGAAAATGTATCATTTTTTTCCTGAACTAAACTATACCTTTTATTTGCCTATTACATTTTGTGGCCAAGATTGTAAGGAAAGTTCTCTAAATCCATTGTTGTGTCTGCCTGGTTTCTCTCTGTTTCTGGCTCTTGCAGGTCACCACTCTACTGATGATTATTGTTGTCACTAATAAAATGCTAGAGAGTTACTAACAACCCAAAGGGACACCAACCCACAGACTTGAATTCCTGCATTTCTTGCTTCTTCCAGAATGAAGCAATGGTGCTGAAAGGGTAAAGACCAAGAGTTTTAATGGAGAGTTCCCAGTGCAACACCAGATACTCCTCAGGACAGCCACAAACTCAGCCAGTTGTACCATGCAGCTTCACTGCACTTCTATTTTAACTTCTGCTGGGGTCTCGTGACAAAATCTGCTCAAGAGCAACACCAGAAAACAAACCAGTTCGTAAATTATGGCACCTCATTATGATAATACTGAGAGGAGAAAAAACAAAAAAGAGAGAAAAAACAAACATCAAAAAATCCAGTCTGATCACCTTTGAATAAAGGCCTCTATACAAAACCCTTCCCTTCCTCGAGACAGGATCTCTCTCTAGGTTGCTCATTTTGTCCTGCCTGTTAGGAAAGTAGGGGGAAAAAAAGAATCACCCACTCCCCATCTTCAATTGTCTTTACTCTGAAAGCTCACACAATATATCAATGGAGATTACTTCCAGAAATAGAAAATCTCCCCTAAGGCACTCTTTTCCTCTTCATATTTTCACATTCACTCAGATGGGATAAAAATGTGCCTGGTATCAAATTAAGACTTTAGGGCTGGGAAACAAATGGTGCCAGATTTAACTGGGACTTAGAAAAAGACACTTCAAGGTAACAGGAGCATCTGCTACTCTTCATTCAGGAGTGTAACAACTTCAAAACCTAAATGACAGCAATGCATGTCATTGGGACTGGTATTTTCACTCACATTTCCTTGTTAATATTGCAATTTTGGCCAACCATAAAGGCAGAATGTTTTATGTTCTTCTTCAAGGCTGAAAATACAGAGGTGGCAGCCTAGGAGGTAAGAGAGACAAAATCCTCAATATGAAAATACAAATGCTGATGGGCAGAATAACAATAAAACTTCACCATCAGCTGTGACAGGCTGAGATTTCTCCTGCCCTCTCATCTAGCACAGTTATCCTTGAGTTTTCCATTGTCTCCTCAGTAACCAGGCATTGCTAGGGCAGCATTCATCAATGTCTCCTTCACTTTTCTTATGCTGAAAATCAAAAGGGGCTTACTAGTGATATCTGGATTAAAAATAGCCTGGAACCATGTTAAAGATGATCTGCTGCATCTGTTGGCAATGCTGTGTCTTATGAACAGCAACAGATTCAGAAGAAATAAGAATAGCTTTCTCTGACTTCTTTAATCTGCAGGGTCAAGAAATGGAAACATTCTTTTTTTTTTCTTAGTTTTACAAATTCTTGTAACTTCAAATCTAACAAATCACAGAGATCCAGCCTGTGATTCAAATAAAACACTTTTTTTTAGACATGTACCTGTGTTAGCAATTCCCCAAAAATTAAGTGGCTGAGAAGACTCAGCTTTAAAAAATCACAAGAGAAAAACCCTGCAAGTGGCACTGACAGAAATCCTATAAACAGCTTCCCCCTCCAAAACCTCTCCCATCAATCGATGATTATCACAAATAGCTTGATTGACTTCTCATTTTCCAGCAGGTTTGTTTTACTCACTGACCTTGTTGCTGCAGGTGGGGTTTCCCTTTTCCTTTACACACTGCTCATCTTTAGCAGTCTAAAGTGCAAGCACTTCTCACTTCTGTGTTTCTTTCAGACCCAGCTGTGTTGGATCTATGTAGCACTGGGCAAAATATTCAGCATTTCCTTTCCAGAATCTCTAAAGTTATGTTCTACACTGCCTTTCCACAGTTTGCACTCAAACCTGAGAAATAATTGATGGAGAAGACTGGGATTATAAAAAGGAGCTCAAGACCTGTATCCTGAAAGAAACTGTAAATAATTCTCTGGAAAGGTTTTACTGTTTGATCAAAATAAGTGGTCTAGTGCACAGAAGAAAAACAAATTTTTTTTCTTCCCCTTCAAGTTCCCTGATCTCTGCAAGAGGAGGAATATGCAACAGAGATTTAGGGATGCTAAAGGTGTACAAACCTTCCTGTCTAAGTAGGAATAAATGCTCTCCTACAGCTGAGGGTCTTTCTTATCAGGCATGTGGGAAACCTTACAAATAATGCTCTCACAAGTGGCTGAATTGTGGCAGTGCAACCTCATTGCTGCTCCAGAGGATCAGAAACTCAGATTTCATTTAATGCTGTGGCCTACAGATGATGACAAAGCTTTTATACTTTGTCTTACATAAGTATTTAGCCTGAATTCAATTTAGAGGGTTTGCAGTGCATAACTCAGCCATCAGCTGCATGTTTTCTCTGCTTCATTTGATTTTCTTGTGCAAATCCCATTCACTGAAAGAAAGGGAAAAAAACTATTTTCTACTCTTTTTTCTGGTTAATCATTCCACTTGTGTGTAGACAAATTATAAATCAGTCTGGTGATTTAGACAGAAAAGCCTCTACAGAGTTTTTACCTGCATGTACCACAGAGAATGCCTTTGATCAAGGTTTATGAGCAAAGGCCTCTTCCCAGGGATGCATGCCAGCTCCTTAAAGGAAAATCAATACATTCTGGGAGGGAGCATCTGGAGGATTAACTTTTGGATTTAACAAAGCATCCCTCACCCAGGGACTCGTGTCTGTTTGAAGCTTCCAGATCTTAAATCACACTTTGAATTTTAGAGTTCAATGTGGCCCTAAATACAAGTCCTAGGAAAGACTTTTTGGAAAAACATTGTCCCAAGAGTTGATAGCATTCAGATTTCCTGTTTTGTTATATCCAGATCCAGCTGAATTATTTAGTCTTTCCATACAATTATTACACAGCAAAAGAAAAAATAAAAAGCTCATAGAACTAAAATATCTACATGCACTACCAGAATTAAGGTACAGTAGTTTCACGAATACAAGCCGCACGGATTATAAGCCGCACCCCCGGTGCCTCGACAATGCTGCTGTCTTTGTCAATAGATAAGCCGCACCCCGAATATTAGCCGCACTTTCGTTCGTAGCGAGAATCCGTGCGCAGCTTTCACAAATTGGCCAATTAGTAACAGGATCGCGGCATAGCGGGCTTTACTGGCTCGGGGCGGGGCCAGGCAGGCTCGGCCCGCTCATGGTTGCCGATAGGGGTGGATGGCCCGGCTCGGTGCTACGGCTTGGCTGGGCCGGCCGGGCGGTGTTGCTGCCGCCGCCGCCGCCAGGCTCCCTGCTCCCGTCTGCACTGCCACTGCTGCGTTTGCTTGCCCTGCGGGCGGTGCTGCTGCCGCCGCCGCTGCCAGACTCCCTGGCTCCCCGCTCCCGTCTGCACCGCCGCTGCCATGTTGGCTCGCCCTGGCCGGCACTGCTGGCCGCCGCACCGCCGGGCTCCCCCACGCTGCTAGCCCTGGTTCCCCTGGGCTCCCGTGCACTGCCAGCCCTGCTTCTAGGGGGCTTTTCTCCGCCGCTGGGCAGCCCCGCGCCGCCGGGCTTCCTGCTTCTACTATCCTATCCTATGCAATGTGGCTCCCGTGCACTGCCAGCCCTGCTTCTAGGGGGCTTTTCCCTGCCGCCGGGCAGCCCCGCGCCGCCGGGCTTCCTGCTTCTACTATCCTATCCTATGCAATGTGGCTCCCGTGCACTGCCAGCCCTGCTTCTAGGGGGCTTTTCCCCGCCGCCGGGCTTCCTGCTTCTGCTATCTTCCCCTATGCAGTCGGGCTCCCCTGCACTGCTAGCCCCAGTTCTCCCAGGCTTCCCCGCCCTGCTGGCCCGGGCTCTGCCGCCCGCCCCCAACACTGCTGGCCCCGCCTCTGCCCGGCTTTCCAACCTCAGCCGGGGCCGGCCGGGCTCCAGCTTGGCTTGGGGCTGCCGCGGGCTCTCACTTCCGTGTTGGCAGCTTTTAGAATTTTGTTAATGTATTAGCCGCCCCGGAATATTGGCCGCACGTCCGGGTTTCCACCAAAATTTTGGTCAAATTGGTGCGGCTTGTATTCGTGAAATTACTGTAATTTTTTAACATCAGGTTTTGTTAATATTGGAATGGCTTTCCTTCCAGTGGGGAAAATGAATTCTCCTCCTTTTCTAAGGCACCTGCAGAAGAAATCCCTACCCTTCTCCAGTCCAACACCTTGAAACAGTGCTGAGGAATTCTAAAAAGGGACAAAAATATGTAACATCTATTGAAACCTCGGTGTTTAAGCTCCCTTTCACCAGAGTTGTAGAGAAAAAAGCAATTTTTATTGAGCTCTGGAATCCAATAATACATTGCAAAGGCTCTGGCACTGCCTTAAGTCATAACTTATGTATGAGTAGGAAGTCAGTTTTTACACCCTATGGGTTACAGGTTTTTTTCCTTTCACTCTAGATTTTAATTTACCTTTTCTGCAGGTAAGAACTTCATACAAAGATTGTTACCTAATTAGGTATTAGAACCTTGCCTTACTGTCAACAGCAATAAGGCTGCATATACATTTGAAGATCTGGAGCAAATTAACTCAGAAATACAAAATCTCCTCCTTTCCACTGAGATTTTAAACCTCACATATCAAGATCACTTTTGAAAATACAGCTTAGGTTTCTTAATAATTTAAATTTTATGTATTTATAAGTGAAACATAAACCATATTATTATTAAGTGTTGGCTTAAAACCAACTATTTTATCTCCTCTAACCAAGTACAAAATCTACATGCTGGGTTTGAAAATTCTTTTGCAGAGGGTCTAATTTATGGAGATGATTGAATGGCTCACAGCAGCTTGGATCACACTGTACCTGATGAAACACAGCAACTCAGCCATGCTCTGTGGCAAGGAGTCTGCAATAATTGGTGATTCTTCCTGCTGACCCATAAAATACTTCTGCTACAAACACTATGTAATCAAGTTTTATAGTAATGAGCTTCCCCTAAGAAGAGACTCGATTTCACTGCCGTGAATATCAAACAGCACTGAAAAAGAAAAGGTGGTGGTAGGAATTTAGGAAAAGGCAGAAGTAGTCCACCCTGTTTTCTCAGCATCAACATGTTCTACAATTTTAAAAAAGGGGAGAAAAAAAGCTATTGACAACTTTTTGAGCAATCCCCAGTGAAAATGCTCCACTGTGACACCACAGTAATTCCATGGGAAGCATAGAACAGGGAGCTGTCTCCACAGGGCTCTTACTGGGTTTAGAGAAGCTCATCTCAGGGAAAACAGCCCCACCCTTGAGGAAAGCACAGCCCATAGCACCATCCCTGCTCTCCTGCACTCTTCCTGACCAGGAGCTATTAACTGGGCTCTGGTGGCTACAAAAACCTCCTGCCCTTGCCCTCTGTACTCAGTTTTGGTTCATCTCCCTGCAGTGCCTCTCCACTGCAGGATTTCAGAGGGATTGTCCATAATATCATCCAAGTTCTATGCTGACTCCAAATTGCTTTTCCTTCCAAAGCGTGCAACAACGAAAGCCCCAGGTCATGGAATAAAAGCAGTGAGGCCTAGGAGTGATTATCAAGTGTTCAGAATCTTTCCACATGCGCTGCCAGTTCTGGATTTGGGAATGAGGTACTTTAATTTCCCTGCTTTAATAAAAAACTTCCTGAGTGTGGCAGCCACGTGAAGATGTGTCTGTGGAACAGACACAGGAATCTCCCCTCAGAAGGCACCAGGGTCAATGAGCTATAAGGGCACAGCACGTGCACAGCACGTGCACATCTGTAGAAAGAAACGAAATAAAATCAATGCTGCTCCATCAAAGCGCAGGGGAGCTGAGGAGCAGAGGCTGCAGCCACTCCACAGCTGGACTAAAAGCAGAAATACATTTGCAAGGCTTTAGGTTTGAGCAGGATGTGCAGAGCACTGCTCTACCCTCTGTCCTCACAGCCTCAGGGTGTGCAGTGGGCAGTTTATGGACATGGCATTCCCATGGAATTCCCATGCATGCATTCCCATGGATGCATTCCCATGGAATTCCCATAGATACATTGCCATGAATGCATTCCCATGGAATTCCCACAGATGTATTCCCATGGATGCATTGCCATGTGGATTCCCATGGATGCATTCGCATGGATGCATTGCCAGGGAATTCCCATGGATGCATTGCCATGGATGCATTCCCAATGAATTCCCAGGGATGCATTCCCAGGGACCCCACAGCCAGCAGGGGCTGCCTGGGCTCAGCTCAGCCTGGCCTGGGTGGCCAACAGGCTCATCCTGCACTGACAGCCCTGACCCTTCAGTGATGGGCACAGCCTGGGCTCTGCAGAGCTCATCCATGACATTTAGTCACTATTTCATTCTCCTTTTAGTCTTCCCTTTATCCTGAGCCATGAGTTTCTTTGGCTTTTTCAGAGAAATGATTCAGCACAGGCTGGGACAAGGTAAATCAGCACAGGGCTGGGGTTCCACACCTGCCCCTCCATCCCATTCTACTCCAACTGTTCCAGTACCATGCAGATCAAAAACCAATTCCAGATGCCATGAGAAGCAAGGAATAATGAGAAGCAGCATGCTAGGTTAGGAAAATGGAAAGGAATGTTACCTTCTGTCTTAGTAAGCCCAGTGTTAGGGCAGAGTTTGGACTTTTGGGAGGGAGTGCAGCTGTGCTGCTCCCTGAGCCTTCAGTGAGCACAGGACACAGAGTGGTTAAACAGGAATGCCAGAGCAAACACTGCTTCTCTGCACAGAGATAATTGGGCAGTGATAAACTCAAGCTATTATCACAACGGTCAAGATCATGCTAATTACACTGCTCAAAGAAATTCTGCTTAAGAGCAATGTCTTGGGCTGAAAATTGAACTGAACTTAATAACCAGGTGACTCCAGAGCCTCTTTCTTGTCCAGGACAGGGACAAGAGAGCCAGATTCAGACCCTTTCCCAGCCTTCCCCAAGTTCAGTTATTTCTACACTGTGTGACATTTCCTGCACAAAGGAACCTTGGCTTGCAAGAGCTGATGTGTGGCATTGCTTGGCATACAGATGTGCTCATGTACCTGACAGGAATTAAACACACACAGCCCAAACCTGGACTCCCTGCTCTCAGATGCCACTCACTGATTACTCTGAAGCTCACCTATCTCTGCCTGGCTATAATTTAGGATGAATACTGGAGTAAGACTCCACTACATTTCAAAAACAAATCTGGAATTAACATTTATTAATGATCATATTCTAGGCAGGGTAAATCTCTAAGGACTCTACAGCCTTAAGACACAGGGCTTGGTGAAACTGGGATGGGAGCAAACACATGCTGGAGTTTTTAACTGGAATAGTATTGGACTCTCCAGTAAATTGTGAGTAAGGAAAAGACACAAGTTACATCACTCAGCAGCTTCATGGCTACACAACTAACATCTCCTCTGTTTAAAGTCAAGAAGATTTCAGGGAAATTTTGGGGGTTTTCCCCCAGAATAGAAGCTCATTTCTCATCTAACTTTACTGTCAAATTTGACATTCAGAAATCAGCATATTTAATCCAAAGTGACTTGGAAGCATATGCTACCTCTTTTGATCACCACTCCAAAATTAAGATCTCAAGACTTACTCTGACAGATCTTGTCCACATACTGCCTGTATATTTTAAGAATAAGAAGCAGCAAAATCCAGTTAAATCACAGCAGAAAAAGGTAACAGTACAGGGGGAAAATGCTTTAAGTAGCCAAACAAACTTTAAAGCACATTTTGCAGACACAAGAAATGGTAGTTTTCTTTAAAAGGCAATTTGTGCATTATGATAGAGCCAAGTAAAACTGACAGCCTTTTTAGCATACTGTACTCAAAAGCCACTCTGTCATATGTACTTTTCACTACAAATGTCATTTCTTCTGGATATATTAATTCTGGAGTGATTTGCATTACAGCTACAACACAGCATAAAGTTCCAGTATTTACAGGTTAGGAAAAAGCTCTGAGAGCAGCACTGGATTTTTTTTTTCCTTCCAAATATTTCAGAGTCATCATTAGAATCACCTGACTTCCCAGAGCAACACAACACAGCCACCATTATTTCAACTAATTCAACAGTGTCATAAGTATTTGCTCAGTGACAGATATGTGGCCAAGAGGAAGATATCAATCAAGCAAATTGATACCATTGCCTACCTTGGAAAGGGACTTGATGCAATTTCCATTGCAGGCATCAGGGCTGCTGAAGTTCCAGGCATGAACAGATTAGATTTGCAATTACACCGCTCATTTCCATCAGGCAACGAACCATTTGTGACTCCTGGTAATTAAATCCCTCTCAAACCACCCTCTCTTTGGATTCCTTCTACAGCAATTTGCAGGGAGTCCCCTCCAAAGCACATTACCAGTGCAATGAAAGGCTATTTTCATCCCAAGAACTGACGTGAGTTGAATCAACAAGTGCTTCAGTGTTTCTGAAGGAAGTCTGTGCTATCAGGGGCTCATTAGCAATAATTAGTTTTGCTCTAAAGATTCACTATCTGGGCCTTGCTATTTGCCAGCGAAAACATAGCCACAGAGGGAGTTTTCTCTGTTCTTAGATTGATAGATATAGATGTACATTTATTTCTGTTTAAATATCTGTAGTCCCATGACATAAAAATACCCTTAATTCAATCTCCCACAAATTCAGTGATGGTCATAGCTTGTAACAACCCAAAACTGAATGAATACTACATTTTAAATACATGCCTAATGTTGTCCAGTCTAGGACTCACTGTTGCAGAACAGGAGTTTCCTATTTATATTAGCTCAAATGCAGCACAACAATGTCCAATTTAATGAATTAACAAACTTAGTCTGAGACATCTTAACAAATGTAGACTAGAGGAACTACACAGAGGATTTAGATAAAACACCTGATCAATTATAGAAGATTATTTGGTTAGGTCCAGCACTATTTCCACAGAAAAACTAAATTTGGAGATGTTTGACATCACTGAAAGAACTCTTGGAATCCTTGAATGCTGTTGGTTAAAAACCAGGGTAGAAAATTGTTTGCCTCTGTGATGTGTGTGTGTATGATGTACATTCACCATAACTCAACATCCACTCCAATATACTCAGCAGTGTCTATTGCTGCTTCATTATTGATATTGACTGATTAGCAGCATTTAGAATGCAGGTGTGGGGTGATGAAATGGCAGCTGCTGCTCATTGTGTGCAGGTCAAACACACAATGCAGTTCAGCTCCTCACCACAGGGCAGAGCAGAACAAGAGGAGCAATCAATTTTGGGGCACACCTCCTCTGGCAGAGTACTTCAATTACATTTAATTACGTGGTGGTTGCATACCAATGAGTCAAAGCAAGATTTATTGTGATGGAAATATTTTTCCACACGTACTTTAACATTTTCCAGCTCTTATGTAGCAGAGATGTAGGATTCAGGCTTTGGCAGCACTTAGTGAAATATCAACACTTATTTCTGTTGAGATATCTGTAGTCCCATGACCTAAAAATACCTTTAATTGAGGCTGAAGGCCTGTGATATTCAGAAACTAACATTAAATTGTCAGATGCACCCGGTTTTATACAAGACAAGAATTCTTGAACCACAGAAAATGTGTTCATAGCAGTCTTCACATCACTGCAAAGAAATAGTAACACAATTTAAAAAATGCTTATATTGTCAAGTGCAAAGCCCAACAGTGAGGAGAAGGAAAATTTCTGCTTTGAATTTTGCTCAAATGAGAAACAATGGGTGTATAAATGCTACAAGAATTTCATTACTGACTTCCTTTGATTTTGTGTTAGATTCAAAGTGCACGTTATAATATATAATTTCTAAAAAGAGGATTTTGCAGACACCACCCCCAAATGAATACTAAATAGCAAGAACCTGAAATGACTTCCCTATTCAATAGCAGAGAAAAGAAAAAAAATTAAAAGAGGGGGGAAAAAAGAAAAAAAAAAGAAGAATATTAAATCCAGAGATTTTATTTGCACTGAGTTTTAAAAGAAGTATGGTCATGTCACTCAAAGAAAAAATAAACTATGGCTCATATGAAACGTTTGCTTAATAACATGGTGAATGTCAGCTATAGATTTCTGCTGCAATATTAAATCTGAGGAATAAAAATAAACAGCAAATCCCCAAGCATTATTACTCTGCAAGAAAAGTACACACACTGAAAAACAGAAGTTCTAAGAGCAAAGCTCACTCATCATATGGCAGCTCCAGTGACACCCACAGCCCCATTGTGTGGCCAGTCCCCTCTTAGAGATCAATATTCAAGGGAGACAGAAAATCTGTGAGCCTGAAGTCCGCTCTGAGAATCTTTGAACCTCACCCACCAAATCAGATTTGATTTGTTTTTATACCCTATGAGGAGGGTTCAGTACCACTAAATCCTTGCTATTCTTCAAAGCAATATTTTGAGAAATTACTTCTGCTGGGAATGATGCAGTTGCTTTCCTGAAATCAGCTCTTCTGCATTTTGCCCCCCTAGGGAATAAACTGCAGCAAAGGAGAGGGGTTTGATGAAAATTCCTGTGTTTCTGTATCTAGGAATGGCCTCCACTTCCCAGCTAAGAAAGGGTTGAATGTTAGATCTCACAGACCCATAAATTTCCTTTATAAAAGTGGGCCATTTGGAGTGCCTTGCAGGTCAAAAAATAATAGATTTCTCAATGATCACAACTGCTATTAGCCTGCAGTTCCCTCTGAATAATAGGTTACACTCCCAGGCATGTTCATTTTCCCAATGTCAGCTGAACAAGGATCTCAGGAAGGAGATCTGAGCAGTGTCAAGCAAGGAGTAATTGATTTGTCATCTTGTTTTCCAACAGAGCACACTTTGCTAACTAGATTCTACAGGCTCTATAAAGTGCAGAGTTATAAACTTGCCATTTTTATGGCACAGAAGCCATTAATACACACATTTGCATATTGTTAGACACCTGAGTAATAAAGTGGCTTCATAGATCAGCAAGTATTGAAAGCAGGTGGTGTTTCTATGGTCCTCTAACACATCACCCAGTGAGCCCAAACCATGTGAGCACGTGGCACTCAGGATTCAGTTCCTCAGCTGAGTTTGAGCACAACCAAATGCTCTCCTGCTGACTGACTGAGGAACCAGAGATTAATTTTAACCTGCTGGCAGATGAGCACTAAACCTGAAGCAGTCATGCTCTCAGCTATTTCTTGTCAGCATTGCCAGGGCTGTGGAGGGACAGCTCATTTTGCCTCTGAATGTAACAAAGAAATCAATCCAGCAGGCAGAGACCTAAAGGGACTTGGAAATGAAGATCAAAAGCTGCAGAAGGCAACTCCACAGACAAGGCAGTGAGAAGGTTTAACCATGGTTTGAGTGTAAGAAGCATTTACATCAATCTTTAAGTATTGGAGTCCTGGAAACCACCTCACCCAGAGCCTGCTGAAGTTTTCCACCAACAGATTTCCTATATTATTTCCCCCACACACTGATCATGATCCAAAATGCACTCCCTCAGAGCCACCCTGCTGCAGCTCCAGACTCTGACAGGATTTTCATCATCCTGCCTGTGATCCAGAAGGAAAAATCAAATTCTGCTGCCATGTGCCCAAGAGTCACTCTCCTCGTATCAGAGCAATGAAAAAGGCACCTGGCTTTGAGGATGAGATCACATCCACCCTATTTTAATGTGATTTTTAGGTACTACTGATTGAAGTGGAACTTAGACATTGTTTAAAAGCACGAGGGCATTCTGAGGCCAGCCCAGAGCTGGTGTGAGGAGCTGTGTTCTCTCCTCTCTGGGACCTTAAAACCTGCCCTCGGTAGTGATGGAGAGCCAAATTAGACTGTACAACCGTATGGAAGAACAAAAGCAAAGAAAAAAAAAACCACTTGGAAATGCCTTTCTGACTCTGTAAATAGCACAGGGGCAGGCAATGCACAAGTTAGGCAAAACAGGGGTGACTGTGGAACTTAAAACTATATTAACACTCAGGGTTTTTGCTCACATGAATGTCAGAGACTTTCTGGGAATGAGGACCTGAGGAACTAGGGGCTTTCTTGGTTGTATCTGATTTATCACCATGTTTTAATTAATTGCTTCCACATGCATTTTATTCCAAAAATCACTTTTCGAAGTGTTTTGTTTTGGATTGTGTAGAACACTGTTTTTTTCTTTGATAAATGGAAGTGTTGTACTTACATAGCAGAAGCCCCAAAGAAAATGTAAAGAGGTTGGGAATTCTGTCCCTCAAAAATGTGCTATTACTGTGAATTATTTTCTAAAATGCTAATTGTATCTGGTCACCACAGAGGGATGGAGCCTCTTTCATGAAGAGGAGGTTTGTGCACAGTGAGCCCATCAGTGCCATCAACAGCTCGAGCGCTGTCTGAAGAGCAGACACACACCAATAATTGATGTTGAATAACTTATGTCAAGATTGTCCTGCTGTAATAGTTCCAAGTGTTTACTTGAGCTTTCCAAACCATCTAAATCTTTTATAAAGAACAGTGGAAGAAGAGAATGAAGAACTTGTGCAAAATGGACATTCAATCTTAATCTCAGTAAAAATTAAAATTTCTCATCAAAGAACATTCCAAATAGTGACAGGAATATTTTAGCACTTGTCCTCCAACTCTGCTCAAAAAAAGAAATCAAGTCAAATCCCTATAAAGTGCTCGAATTCATTCTGCTTCAAATGTTCTTAAAGTTCCTAAAATTCTTTTGTAAGCCCACTGAAAGAAGGTAAATGATCCCACTGAGTGCCAGCAGCTGCACACCCCAGCCTTTGCTGAAATAGGAGGTGAGGCCCCCAGTGCTGCGAGCTCACCTGCATGGCAAACCAGAACTCAAAAGGTTGTTGATAAAAAGGATAAACAACACCATTTTTCACAGTAAAGCCTGTTCTGGCAATCCATTTAAAACTTCCCTTGATTTAAAAGAATTTTTCTTTCAAGCAAGTATCAATGCTTCTAACTTTGCAGGTTTTGAATTAAGTCTCTCATTAGCATTTTGGTTTATTCTTGAAATTCTATACAGCTGAAGTGATGGAATTATTTCAGAAACTCAGCTTTACTAAAAATTCAGCTTTTCATTTAAATTCTTGTGTAGCAGCTTACATTCCTGTTTGCAGTCTTACAGATAAATCTGTCACTAAAATCTCACCCAAACAGCTTAAAATGTAGAAGTTAACAGAAAAACTGCATCTAAAATTGCTACTTTTATATTATGATTAAAGGCAAATTCATGATGTGGAAAAAAAAAAAAGAGGTTTACTTACAATTTAATACTTGGAGTTGGTAATCCAAGAGTAGCTTTATGATAAATCTTACATATTTCATAGAAGATTTAGAGAGTTTCCATACACACACACACACTTTTCTCATGCTAATTGTACCATTTCTTGTATTTCTTTATGGTAATCTCTTGGCAAATTTTATAATGCTTAAGGTGACATTTGGCAGTTGAGTCCCCACAGATACAACTGTCCTCATTCTTACAGAAACTAATTTATTTTTTCCCCCACAACAGGTGTGGCCCAAAGAACGTGATAAGTGATAGGAATTGGCTTCAGGATTATTGAATTCCTTTATTCTTCAAAGCAGGTAGTGCTGGCAGTTTTCTTTTCCCACTGCAGCCTTCCAGCACTTACAGTGGGAAGGTGAAATGGCTATTAAGTGTTTATGGCAATAAAGCAAAGCAGAAGAAAGCCAACTGACACTGCCACAATATAGTAAGAGCAATCTTGAAATTTAGCTCCCTAATCACTCAAGGAAATTAAAATATTCATATCTTGCAGATGAACAGCCACAGAGGTAGAAAGTGAGTCCATTGTGTGCTAGCAGCTTTTTCTTGCATCTCCCCAAGTCTCAGGTGAAGGGCAGAACTTTGGAGAGCTGTGCTGGCTCCTGGTCACCAAACCCCTCTGGGGGACAGAGAAGGACAGGGACAGGACAGGGACAGGACAGGGACAAGGAAGGACAGGGACAGGACAAGGACAAGACAGGGAAGGACAGGGAAGGACAGGGGATGCTGAGGGAGAGAGCAAAGGAGGAAACAAGAGCGAGTCATGGGGGATTCCTAAATACCAAGATTCTAAAAACAACTTCAGAAAGGACAGTGAGGATGAAGCATTGATTTTTGCCCTCGTTGGAGGCAATGTGATAATGGCCTCAGCACTTTGTTTGGGTTTCAGTCCCTCGTGTTATTTTGGGATGTGACCTGTCTATGCAGATGCACAGTGAGACATCTTTTGTCAGCTCTCACACATCTCTGTGTCCTGCTGCCAGCCTCTCAGGCAAGTACCATGGTGCAGAATTCAAACTGAACAGACCACTGGGACTTCCCACAGTGCCTGCATCATAAAAGGCAATTCTAATTCTCTCAGTTCATTGAGTAATCACAAACTATTGGGACACAGATTCACTCTCTGCACTGCCAGCCTGCCCTGCCAGTGGAGTTCACACCCACACATCTGCAGCTAAGGCAGCAGCAGCAATTCAGACATCTGGGGACATGTTCCAGGGAGCAGTTTGTTCATCCCACCTACCTGCTGCACGTGTTGGGAAATGTTTGCTTGGAAACATCTCAGCACATCCTGCTCAGGTCTTGTTGTAGAGTTTCTGCTCATGTTCTACAAGGCACCTTGTGCTGCAGGGAGGAAAGGAGGTGGCTTTGCTTTGTGCTGGCTGTTTCATCTCCATGAAACTGTGAGGGAATCTCCCTCAACCCTGCTTCTAATGCATAAATTGAATGAACCCACAACAAAGCAAACAAACAAAAACGAAAACAAAACCAGAAAACCAACAAAACAAAACAAAAACCTCATTGGGTTAAAAAATAATTTGAGAAGGGGCAAAGTTAGGCAAACACATTTAACTGAGTGAGACATTAACACCATTTTCCATACACACGAAAATCCTGTGCCTGTATTTGGTACCAAATACAACACACAAGTCTGCTCTTGGTAACTTTCCCAAAGACATCCTCAGAACACCCACAGAACTAAAAACTGATATCTGATCTCCTGACAGCTGGGAGGACACAAACTGAGAAACTTGTCATGATAAGGGAGGGAAGCCTTCAGAGAACTGCAAATGCAGTTTAGCTCTTCATTCTCAGTCCCCATTTCATCAGAGCCATCTGCTGCATCTGTCCAGGACAGGGCAGAGGTGGAACTGAGGGGCTGGCACAGACACCTGCAGCACAAAATATCACTTTCCCAGAAGATGCAGTTGCCTCAATCCAGATCTGCTTTGCTTCCTCACTGAATATGTTTTTAGTATTTTAAACAATAACACAGTTCTGTATTGCTCTGTTTGAGAGGTGAGTTTAGTGCCTGGCTCAAGCCACTGTTCTTATCCTGATTCATGCCTCAGGGAACTCCTAATTCAGACCTTGAAGTGATTATTTCCTCCCCCAGAAAACAGAAATCCTGCTCCAACCACAGGTACCCTAAGTAAAAATAGTCTGAGAATAGCTCTGGGCATTTCCTTGTAGGCTCCAATAAACTTTGTTCCGTCTGCAGCACAACTGGCTCCTAATTTGACACTGCCATGACAAGAGACAGGTCAGGGGTGGAAACATTTTTAAAACCATTCCACTTTGTCTGTGTGGCTTCTCAATTTCATTTTTCCCTTGTGTCTGTAATTTTGCAGAGATCTTTGCATGAAACTTGGGTGGTTTAAGTATTCTTCAGCTCCTGCTGCTCCCTTTCCACCCAAGAGCAGAGCACCAGCTCTGCCACAGCAGCAATTTCCACAGTAGCTAACTGCAAATCCAGGCACAGATTGAGCCTCCAGGTGAGGGGCCAGCATCAGGAACAGATCACTCTTCAAAGTGCCATTTTCATGCAAATGCACCATACAACAAAGAACAGAAAAAAAATTAAACACTAGAAAACAAACATCAGAATTTGTTTAATGAAATGTTTCTGTCAGTTCTGTAGAAAGTATCAGGGGGCTCAAAGTTTTGAGCACAAAAATCAGATTCTGGCTCAGATCTTGGGAGATTTAGGAGGATCCCACTGTCACTTCTGGAGTTTTTGCTCTCTCAGTTTAAGTGAAAACAGAACATGTCAGCTAGGTGTTATATAGGAATCAACCAGCTTCCTTAAGCCAAAACTAAAAGAAATTAGACTCTGTGTTTGCAAATCAAACTCTGCTGCAGTCATACTGAGAAATTAATTTCAAAGGTGGGGGAGTCTGCCTGGCCCTTGCAGGACTTTCTGGCACTGAATGAAAAAAATTTACATTGAATATGTGAAGTCATGTTTAAGCTGTAGCTTATCAGCACCTCAGAACAAAAATGGGCTTTTATTATCAGCAATACTAAACACATTTCCTAAATTTACACGAACCTTTCATCAGAGAAACCCATGATACTTTTCAAAATAAGTTTTAGTTGAACCTAATGGAGATGTCTATGTTCAACTTCTATTGTAAATGGCTAATCCTAGAATATGAGAATTTGAGCTACTTACTTTGTGGGATGCAACTAATTCTTGGGAAATTGTGCTAAGAAATGCTTTTGGAGTCAGGGGATCCTTGACTGAACTAATATAAGCACAACTAGAAGGAAAGAGATTTTAACTTCTTCCTAAGTCAAAGATCTAGGAGGAAAGTCGCCCTGCAGAGGGAGAAAACAGAACATTGGTCAGATCCACAGGCACAGTCTTCTTTGTGATTTCCTGAAGAAGAATGGATCCTGGGGCATGGCACACTGAGCATTGGCTTCTGCCTTGCCCCTGCAGAACAGCACCCAGCACCAGGCACAGCTGGCAAACATCAGGAGTTCAACACTCAGTGAGCACCAAATTATCTCAACATTGCCAAGGACCAAGCAAAGCTGCTTAAATAAAAACCTGACATGCAGCTCCAGTGGGACACAGGTCTCACCCTCTGCTGCTGAGAATTCAGTGAGTGTTTTCCTTGGTTTCAAAGGAGCATCAAGAACAGTAAAGCACCTTGGGAGCTTCACAACAACTCCTTGAATCAGTTCCCTCTCTTCTTGACACCTCTGAGAAAAGCAGATTCTTTCCCCAGTTTGTTCCCTTACATTTTGTCAGTATTCCCTCACCAGCCAACATCACCTCTTCAACTCAGAGGCTTTACTTCATTAAAACACAATTACTTTGTGAGGTGAAAGCAGTGACATTTCATCAACCTGCCTCCAAATCCCCTTTAAGGTCTCTATAAATTATAAACTGCCTTCATAAGGAAGGCTGTTCA